>NC_091166.1:2567133-2896065 GCF_040958095.1 Procambarus clarkii
CATCGTAACGTCACTGTGTCAGACACCCTACTTCGTCTCTACAAGTCGAAGTGCTTTTTCACCCGGGAGAAGTGCACCCTGGCAGAAGTATCCAGCAACACACTAAGACAAACTTCTCAACAAACGGCCAGTCCTGCCGTCTCGTAATTGAACTTCGCCTATCCTGGGAACGTCAGGCCAACCAATAACAATTCCAAGACAAAGCACTGTCTCTACACACAGCCACCACTTGTCCTTGATGGAACAAGCCAGGAGTTTTCGACTGCTCAGATGAACTGATTTCTAGAGCAGAAGACACCTTCCTCATCACTTATTGTCTTGCTAATGACTTATGTCCACATAAGTGCATAAGGATAACATATGATGGCGGCCTTTCACCGGGGACCCCCTCCCCGCTCAGCTCGTTGTCGCCGTGTGGGGGCTTCGTGGGCGGCTGCTGGAGTGTGATGCTCCTTAGGACACTCCTCTGTCCTTTTCTAGCCTTGTGCTCCTGCTGCCGTCCTCTCCAATTCTGCTGGGCACCTTTTCCTTTTCCTTCTGTTTCGTTTTTCTCCCCCTCTTCTCCTATCTGCTTGCCGTTTCCTGCCGACCTTTTGCTCGTTCTGGTTCTTCCATGGACTTCTTCTATTTTGACGCCTGGGTGCTTGAGGAGGCATACTCATGCACCCGTAGAACTGCAGTACCCGACGTCGAAAGCGAGGGGAACCTTTTATTGTCAATCCCCACTTCGTCACTGAACCCGATCTCGACGGACTGTCGGTTTCTTAAGGTGGCGTTTGTGGGGCGTATACTCACGACGCACCCCTAGGAGGTCCCGACAAGATCGGCGATAGCTTCTTGTTGGGTGTCCTGCCTCTAATTGTGGCTCCATGGTGGGTGTGGGGGCACATTCGTGAGTGAATTCTTAATTTCGTCAAGATGATAACCCGTTTCGGCTGCTTCTGGCTTACCTTTTCAGGCTCGTGGGGTGGGCGACCAAGCCCCCGAGTCGGTCCGTATTGGAAGACCGGGCTCTGTAGCCTCCGCTGCATTGGGCCCCGACCTTGCTCCTCCTTTGGCCTCTCTGACTCCTTCCCCTGGCTCCCCCCTCCCTCCTCTGTGGTTGGGTCGAGCCCCAAGCCCCCAGTGGTGACTACCTCGTCCCCTGGCGCGGCTCCTTCTCTAGTTGTAACTACTGCGCCTTTTAACCCCTCTCTCTCTGGGGGTTCTCACCGCCGTCCTCGTCACGGCCGCCCTCGCTCGATTCCTTCCAGTTCTGCTACCTATCAAGCCTTGTTTGGTCCCGCTTCGTGGGCCAAATATTTTGATCTCCTCCCTCTTGATTCTGCGCCTCCTGACGATTTCTCCCTTCATCGACATCTCATTGATTCCGTGGATGCCTCCATTACTTTCAACCCCACTCGTCTCGGTACACGTGTCGTTGCTGCTCCTTCTCAGGATGCTGCTTCCCGCTTGGCTGCCTTATCCTGCCTTGGCGAGACCCCCGTTCGGGTCTCGAAGAACGCTCAATTGAATGCCAGTGTTGGCACTATTTTGCTCCCGCCCCATGTTGCAACCGGTGTTCGGCACCTGCGCGACTGCCACGACGATATTAGACATATCCTTGATGCCCAGGGCCATTCTATTCTCCAGGTGGACACGTTTACTCGTCCCCCTCGTGGTAGTCGCCGTCAACCCCTCCGGGTTGTGAAGATTACCTTTGATGGTAGGACCCTTCCACCCTCTGTCATTCTTGCTGGTGCCAGGTGCTCTGTCCAGGAGTACATTCCTTCTCCTCGGCTCTGCAACAAGTGCTGGAGGTTTGGGCATGGTGCCCTCCGCTGCTCCGGGACTGTCTCTCTCTGTCCTTTGTGTGGTGGCGAGGGTCACTCTAAGTCGGAGTGCACTTCTCCCCAGGCTCGTTGCCTCAACTGCGGTGAGGCCCATCCTACCTTCTCCCGTGCGTGTGTCCATTACAAGCTTGAGGCAGCCGTCCTCAACCTGAAGCACCGGGAACGTTTATCTTTTCCTGAGGCGAGGCGCCAGGTTCGCCGGCTCCCGCCATATGCTAATATCTCTTATGCTCGCGTGTTGCGCTCTTCCTCTCCTCGTCCTTCCCGCCTTCCTCAGACTCAACCGTTTCCGGGCCTTGGACCCTGATGCGCCCACTGCCCCCTCCTCTGTTCCTTTGGGTTCTCTCCCGAAGGATCCTCCTCCTGGTCCTCTGTCTGGGGTTCCCCTTCCTTCTACCCGGTCTGTCGTGTCTTCTGTGTCTTCTTCCTCGTCCCCCTCCGATCCTCCTTCCCATCCTCTTCCTCCATCTATTGGCTCTCCCCACCGCCTGTCGGTGCGGGCGGATGTCCATCGCTCTCCTAACGGCCGTCGTGTGTGCTCTCGTTCGGCTTCTCCTGTTGAGACACTGGATTCCGTTGCCCGGTACGTAGTTGCTGGGACACCGGTCTCTTTAAGTCAGAAGCGTAAGCCTGGCTCCTCTCCTTCCTCTTCCCCGGCGGGTAAGAAGGCTTCGCTTTCTTCCTCAGCTCCTCCTTCTGGCTCTGTTGCTCCTTCCCCTCCCGTTTCAGTGCTTGCGCCCCCTGTTCCTGCTATGGAGGTTTCTTTGGCCCCTGCTTCCCTTTCGGTTGCTGCTCTTGCTGGGGTGCGCTCCCCTCTTTCTACTCCCCCTCCTCCTGCTGCTGTCCTTGACGGCTCCTCTCCGTCGTCTCCTCCTCTTCCTCCTCCTCCTCCAGACCCTGCCCGCCCACCTCTGCTCTGTTCTCCCGTTTCCTTCCCTCCGTCTTTGCTCAGTTTACCCATGCCCCCTAACCCTGACTTTGCTGACCCTGATCCCGACCCTGATATTCTTTAACGTGCTCTGTTGGTCTTTCGCCTTTGTTTCTTCCTTGTTCTCTGTTTTTGTCCTTTCTCTTCTCGTCGTTGTCCATTCTTCAATGGAACGTTCGAGGTTATTACGCCAATTTCCTCGAACTCCAACTTCTGATTTCGCGGTTTTCGCCCCTTTGTGTCTGTCTCCAGGAGCCAATGCATGGTGCTCGTCCTGGTCGTTTTCGTGGCTATTCCTTTCTCTCCCCCCCCCAGCCATTGCTGGGGCTTCTAATTCTTCTGCTCTTTTGATTCGGGCTGATGTTCCCTTTGTTCCTTTACTTTTTCCTTCGCCTCTCCATTGTTCTGCTGCTCGTATCTTTGTGGGGAAATGGTACACAGTTTGTTCCATTTATCTCCCCCCGAGTGTCCCGCTCTCTCTTCCTGATTTGAAACACCTCCTGGACTCCTTGCCGGAGCCTGTGCTCCTGCTGGGTGACTTCAATTGTCGTCATTCTCTTTGGGGTGACGTTCTGACGAATACCCGGGGTCGCCTCCTTGAGCCGTTTCTCCTCTCTTCTTCCCTGTCTCTTCTGAATTCTGGTGAGCCCACTCATTTGGACTCTCGGACTCGCACCCTTTCTTGTCTTGATCTTTCTCTCTGCTCTTCTTCTCTTTACTTAGATTTCACGTGGCAGGTTCTTGATGACCTCCATGGAAGTGATCATTTCCCCATCCTTGTTTCCTTTTTCTCTTTTCGCCCTTCCCTCTCTTTCCCTAGGTGGCAGTTTGCTAAGGCAGACTGGACCCTATTTACCCTCAGTGCTGCTCTCCCTGACCTCTCCCTTCTGCCTCTCTCTCGCGCTCTCCTCCTTTTTCATGACACTGTCTTCAACGCTGCCCTCCGCTCTATTCCTCGCTCTTCCTCTCGGGGTCCACGGAAGTGCGTTCCCTGGTGGAATGCGGACTGTGCTCGGGCTGTCCGCTGTAAGCGTGCTGCCTGGAAGAGGCACCGCCGTAGGCAGACGACCGATTCTTTTCTTTTCTTTCGGAAAGCGAGTGCGGTGGCCCGTAGGGCCATCCGTACGGCTAAACGTGAATGTTGGGCATCTTATGTCTCAACAATTACGTCCGAGACCCCTCTGGCCCAGATCTGGAAGCGTATCCGCAAGATAGCGGGTAAGTTCGTTCCCGATGTTTCACCGGTCCTTCACCTCCATGATACTCTTGTGGCGGACCCGTTGCAGGTCGCTTCCGAACTGGGTTCCCATTTTTCTTCTGTTAGCTCTGGTCTTCATCTTCCCCAATCTTTCCTTCTTCGTAAACCTGTCCTTGAGTCTCGTCGTTTAGATTTCTGCACTCATCTTCAGCTTCCCTATAATGATCCCTTCTCTCTCTCTGAACTTCGTTCTGCCCTGGCCCTCTGCGGTTCTACGGCGGCGGGCTCCGATGGTATTCATTATGAGATGCTTCGCCATCTCCCTCCGAGCACGTCTCAGTATTTACTGAGTCTGTATAATCGGATCTGGGAGTCGTCGTCAGTCCCTGAGGACTGGCTCGATGCCGTTGTCCTCCCTGTTCGCAAACCGGGGTCTCTGGGTACTTCCCCTAAGGACTTTCGCCCTATTGCTCTCACAAGTTGTGTCTGCAAACTCTTTGAACGTATGGTTAACGTTCGTCTGATGTGGTTCCTGGAACACCATCACCTCCTCTCCCCTTCTCAATTTGGTTTCCGCAAGTGCCGCAGCACGACAGATGTCCTGGTGAACTTGGAGGTCTATATTCGTACTGCTTTTGCTGCGAAGACCTCCGTTGTTGCCGTCCTTTTTGACCTAGAAAAGGCTTACGACGCCACTTGGCGTTATCATATCCTATCTCAACTTCATTCTTTTGGCCTTCGTGGTCATCTCCCTCTCTTTCTCCGCAGCTTCCTCTCTCGTCGTTCCTTTCAGGTGCGCCTTGGTACTGCTCTCTCTCCCTCTTTTCAGCAATACGAAGGTGTGCCCCAGGGTAGTGTTCTGAGCACTACTCTTTTTCTTGTTGCCCTTAATGGTCTTCTTTCCTCTCTTCCTTCTGGTGTCTTCTCCGCTCTCTATGTCGATGATCTTACCCTTTGTTGTCAGGGTGATGATTCGCCTCTCCTTCAACGCCGGCTTCAACTTGCAATTGATGCCGTGTCGTCTTGGGCCACAGGTCATGGCTTCAAGTTCTCTACTTCTAAGACTTGTGCCATGACTTTTACGCGGAAACGGGTTGTTCTTCGTCCCTCTGTCACTTTATGGTCATCCCCTTGAATACAAAGATTCCGCGAAGCTTTTGGGGTTATTCCTTGACACTCGTTTGTCTTGGTCTCCCCATATCTCTTACCTCCGTGTTGAGTGCTCTAAGGCCCTTACCCTCCTTCGGGTCTTGTCCCTACTTCTTGGGGGGCAGATAGGCGCACTCTCCTTGCTTTATTCCTCTCTCGTCCTCTCTAAGCTCGATTATGGTTGCCCTGCTTACTCGTCTGCTTCTCCTTCTACTCTTCGCCGTCTTGATGCTTTGCACCATACTGGGTTGCGCCTCAGTTCTGGTGCCTTTCGTTCGACTCCCATCCTTAGCTTGTATGTTGACACTGGCTTCCTGTCTCTCCAGGACCGCCGTGATCGCTTCTGTCTTCGCTATCTTGCGCGGTCCTTGCAACATCCTTCCTCTCGCCTCTGTCGTGCTTTAACTTTTACCCCTCCTGCGGTTCCTGTTCCTCTTCACCACCTCCCTCTTTCTGTCCGGTTATCTCGCCTACAGGATTCTCTCTCCGTTCGTATTTCTGATGTTTCTCCTCGTGTTGTTCCTTCTTTGCCCCCGTGGAGGGTCCCTCTTCCGCGGTTTTGTACTTCCTTGACCCGTATCACTAAAGCTTTTACCCCTCCTACGGTTCTAAAACGCCTTTTCCTCGAGCACTTTTCTTCTCACTCCCGCTCCGTTTCTGTCTTCACCGATGGGTCTAAGTCAGCGGACGGTGTTGGCTACTCTTGTTGTTTTTCCTGATCGCACTTATATGTGTCGCTTGCCTCCGGAGACTAGCATCTTTACAGCAGAACTTTATGCTATTCTCTATGCTCTTCGTCTCCTGCTTTCTCGTTGTCAGTCTTCCTTTGTGGTTGTTGTTGACTCTCGTAGTGCCCTCATGGCTCTCGGGTCCTTTAATCCGGTTCATCCAGTAGTTGTCGAGATCCAGCATTGGCTGTTTCTCGTTCACAGTAAATTTAAGTCGGTTGAGTTTTGTTGGGTTCCCAGCCATATTGGTGTGTCTTTAAATGAGCGTGCGGATGCTGCCGCTAAGGAAGCTGTCCGCTCTTGTCCCATCTCTCGTAAAGGCATTCCGTATTCCGACTTTTACCCAGTTATCCATTCCTCAGTTCTTATCCGTTGGCAGGCTTCTTGGTTGTCTGTTACTGGTAACAAGCTACGTACTCTTAAATGTTGTGTTTCCTCGTGGCCGTCCTCCTTCCACCGTAACCGGCGGTGGGAAACAGCTCTGGCGAGGTTGCGTATTGGCCATACTCGCTTAACCCATGGTCACTTGATGGAGCGCCGCCCTGCTCCTTATTGTCCTAGTTGCATTGTCCCTCTTACGGTCGTGCATGTCCTTCTTGAATGTCCTGACTTCCAGGACGAGCGTGTGTCTTGCTTTCCGACCGCCCCTCGCGGTCTCCTGTCCCTCGATAGAATTCTTGGTGACTCGGATACTTTTGATATCATTCGCCTTATGCGTTTTTGTTCTCGTATTGGCATCCTTGGTGATATTTAGCGCCCTCTGATTATTTTGCGTATTTGATGGTGCTACATAGCCTTCCCGGTTTGGTGCCTTCTTTTGATAATTACTTACTTACTTTCACCGGGGAACCGAAAATATGATCGGGTGCATGCAATAGATTCTGCCATTTCTGCCCGAAATAGATAGTGCCCGAAACACTGTGTGCTTGTGACTTTACGAGAATATAAAGTCATCATTGCTATGTACCCTCTTAACCCCCCAATGTACCTTTCTGTATATAAATAAAAATGACGTTGATATCACCACCTCCCTCAGTGAGCATTGTCATTGATCCACCTTTAAAATGAATATGGTCAGGAGCATTCCAAAGATGGGGCAGACCTTGCTACACCTTTACCAATAGATGATGTCCTCGTCACACCTACAAGATTTGGAGTTGGAGTGCATTCCCACAGATTGCGTCGATATTGCCACATATCTCCACAGATTTTGATGTCATCACAGAAGGCTATTCTGAGCAATGTGCGAAGCAAAGCACAAGAAGCTCAAGCACTTCTCCTCCACCCCACACACAAACCACTCCACCCCCAACCTCACATGCAGACTATACTTCAAAGCCCTCAACTCAGTGCCTCACTGCAGTTCACACCCGCAATTGCCATCTACCTGTCAACACCAACAACTAATGCCACACCACATGTACAGTCCGAAGGTGGACGAGATGATGGCCCTTGCCGGCCGAAGCATACGTAATGTCGGCCATCCACATGTCCAGTGGTAACATCTTTACATTCGGGGACACGCCTTCCCCCAATTACTAATAGCCAACTACTTGCCACCCATTAAAATGCCTCATGAACTCCTTGGTACCACAATTAGAGCACTAGAGGTCCGTCTACCCCCATGTTATGCCAATATTACGGGGAACACACCAATATCTACCTACACTACCGAGAGAAGACACAAATGTGGTCCCCCATCCCCCCTGTGGGAAATCTACCGGTGAATTATATTAATTTAATGTGGACTGTTGTAATTTTGTTTATAACTTGCTTATTGCTTATTTATTACTTCGGAGTGAACTGTGTTTAATTTAATATCACCAGTAAAATTCCTTTCACACAAATATAGGGGGGTTATAATTAATAAATTTGGTTATGCCACAATTAAACAGGTTAACATTATTATTTTCACTTAACCATAATCAATTAGTTAGTGTATATTGTTAGTATGAATGAATTATAGGCTTACCTGACGAGACCTCGACAATCATAATGGAACCGGTGTAGACTACGTGAGTAGGCCAGCCAGACTTGTGGTCTCGTGGTTGTTATGCCCACGCATACACCAGTATGATCATACTGTGGCTGGTGTGTGATGTGCTCAAACTATATAGTGATTTCTTGGCTGATTAGCCTAGTATCACGAATATTGTATTTATTAGTAAATCTTCTTTGACAGTCTATTACAGTATTGTTAAATTGTGTATTGCCAATGTGTGGCATGTTACTGACCGTACTTTATTGTTCGTGACACGTAACAGCGACAAATATATTTTAGTCTAGGGATATTGAACAACGCTGTAATCTCAAGGTGTGTCACCAGTATAAACCCATGGTTCGTACATGCAAGAATTAGAATTAATCACCCCAGGAATAATCAATTACACACAAACTATAATTTGTATATTAAAAAATATTTCAGTTAATTGTCAGTATTTATATATATATATTATATATATATATATATTATATATATATATATATATATATATATATATATATATATATATATATATATATTATATATATATATATATATATAATGTCGTACCTAATAGCCAGAACGCACTTCTCAGCCTACTATGCAAGGCCCGATTTGCCTAATAAGCCAAGTTTTCTTGAATTAATATATTTTCTCTAATTTTTTTCTTATGAAATGATAAAGCTAGCCATTTCATTATGAGGTCATTTTTTTTATTAGAGTTAAAATTAACATAGATACATGACCGAACCTAACCAACCCTACCTAACCTAACCTAACCTATCTTTATAGGTTAGGTTAGGTAGCTGAAAAAGTTAGGTTAGGTTAGGTAGGTTAGGTAGTCGAAAAACAATTAATTCATGAAAACTTGGCTTATTAGGCAAATCGGGCCTTGCAAAGTAGGCAGAGAAGTGCGTTCTGACTACTAGGTACGACATATGTCTATATATATATATATATATATATATATATATATATATATATATATATATATATATATATATATATAATATATATATATATATATATATATATATATATATATATATATATAATATATATATATATATATCAATCAACAGATGGGCACTATCACATGTAAATCAGAATAAACTTGTCTCTCCACAGACTAATATACTACAGCAAAACAAATATATATAACAGCCACTTAACCTCCTAGATGTTTATCCTCCGTGAGTCTACCAGATACCGACTAAATTCCCAGGCGGAGAGTCGCTTCTCACGTCATCACAACATATCGACTGACAATTTTTTATTAATATTAATTTTACTTAAATGGAGCCATATAATGGGAGTAAGGTTATCATTAATTAACTAAATTAAAGAATGATCAGATCACATGCATAAACAGAGGTAATGTAGTTTAATATAATAGTTATATATTTATAAAAATAAAGAGGAAATTGCTGGTAACTGCCCAACATAGCAGGAAGTAAATGTTTCTCACGGTGTTGCCAACTAGAACATCATTACAAAATATAACTTTCTCACGGTAAAGCCTACTAGATGATCATTACAAAAAATATAACATACAGGACACATACAAGTAATGATATGATATAAGCACATACAAGTAATGATATATATTATATCATTACTTGTATGTGCTTATATATATCATTACTTGTATGTGCTTATATATTATATCATTACTTGTATGTGCTTATATATTATATCATTACTTGTATGTGCTTATATATTATATGATTACTTGTATGTGCTTATATCATAAGCACATACAAGTAATGATATAATATATAAGCACATACAAGTAAGTAAGTAATTATCAAAGAAGGGCACCAAACCGGGAAGGCTATGTAGCACCATCAAATACGCAAAATAATCAGAGGGCGCTAAATATCACCAAGGATGCCAATACGAGAACAAAAACGCATAAGGCGAACGATATCAAAAGTATCCGAGTCACCAAGAATTCTATCGAGGGACAGGAGACCGCGAGGGGCGGTCGGAAAGCAAGACACACGCTCGTCCTGGAAGTCAGGACATTCAAGAAGGACATGCACGACCGTAAGAGGGACAATGCAACTAGGACAATAAGGAGCAGGGCGGCGCTCCATCAAGTGACCATGGGTTAAGCGAGTATGGCCAATACGCAACCTCGCCAGAGCTGTTTCCCACCGCCGGTTACGGTGGAAGGAGGACGGCCACGAGGAAACACAACATTTAAGAGTACGTAGCTTGTTACCAGTAACAGACAACCAAGAAGCCTGCCAACGGATAAGAACTGAGGAATGGATAACTGGGTAAAAGTCGGAATACGGAATGCCTTTACGAGAGATGGGACAAGAGCGGACAGCTTCCTTAGCAGGCAGCATCCGCACGCTCATTTAAAGACACACCAATATGGCTGGGAACCCAACAAAACTCAACCGACTTAAATTTACTGTGAACGAGAAACAGCCAATGCTGGATCTCGAACAACTACTGGATGAACCGGATTAAAGGACCCGAGAGCCATGAGGGCACTACGAGAGTCAACAACAACCACAAAGGAAGACTGACAACGAGAAAGCAGGAGACGAAGAGCATAGAGAATAGCATAAAGTTCTGCTGTAAAGATGCTAGTCTCCGGAGGCAAGCGACACATATAAGTGCGATCAGGAAAAACAACAAGAGTAGCCAACACCGTCCGCTGACTTAGACCCATCGGTGAAGACAGAAACGGAGCGGGAGTGAGAAGAAAAGTGCTCGAGGAAAAAGGCGTTTTAGAACCGTAGGAGGGGTAAAAGCTTTAGTGATACGGGTCAAGGAAGTACAAAACCGCGGAAGAGGGACCCTCCACGGGGGCAAAGAAGGAACAACACGAGGAGAAACATCAGAAATACGAACGGAGAGAGAATCCTGTAGGCGAGATAACCGGACAGAAAGAGGGAGGTGGTGAAGAGGAACAGGAACCGCAGGAGGGGTAAAAGTTAAAGCACGACAGAGGCGAGAGGAAGGATGTTGCAAGGACCGCGCAAGATAGCGAAGACAGAAGCGATCACGGCGGTCCTGGAGAGACAGGAAGCCAGTGTCAACATACAAGCTAAGGATGGGAGTCGAACGAAAGGCACCAGAACTGAGGCGCAACCCAGTATGGTGCAAAGCATCAAGACGGCGAAGAGTAGAAGGAGAAGCAGACGAGTAAGCAGGGCAACCATAATCGAGCTTAGACAGGACGAGAGAGGAATGTAAAGCAAGGAGAGTGCGCCTATCTGCCCCCCAAGAAGTATGGGACAAGACCCGAAGGAGGGTAAGGGCCTTAGAGCACTCAACACGGAGGTAAGAGATATGGGGAGACCAAGACAAACGAGTGTCAAGGAATAACCCCAAAAGCTTCGCGGAATCTTTGTATTCAAGGGGATGACCATAAAGTGACAGAGGGACGAAGAACAACCCGTTTCCGCGTAAAAGTCATGGCACAAGTCTTAGAAGTAGAGAACTTGAAGCCATGACCTGTGGCCCAAGACGACACGGCATCAATTGCAAGTTGAAGCCGGCGTTGAAGGAGAGGCGAATCATCACCCTGACAACAAAGGGTAAGATCATCGACATAGAGAGCGGAGAAGACACCAGAAGGAAGAGAGGAAAGAAGACCATTGAGGGCAACAAGAAAAAGAGTAGTGCTCAGAACACTACCCTGGGGCACACCTTCGTATTGCTGAAAAGAGGGAGAGAGAGCGGTACCAAGGCGCACCTGAAAGGAACGACGAGAGAGGAAGCTGCGGAGAAAGAGAGGGAGATGACCACGAAGGCCAAAAGAATGAAGTTGAGATAGGATATGATAACGCCAAGTGGCGTCGTAAACCTTTTCTAGGTCAAAAAGGACGGCAACAACGGAGGTCTTCGCAGCAAAAGCAGTACGAATATAGACCTCCAAGTTCACCAGGACATCTGTCGTGCTGCGGCACTTGCGGAAACCAAATTGAGAAGGGGAGAGGAGGTGATGGTGTTCCAGGAACCACATCAGACGAACGTTAACCATACGTTCAAAGAGTTTGCAGACACAACTTGTGAGAGCAATAGGGCGAAAGTCCTTAGGGGAAGTACCCAGAGGACCCCGGTTTGCGAACAGGGAGGACAACGGCATCGAGCCAGTCCTCAGGGACTGACGACGACTCCCAGATCCGATTATACAGACTCAGTAAATACTGAGACGTGCTCGGAGGGAGATGGCGAAGCATCTCATAATGAATACCATCGGAGCCCGCCGCCGTAGAACCGCAGAGGGCCAGGGCAGAACGAAGTTCAGAGAGAGAGAAGGGATCATTATAGGGAAGCTGAAGATGAGTGCAGAAATCTAAAGGACGAGACTCAAGGACAGGTTTACGAAGAAGGAAAGATTGGGGAAGATGAAGACCAGAGCTAACAGAAGAAAAATGGGAACCCAGTTCGGAAGCGACCTGCAACGGGTCCGCCACAAGAGTATCATGGAGGTGAAGGACCGGTGAAACATCGGGAACGAACTTACCCGCTATCTTGCGGATACGCTTCCAGATCTGGGCCAGAGGGGTCTCGGACGTAATTGTTGAGACATAAGATGCCCAACATTCACGTTTAGCCGTACGGATGGCCCTACGGGCCACCGCACTCGCTTTCCGAAAGAAAAGAAAAGAATCGGTCGTCTGCCTACGGCGGTGCCTCTTCCAGGCAGCACGCTTACAGCGGACAGCCCGAGCACAGTCCGCATTCCACCAGGGAACGCACTTCCGTGGACCCCGAGAGGAAGAGCGAGGAATAGAGCGGAGGGCAGCGTTGAAGACAGTGTCATGAAAAAGGAGGAGAGCGCGAGAGAGAGGCAGAAGGGAGAGGTCAGGGAGAGCAGCACTGAGGGTAAATAGGGTCCAGTCTGCCTTAGCAAACTGCCACCTAGGGAAAGAGAGGGAAGGGCGAAAAGAGAAAAAGGAAACAAGGATGGGGAAATGATCACTTCCATGGAGGTCATCAAGAACCTGCCACGTGAAATCTAAGTAAAGAGAAGAAGAGCAGAGAGAAAGATCAAGACAAGAAAGGGTGCGAGTCCGAGAGTCCAAATGAGTGGGCTCACCAGAATTCAGAAGAGACAGGGAAGAAGAGAGGAGAAACGGCTCAAGGAGGCGACCCCGGGTATTCGTCAGAACGTCACCCCAAAGAGAATGACGACAATTGAAGTCACCCAGCAGGAGCACAGGCTCCGGCAAGGAGTCCAGGAGGTGTTTCAAATCAGGAAGAGAGAGCGGGACACTCGGGGGGAGATAAATGGAACAAACTGTGTACCATTTCCCCACAAAGATACGAGCAGCAGAACAATGGAGAGGCGAAGGAAAAAGTAAAGGAACAAAGGGAACATCAGCCCGAATCAAAAGAGCAGAAGAATTAGAAGCCCCAGCAATGGCTGGGGGGGGGGGGGAGAGAAAGGAATAGCCACGAAAACGACCAGGACGAGCACCATGCATTGGCTCCTGGAGACAGACACAAAGGGGCGAAAACCGCGAAATCAGAAGTTGGAGTTCGAGGAAATTGGCGTAATAACCTCGAACGTTTCCATTGAAGAATGGACAACGACGAGAAGAGAAAGGACAAAAACAGAGAACAAGGAAGAAACAAAGGCGAAAGACCAACAGAGCACGTTAAAGAATATCAGGGTCGGGATCAGGGTCAGCAAAGTCAGGGTTAGGGGGCATGGGTAAACTGAGCAAAGACGGAGGGAAGGAAACGGGAGAACAGAGCAGAGGTGGGCGGGCAGGGTCTGGAGGAGGAGGAGGAAGAGGAGGAGACGACGGAGAGGAGCCGTCAAGGACAGCAGCAGGAGGAGGGGGAGTAGAAAGAGGGGAGCGCACCCCAGCAAGAGCAGCAACCGAAAGGGAAGCAGGGGCCAAAGAAACCTCCATAGCAGGAACAGGGGGCGCAAGCACTGAAACGGGAGGGGAAGGAGCAACAGAGCCAGAAGGAGGAGCTGAGGAAGAAAGCGAAGCCTTCTTACCCGCCGGGGAAGAGGAAGGAGAGGAGCCAGGCTTACGCTTCTGACTTAAAGAGACCGGTGTCCCAGCAACTACGTACCGGGCAACGGAATCCAGTGTCTCACAGGAGAAGCCGAACGAGAGCACACACGACGGCCGTTAGGAGAGCGATGGACATCCGCCCGCACCGACAGGCGGTGGGGAGAGCCAATAGATGGAGGAAGAGGATGGGAAGGAGGATCGGAGGGGGACGAGGAAGAAGACACAGAAGACACGACAGACCGGGTAGAAGGAAGGGGAACCCCAGACAGAGGACCAGGAGGAGGATCCTTCGGGAGAGAACTCAAAGGAACAGAGGAGGGGGCAGTGGGCGCATCAGGGTCCAAGGCCCGGAAACGGTTTGTGAGTCTGAGGAAGGCGGGAAGGACGAGGAGAGGAAGAGCGCAACACGCGAGCATAAGAGATATTAGCATAAGGCGGGAGCCGGCGAACCTGGCGCCTCGCCTCAGGAAAAGATAAACGTTCCCGGTGCTTCAGGTTGAGGACGGCTGCCTCAAGCTTGTAATGGACACACGCACGGGAGAAGGTAGGATGGGCCTCACCGCAGTTGAGGCAACGAGCCTGGGGAGAAGTGCACTCCGACTTAGAGTGACCCTCGCCACCACACAAAGGACAGAGAGAGACAGTCCCGGAGCAGCGGAGGGCACCATGCCCAAACCTCCAGCACTTGTTGCAGAGCCGAGGAGAAGGAATGTACTCCTGGACAGAGCACCTGGCACCAGCAAGAATGACAGAGGATGGAAGGGTCCTACCATCAAAGGTAATCTTCACAACCCGGAGGGGTTGACGGCGACTACCACGAGGGGGACGAGTAAACGTGTCCACCTGGAGAATAGAATGGCCCTGGGCATCAAGGATATGTCTAATATCGTCGTGGCAGTCGCGCAGGTGCCGAACACCGGTTGCAACATGGGGCGGGAGCAAAATAGTGCCAACACTGGCATTCAATTGAGCGTTCTTCGAGACCCGAACGGGGGTCTCGCCAAGGCAGGATAAGGCAGCCAAGCGGGAAGCAGCATCCTGAGAAGGAGCAGCAACGACACGTGTACCGAGACGAGTGGGGTTGAAAGTAATGGAGGCATCCACGGAATCAATGAGATGTCGATGAAGGGAGAAATCGTCAGGAGGCGCAGAATCAAGAGGGAGGAGATCAAAATATTTGGCCCACGAAGCGGGACCAAACAAGGCTTGATAGGTAGCAGAACTGGAAGGAATCGAGCGAGGGCGGCCGTGACGAGGACGGCGGTGAGAACCCCCAGAGAGAGAGGGGTTAAAAGGCGCAGTAGTTACAACTAGAGAAGGAGCCGCGCCAGGGGGACGAGGTAGTAACCACTGGGGGCTTGGGGCTCGACCCAACCACAGAGGAGGGAGGGGAGCCAGGGGAAGGAGTCAGAGAGGCCAAAGGAGGAGCAAGGTCGGGGCCCAATGCAGCGGAGGCTACAGAGCCCGGTCTTCCAATACGGACCGACTCGGGGGCTTGGTCGCCCACCCCACGAGCCTGAAAAGGTAAGCCAGAAGCAGCCGAAACGGGTTATCATCTTGACGAAATTAAGAATTCACTCACGAATGTGCCCCCACACCCACCATGGAGCCACAATTAGAGGCAGGACACCCAACAAGAAGCTATCGCCGATCTTGTCGGGACCTCCTAGGGGTGCGTCGTGAGTATACGCCCCACAAACGCCACCTTAAGAAACCGACAGTCCGTCGAGATCGGGTTCAGTGACGAAGTGGGGATTGACAATAAAAGGTTCCCCTCGCTTTCGACGTCGGGTACTGCAGTTCTACGGGTGCATGAGTATGCCTCCTCAAGCACCCGGGCGTCAAAATAGAAGAAGTCCATGGAAGAACCAGAACGAGCAAAAGGTCGGCAGGAAACGGCAAGCAGATAGGAGAAGAGGGGGGAGAAAAACGAAACAGAAGGAAAAGGAAAAGGTGCCCAGCAGAATTGGAGAGGACGGCAGCAGGAGCACAAGGCTAGAAAAGGACAGAGGAGTGTCCTAAGGAGCATCACACTCCAGCAGCCGCCCACGAAGCCCCCACACGGCGACAACGAGCTGGGCGGGGAGGGGGTCCCCGGTGAAAGGCCGCCATCATATGTTATCCTTATGCACTTATGTGGACATAAGTCATTAGCAAGACAATAAGTGATGAGGAAGGTGTCTTCTGCTCTAGAAATCAGTTCATCTGAGCAGTCGAAAACTCCTGGCTTGTTCCACCAAGGACAAGTGGTGGCTGTGTGTAGAGACAGTGCTTTGTCTTGGAATTGTTATTGGTTGGCCTGACGTTCCCAGGATAGGCGAAGTTCAATTACGAGACGGCAGGACTGGCCGTTTGTTGAGAAGTTTGTCTTAGTGTGTTGCTGGATACTTCTGCCAGGGTGCACTTCTGCCCGGGTGAAAAAGCACTTCGACTTGTAGAGACGAAGTAGGGTGTCTGACACAGTGACGTTACGATGTAGGACTAGCCCATGTTGTGTTGAGTAGGGTGAACTCACCTGTGTGAGGACCACTGAGCGTGGGTGACGTATAACTTAAGACAGTGGACTCCCAGCAGAAGAAGACTGCAGAATTTGTCGTATTAGTGTCCTGTGCAAAAGTGACACTCGCAATATTCATATGTAAATATATAGTGATTATACAGTATATATTATATCTGGGAAAGTGCCGATTAGTATTGTCTACCCCCCCCCCCCCTTTTCCTTTCACGATTATTTGCTGCTGCCAATTCTCTATAACTTACTATTCACTTGAGGTGGGGTGAATGAAGAAGACACATCAAGCCCATTAGCAGCGACTGAGATAAAGAACCCGGTCACTGGTCGAGTGAGGCCATAACACCTTCCGTGTGAGGCATTGATTGTAGTGGATGAATAGGCATAATAAGGGAGATATTAATAAGGTATTATATATTTCACTGAAGAGAACGTGAAAAAATATATATATTGAACAAGTTTAGATTTAGGAAAGACCTGAGTAAATACTAGTTTGGTAACAGCGTTGTTGACTTGTAGAACAAATTACTGGGTAATATAACAGCATAGGATCTCTGGAGTTTGGGAGGATAATAATAGGAGCTGCTTCGTATGGGTCAATAGACCTTCTGCAGTTTCCTTCATTCCTATGTTCTTATGTTTTAATTCTTGTTGCCGATTTGTTCAGGTTCTATCAAAATAATTCCATGATTACGAGATTCAAACATACTGGAATAATATACACACGGCTTTAAAAACGTATCTTATAACACCATAAGTCACTTCAAAGAATATTAATAATTGAATATTATGTCCGCTTGACCTTCACTATGCTTGTGAAAATATTTAGTTTAATATTTGAAACATTTTCAGTAGATATTTCTTTTGTTGTCAGTCTTTGAACATTATCAACAGCATCTTCATCATTAATATAAGACTAGTAAAATCTCCTCGAGTTCTTTTACTGATGTCTAATGCACAATGATACGAAACATCTGAATTGATGTTAATACAACCAATGTTGTCCTCAATGATTTAAAACCTACATCACTTGTATACTTATCATACCTGCAATGTGTTCCTGCATTGTAACCCGAGCTACCTCTCACACCTCTAGCGTCCTCGCACATACCTGTAGTGATATACATATCATACTCGCACATACAGGTATATGCAGGTATGATATACATATACCTACAATGTGTTCCTATATTGTAACCTGAGCTTCCCCACGTGTTGCGAGAAGTGGTTTTAACAGCAGTGACCATGTGGAGGGCACGGTGGACATTACCTGTAGTTCCCTCATACACACCTGAAGCACCCTTGCACACACCTGCAGCTCCAACACACCTGCAATAGAAAAGCCCTTTTAAGTATATTTCGAGCAAATTAATTAGTGCATAACATTTAAAATGTATATATAAATCATACAAGTACATAAAGAGAGAGAGCGATAAAGAGTTAAAAAGAGAGAGATAAAGAGAGAGATAAAGAGATAGAGAAAGAGATAAAGAGAGAAACAGAGAGAGAGAGGAGAGTGTGTGTGTACTCACCTAATTGTGCTTGCGGGGGTTGAGCTTTGGCTCTTTGGTCAGGCTCTTTGTGTGTGTGTGTGTGTGTGTGTGTGTGTGTGTGGGTGGGTGGGTGGGTGGGTGGATGGGTGGGTGGATGGATGGGTGGGTGGGTGGGTGGGTGGGCGCGTGCGCGCACGCTCGCCTATTTGTGCTTGTGGGGGTTGAGTTCTGGCTCTTTGGTCCAGCCTGTCAACCGTCAATCAACAGGTGTACAGGTTCCTGAGCCTATTGGCCTCTATCATATTTACACTTGAAACTGTATGGAGTCAGTCTCCACCACATCACTTCCTAATGCATTACATTTGTCAAATAATCAGAAAACTTGTTTAGTGTCAAATATCTCTGTGGCTCACTTGGGCACTCATTTTCCCCCCGTCCCCCCTAGTGCGTGTGCCCCTTGTGTTAAATAGCCTGTCTTTGTCTACCCAATCAATTCCCTTGAGAATCTTGAATGTGTTGATCATGTCTCCCCTAACTCTTCTGTCTTCTAGCGACGTGAGGTTTAATTCCCGCAGTCTCTCCTCGTAGCTCATACCCCTCAGCTCGGGTTTGTCTGGTGACAAACCTTTGAACCTTTTCCAGTTTAGTCTTATCCTTCATTAGATATGGACTCCATGATGAGGCTGCATACTCCAGGATTGGTCTGACGTGTGTGGTATGCAAAGTTCCGAATGATTCCTTACACAAGTTTCTAAATGCCGTTGTTATGTTGGCCAGCCTGGCATATGCCGCTGATGTTATCCTCTTGATATGGGCTGCAGGGAACGAGTCTGGCGTGATATCAACCACCAAGTTTTTTTCTCTGACTCGAAGAATTTCATCTCCCAGATGATACCTTGTATCTGGCCTCCTGTTCCCTACACCTATCATCAATACATTACATTTGTTTGGGTTTAACTTACAACCATTTGTTCGACCATTCCTTCAGCTTGTCTAGGTCTTCTTGAATCCTCAAGCAGTCCTCCTCCTGTCTTAATCCTCCTCATAATTTTGGCATCGTCACCAAACATTGAGAGAAATGAGTCTATACCCTCCGGGAGATCATTTACATAAATCAGAAACAAGATAGGACCGAGTACAGAGCCCTGTGGGACTCCACTGGTGATTTCACGCCAATCTAAGGTCTCACCCCTCACCGTAACTCTGCTTCCTATTGCTTAGGTACTCCCTTATCCACTGGAGCACTTTACCAGCTACTCCTGCCTGTCTCTCCAGCTTATGTACCAGCCTCTTATGTTATACTGTGTCAAAGGCTTTCCGACAATCAAAGAAAATGCAATCCGCCCAGCCTTCTCTTGCTTAATCTTTGTCACTTGATCGTAGAATTCTATTAAGCTGTCAGGCAAGATTTACCTTCCCTGAACTCATGTTGGCGATTTGTCACGAAGTCCCTTCCCTCCAGATGTGTTACTAGGTTTTCTCAGGATCTTCATCTCCTTGCATGGTATACAAGTCAAGGATACTGGCCTGTAGCTCAGTGCCTCTTCCCTGTCGCCTCTTTTTTTGTATATTGGGACCACATTCGCCATCTCCCATATTTCTGGTAGGTCTCCAGTGACCTACTATACACTATGGAGAGTGGCAAGCAAAGTGCCTCTGCACACTTTTTCAGTACCCATGGCAAGATACCATCTGGACCAAGAGCCTTTCTAACATCCAGACCCAGCAGGTGTCTCTTGACTTCATCTCTCGTAATTTCGAACTCTTCCAAGGCCCCTGGTTTACCTCCCTTTCTCCTAGCACAGTGACCTCACCTTGTTCTATTGTGAAGACCTCCTGGAACCACTTGTTGAGTTCTTCACACACCTCTGTCATTCTCTTTATACCTGTCCTCGCCTGTTCTAAGTTTCATTCTCTGTTCTCTCACTCTTGTCTTCCTCCTGATGAGACTAGAATAGCTTTGGTTCGGTCTTGGCTTTGTTTGCTATATCATTTTCATAATTTTTCTCTGCTTCTCTTCTCACCCTGACATACTCATTTCTGGTTCTCTGGTATCTCTCTCTGCTTTCTGGTGTTCTGTTATTCCGAAAGTTCCTTCACACCCTTTTGTTCAGTTCCTTAGCTTCCATACATGCCCTATTATACCATGGATTCTTCTTTTGCTTCTCGGATTTTTCCTTTTGGGCCGGGATGTATCTGCTTACTGCCTCCTGACACTTTTGGGTCACAGTCCATCATATCTTGTACAGACTTAGCTCTGAGGTCTGTGTCCCAAGATATTTCCCTTAGGAAAACTCATCTCCTAATTCTCCCTTTAATATGCCAGCCTTTTGTTTCCTAGTTCTTTTTTTTTTGGGGGGGGGGAGATCTGGATAAATCTGATCTGATCTTTTGGGAAGCAGGATAAAATTGTGTGTGTGTGTGTGTGTGTGTGTGTGTGTGTGTGTGTGTGTGTGTGTGTGTGTGTGTGTGTGTGTGTGTGTGTGTGTGTGTGTTTTCGATCCCTTGTAACGATTGGGTGTGTGAAGCTTTGACAATCTAGTAAATCTTTGAGTTCACACTCATCAACATTGTGCGATTAGAATGGGCTGAACAGTCCAATGCATTGCATTTACATGCTTACAATGCAATGTATTTACATTGCAGTGTTGCATCCTCAACGGTGCTGTTTTCGACCTCAGTGTAGCATTCTTCCACTACATGCTGCGGCCGGGACTGAAGCAGGTGCTGGGGCTCTTCCTGGATGAGGAAGCGGGGCCAGTGTGGTAGTTGGTGCTGCCCATCCTCACACCATCTTCAACATATTGTGGGTCTTGCCACTCTTCGTGCTCTTAATCTATAATAGCAAATAAAATTCGTCTTCATCTTGAAAAAAACAAATTAATAATTGAGTCGCAACATGGTTTTATAAATGGCTGTTCATGTTTAACAAATTTGTTATCTTTTTATTCTAGCATAGTTGAGGCAGTTGATAGTGGTAAGGATTCTGATGTTGTGTACCTTGACTTTAGCAAAGCTTTTGATACAGTGCCACATGAAAGACTGATTAAAAAGATAGAGGCTCATGGTATTGGGGGTGCTATATTAAACTGGATTAGGGCATGGCTATACCAAAGGAAACAGAGTTAGTATAAATGGAGTCAAGTCAGAGTGGGAAAATGTTGTAAGTGGAGTGCCTCAAGGCTCTGTCCTGGGACCTCTGTTGTTTATAATATATATAAATGATTTAGATTCAGGTTTGAGTAGCAACATTTGCAAATTTGCCGATGATACGAAAATCGGTAAGGAAATTAATTCGGAGGAGGACTCGCTATCACTTCAAGTTGATCTAGATAGGGTTTTGAAATGGTCAAAGGATTGGCAGATGCAGTTTAATGCTGATAAATGTAAAGTTCTGAGGTTAGGTAATGATGATAGAGTTACAAGATACGAGCTAGATGGTGCTGAGATTGCGAAGTCGGATTGTGAAAGGGATCTGGGAGTTATGATAAGTAAGAATTTAAAACAAAAGGATCAATGCATAAATGTTCGTAATAAGGCAAATCGGACACTTGGATTTATTAATCGCAGCGTTAGTAACAAGACACCTGGTGTGGTTCTCAAGCTATATCTTGCTCTAGTTAGGCCCCATTTAGATTTTGCAGTTCAGTTTTGGTCGCCATATTATAGAATGGATATAAATTCACTTGAACGTGTCCAGCGTAGGATGACTAAGTTAATTCCCCAAATTAGAAATCTTTCATATGAAGAAAGATTAACAAACCTTAAGTTGCATTCACTGGAAAGGCGAAGAGTTAGGGGTGACATGATAGAGGTTTACAAGTGGATGAATGGACATAACAAAGGGGATATTAATAGGGTATTAAAAGTATCAACACAAGACAGAACACGAAACAATGGGTATAAATTGGATAAGTTTAGATTTAGGAAAGACTTGGGTAAATACTGGTTCAGTAACAGGGTTGTAGATTTGTGGAACCAATTGCCGCGTAACGTGGTGGAGGTGGGGTCCCACGATTGTTTCAAGCATGGGATGGACATGTATATGAGTGGGATTGGGTGGTTATAAATAGGAGCTGCCTCGCGTATGGGCCAATAGGCCTTCTGCAGTTGCCTTTGTTCTTATGTTCTTATTAAATCCACATCCAAATCCCCTTTTACGTCAACTATCGCTGGGTTCATGTCTCGCTCTAAGACCGGCCCACACCCCATACCCAAGAGTTTCCAATCTATTTGACCCAAAAAATTTCTTAGGCTATTAAAATCAACTTTTCGAAAATCTGGCACTTTAACAGAATTTTCTCCTACAGGTCTATTCCATTCTATGCTAAATCTGATTACTTTGTGATCACTGTTCCCTAGCTCACTCCCTATTTCGATGTCATTAATTTGTGTTTCCCTGTTAGTTAACACTAAATCTAAAATATTATTTTCCCGCGTTGGTTCCTTAATGTGTTGTGTAAGAAAGCAATCGTCAATTAATTCTAGAAAATCTTCTGCTTCACTATTCCCGGTTTTGTTCACCCAGTTTATTCCACTAAAATTAAAGTCACCCATGACATAAATACTGTTAGATCTAGATATTTCATTCCATAGATGCTTTGCTTCCATTCTGTCTAAATTTGGTGGCCTATATATAACTCCTATTATAATATTATTTGCTTTTTCGTTTAATTCTATCCAAATAGTTTCTGTGTGGGGCTCAGTTTTGATTCCCTCTTTGAGACTACATTTCAAATTGTCCCTAACATATATGGCTACTCCCCCTCCTCGTCTAATATATCTGTGTGAAATAGTTTAAATCCATTTATCTGATATTCAGCTAATAGTACTCTATTTTCTACGTTCATCCACGTTTCGGTAAGTGCAATAATATCTATTTTTCTGTGCAGACAAGAGCATTTAATTCATTAATTTTATTTCTTAGACTTCTACTGTTAGTGTAATATATCCTAAGTGAAGTGAATTGTTTTTTTGAGGCCCTTTTCTTTCCCTGATCATTTTGCCAATTCTTTTCTCCCACGAACACATACTTTTATTACCTCCTTCCCCCAAATCAATTCCCATACCACTATCTACTAACAGTTTAAACCCAAACACCTCTAACCACTGGTTCCAACGAGTTCGCAACAGCAACAACCCCAGCCCTCGATAGATGCACCCCATCACGAGCATACATTTCATTTCTTCCATAGAAGCATTCCCAGTTTTCTTTGATTCTTAAACAAATAGTAAAACTCAAACCAAACAAATCCCCAGGGCCGGATGAAGTGTTTGCCAGGGTGCTTAGAGAATGCAAAGAGGAGCTGTGTGACCCAATGTCAACCATATTTAATAAATCAATAGAGTCAGGCAGAGTGCCAGAGTTTTGGAAAGCTAACCAGTCGCAACATGGTTTTATAAATGGCCGTTCATAAGAACATAAGAACAAAGGCAACTGCAGAAGGCCTATTGGCTCATACGAGGCAGCTCCTATTTATAACCACCCAATCTCACTCATATACTTGTCCAACCCGCGCTTGAAACAATCGAGGGACCCCACCTCCAGCACGTTACGCGGTAATTGGTTCCACAAATCAACAACCCTGTTACTGAACCAGTATTTACCCAAGTCTTTCCTAAATCTAAACTTATCCAATTTATACCAATTGTTTCGTGTTCTGTCTTGTGTTGATACTTTTAATACCCTATTAATATCTCCTTTGTTATGTCCATTCATCCACTTGTAAACCACTATCATGTCACCCCTAACTCTTCGCCTTTCCAGTGAATGCAATTTAAACTTTGTTAATCTTTCTTCATATGAAAGATTTCTAATTTGGGGAATTAGAAATCTTTTCAATCGAAATTTTCGAAAATCAGATTTACGAAAAGCTGATTTTAATAGCCTAAGAATTTTTTTGGGTCAAATAGATTGGAAACTCTTGGGTATGGAGTGTGGGCCGGTCTTGGAGCCAGACATGAACCCAGCGACAGGTGACGTAAAAGGGGATTTCGATGTGGATTTAATATATAACTTATTTAAGAATATTCTAAACAAAGCACAGGAACGTAATATACCATACAAATTGAATAGATCGAATACTAATGACCCAAAGTGGATAACATAATTTAAAGAACCTTATAGGTAAAGAGAGAAATTGGTACAAAATTTTCGAAAAGCTGATTTTAATAGCCTAAGAAATTTTTTGGGTCAAATTGATTGGAAAGGCTTGGGTATGGGGTGTGGGCCGGTCTTGGAGCGAGACATGAACCCAGCGATAGGTGACTTAAATGGGGATTTCGATGTGGATTCAATATATAACTTATTTAAGAATATTCTAAACAAAGCACAGGAACGTAGTATACCATACAAATTGAATAGATCGTATACTAATGACCCAAAGTGGATAACAAAGAATTTGAAGAACCTTATAGGTAAAAAGAGAGCTTGGTACAAAAGGATTAAAAATGGGGAGGTCACTTTAGAACAGGAATTCGTACAACTGGTTAGAAATGTTAAAAAAGAGATAAGGAAAGCAAAAAGAAACTATGAAGTTCGCATAGCAGGGCAAGCAAAGACAAATCCTAAAGGGTTTTTTCAGTTATATCGTACTAAGACTAGGGAAAGGATAGGTCCATTAAAAACTGAGACAGGTCAAATAACAGATAGTGATGAAGAGATGAGTAGTATTTTTAATAAATATTTTGTATCTGTATTTACTAAAGAGGAACTTAACAATATGCCTTCAGCCGAACAAATCTATGTGGGTGGGGACGAGGACAGGTTGACGAGTTTAGCAGTTACCAGGGAGGATGTTCTTAAACAAATAGTAAAACTCAAACCAAACAAATCCCCAGGGCCGGATGAAGTGTTTGCTAGGGTGCTTAAAGAATGCAAAGAGGAGCTTTGTGACCCACTGTCAACCATATTTAATAAATCAATAGAGTCAGGCAGAGTGCCAGAGTTTTGGAAAGTTGCTAATGTGATACCAGTTTTTAAGAAAGGAGATAGATCACTTGCGTCTAACTATCGACCAATTAGCCTAACGTCTATTGCGGGAAAGTTACTCGAATCTATAATAGCAAATAAAATTCGTCTTCATCTTGAAAAACATAAATTAATAATTGAGTCGCAACATGGTTTTATAAATGGCCGTTCATGTTTAACAAATTTGTTATAAGAACATAAGAACATAAGAACAAAGGTAACTGCAGAAGGCCTATTGGCCCATACGAGGCAGCTCCTATTCTATAACCACCCAATCCCACTCATATACTTGTCCAACCCGCGCTTGAAACAATCGAGGGACCCCACCTCCACCACGTTACGCGGCAATTGGTTCCACAAATCTACAACCCTGTTACTGAACCAGTATTTACCCAAGTCTTTCCTAAATCTAAACTTATCCAATTTATACCCATTGTTTCGTGTTCTGTCCTGTGTTGATACTTTTAATACCCTATTAATATCCCCCTTGTTATGTCCATTCACCCACTTGTAAACCTCTATCATGTCGCCCCTAACTCTTCGCCTTTCCAGTGAATGCAACTTAAGCTTTGTTAATCTTTCTTCATATGAAAGATTTCTAATTTGGGGAATTAACTTAGTCATCCTACGCTGGACACGTTCAAGTGAATTTATATCCATTCTATAATATGGCGACCAAAACTGAACTGCATAATCTAAATGGGGCCTAACTAGAGCAAGATATAGCTTGAGAACCACACCAGGTGTCTTGTTACTAACGCTGCGATTAATAAATCCAAGTGTCCGATTTGCCTTATTACGAACATTTATGCATTGATCCTTTTGTTTTAAATTCTTACTAATCATAACTCCCAGATCCCTTTCGCAATCCGACTTCGCAATCACAACACCATCTAGCTCGTATCTTGTAACTCTATCATCATTACCTAACCTCAGAACTTTACATTTATCAGCATTAAACTGCATCTGCCAATCCTTTGACCATTTCAAAACCCTATCTAGATCAACTTGAAGTGATAGTGAGTCCTCCTCCGAATTAATTTCCCTACCGATTTTCGTATCATCGGCAAATTTGCAAATGTTGCTACTCAAACCTGAATCTAAATCATTTATATATATTATAAACAACAGAGGTCCCAGGACAGAGCCTTGAGGCACTCCACTTACAACATTTTCCCACTCTGACTTGATTCCATTTATACTAACTCTCTGTTTCCTTTGGTATAGCCATGCCCTAATCCAGCTTAATATAGCACCCCCAATACCATGAGACTATTTTTTTAATCAGTCTTTCATGTGGCACTGTATCAAAAGCTTTGCTAAAGTCAAGGTATACAACATCGCAATCCTTACCACTATCAACTGCCTCAACAATGCTAGAATAAAAAGATAACAAATTTGTTAAACATGAACGGCCATTTATAAAACCATGTTGCGACTCAATTATTAATTTATGTTTTTCAAGATGAAGACGAATTTTATTTGCTATTATAGATTCGAGTAACTTTCCCACAATAGACGTTAGGCTAATTGGTCGATAGTTAGACGCAAGTGATCTATCTCCTTTCTTAAAAACTGGTATCACATTAGCAACTTTCCAAAACTCTGGCACTCTGCCTGACTCTATTGATTTATTAAATATGGTTGACAGTGGGTCACAAAGCTCCTCTTTGCATTCTTTAAGCACCCTAGCAAACACTTCATCCGGCCCTGGGGATTTGTTTGGTTTGAGTTTTACTATTTGTTTAAGAACATCCTCCCTGGTAACTGCTAAACTCGTCAACCTGTCCTCGTCCCCACCCACATAGACTTGTTCGGCTGAAGGCATATTGTTAAGTTCCTCTTTAGTAAATACAGATACAAAATATTTATTAAAAATACTACTCATCTCTTCATCACTATCTGTTATTTGACCTGTCTCAGTTTTTAATGGACCTATCCTTTCCCTAGTCTTAGTACGATATAACTGAAAAAAACCTTTAGGATTTGTCTTTGCTTGCCCTGCTATGCGAACTTCATAGTTTCTTTTTGCTTTCCTTATCTCTTTTTTAACATTTCTAACCAGTTGTACGAATTCCTGTTCTAAAGTGACCTCCCCATTTTTAATCCTTTTGTACCAAGCTCTCTTTTTACCTATAAGGTTCTTCAAATTCTTTGTTATCCACTTTGGGTCATTAGTATACGATCTATTCAATTTGTATGGTATACTACGTTCCTGTGCTTTGTTTAGAATATTCTTAAATAAGTTATATATTGAATCCACATCGAAATCCCCATTTAAGTCACCTATCGCTGGGTTCATGTCTCGCTCCAAGACCGGCCCACACCCCATACCCAAGACTTTCCAATCAATTTGACCCAAAAAATTTCTTAGGCTATTAAAATCAGCTTTTCGAAAATCTGGCACTTTAACAGAATTTTCTCCTACTGGTCTATTCCATTCTATGCTAAATCTGATTTCTTTGTGATCACTGCTCCCTAGCTCACTCCCTATTTCGATGTCATTAATTTGCGTTTCCCTTAGTTAGTTAAGAAAGGAGATAGATCACTTGCGTCAAACTATCGGCCAATTAGCCTAACGTCTATTGTGGGAAAGTTACTTGAATCAATAATTGCAAATACAATTCGTCTCCATCTTGAAAAACAAATTAATAAATGAGCCTGTTGTTGTTTATAATATATATAAATGATTTAGATTCAGGTTTGAGTAGCAACATTTGCAAATTTGCCGATGATACGAAAATCGGTAGGGAAATTAATTCGGAGGAGGACTCACTATCACTTCAAGTTGATCTAGATAGGGTTTTGAAATGGTCAAAGGATTGGCAGATGCAGTTTAATGCTGATAAATGTAAAGTTCTGAGGTTAGGTAATGATGATAGAGTTACAAGATACGAGCTAGATGGTGTTGTGATTGCGAAGTCGGATTGCGAAAGGGATCTGGGAGTTATGATTAGTAAGAATTTAAAACAAAAGGATCAATGCATAAATGTTCGTAATAAGGCAAATCGGACACTTGGATTTATTAATCGCAGCGTTAGTAACAAGACACCTGGTGTGGTTCTCAAGCTATATCTTGCTCTAGTTAGGCCCCATTTAGATTATGCAGTTCAGTTTTGGTCGCCATATTATAGAATGGATATAAATTCACTTGAACGTGTCCAGCGTAGGATGACTAAGTTAATTCCCCAAATTAGAAATCTTTCATATGAAGAAAGATTAACAAAGCTTAAGTTGCATTCACTGGAAAGGCGAAGAGTTAGGGGTGACATGATAGAGGTTTACAAGTGGATGAATGGACATAACCGGGGGGATATTAATAGGGTATTAAAAGTATCAACACAGGACAGAACACGAAACAATGGGTATAAATTGGATAAGTTTAGATTTAGGAAAGACTTGGGTAAATACTGGTTCAGTAACAGGGTTGTTGATTTGTGGAACCAATTGCCGCGTAACATTGTGGAGGTGGGGTCCCTCGATTGTTTCAAGCACGGGTTGGACAAGTATATGAGTGGGATTGGGTGGTTATAGAATAGGAGCTGCCTCGCATGGGCCAATAGGCCTTCTGCAGTTACCTTTGTTCTTATGTTCTTATGTTCTTATGAGCCGCAACATGGTTTTACAAATGGCCGTTCATGTTTAACAAATTTGCTAACTTTTTATTCCAGCATAGTTGAGGCAGTTGATAGTGGTAAGGATTGTGATGTTGTGTACCTTGACTTTAGCAAAGCTTTTGATACAGTGCCACATGAAAGACTGATTAAAAAAATAGAGTCTCATGGTATTGGGGGTGCTATATTAAGCTGGATTAGGGCATGGCTATACCAAAGGAAACAGAGAGTTAGTATAAATGGAATCAAGTCAGAGTGGGAAAATGTTGTAAGTGGAGTGCCTCAAGGCTCTGTCCTGGGACCTCTGTTGTTTATAATATATATAAATGATTTAGATTCAGGTTTGAGTAGCAACATTTGCAAATTTGCCGATGATACGAAAATCGGTAGGGAAATTAATTCGGAGGAGGACTCACTATCACTTCAAGCTGATCTAGATAGGGTTTTGAAATGGTCAAAGGATTGGCAGATGCAGTTTAATGCTGATAAATGTAAAGTTCTGAGGTTAGGTAATGATGATAGAGTTACAAGATACGAGCTAGATGGTGTTGTGATTGCGAAGTCGGATTGCGAAAGGGATCTGGGAGTTATGATTAGTAAGAATTTAAAACAAAAGGATCAATGCATAAATGTTCGTAATAAGGCAAATCGGACACTTGGATTTATTAATCGCAGCGTTAGTAACAAGACACCTGGTGTGGTTCTCAAGCTATATTTTGCTCTAGTTAGGCCCCATTTAGATTATGCAGTTCAGTTTTGGTCGCCATATTATAGAATGGATATAAATTCACTTGAACGTGTCCAGCGTAGGATGACTAAGTTAATTCCCCAAATTAGAAATTTTTCATATGAAGAAAGATTAACAAAGCTTAAGTTGCATTCACTGGAAAGGCGAAGAGTTAGGGGTGACATGATAGAGGTTTACAAGTGGATGAATGGACATAACAGGGGGGATATTAATAGGGTATTAAAAATATCAACACAAGACAGAACACGGAACAATGGGTATAAATTGGATAAGTTTAGATTTAGGAAAGACTTGGGTAAATACAACAAACAGGGTTGTTGATTCGTGGAACCAATTGTCGCGTAACGTGGAGGAGGTGGTGTCCCTCGATTGTTTCAAGCGCGGGTTGGACAAGTATATGAGTTGGATTAGGTGGTTATAGAATAGGAGCTGCCTCGTATGGGCCAATAGGCCTTCTGCAGTTACCTTTGTTCTTATGTTCTTAATTAAGTTAGTCATCCTACGTTGGACACGTTCAAGTGAAATTATAACCATTCTATAGTACGGCGACCAAAACTGAACTGCATAATCTAAATGAGGCTAACCAGAGCTTTATTCTTATGATCCTATGTTCAAACCTGAATCTAAATAATTTATATATATTATGATTAACAGAGGTTCCAGGACTATGTTTTTACATTGAGAGAGATGCTACATGTCTCCTCCCAGTGAGATGTACGTAGGATATAAATTAACTAACATTTGACGTCTTTACATATGACTGTTGACAGCAAGCTGAGGACAGAGATCATTCGCTCCAGAAACGCGTAATAAAACATAAGAAGCAGCTGTCGAAAATATTAGCTCTTGTGAAAGTGGTAGTGACGCATTGAGGACATTATGTCGCAGGAACATAATACGAAACTATCGAAACTGGACTTCTATCAAATTCTGGGGATAACTATTGATGCCGAGGAAAAGGAGATTAAGAAATCGTACAGACAAAGAGCTCTTAAATGTCATCCGGATAAGAATCCAGATAACCCATTCGCTGCTGATGAATTTGACAAACTTAAGAAAATTCTTGAGATTTTGTTAGATCCAGGAACACGTAAAGCATATGACAAGACCCTCAAGAGTCGTAAAGCAGCAGCTGCCAGAGCCCGTGAACATGTTACCAGATCACAGAAACTAAGGTCAGATTTGGAGGAACGGGAACGACGTGTTCAACGCAGTAGGGAACAGCAAGATATGTCAGAAGAAGAACAGTTTCGACGTGAATTGAAAAGATTGGACAAGGAGGGCGAGCAACTTATTTTGGAGGAACTGGATCGAGTAAATAGGGAGGTAGGGGCAGAGCTTTTTCGGGGTTCATCTAAAGTCTCCAAAAGCAGTGAACCTCCAGCTATGGACACACGGGGTCACAAAGTTAAAGTTAAGTGGATGTCAACAGACGATTGGCCAGGGTATTCCCAGCAGGAAATTAACCAACTCTTCTATAAGTGGGGAGACATCAATGCTCTGGTTATGGTGCAGAAAAATAGAAAAGGAACAGCATTAATAGAATATAAGACCAAAAATGCAGCGGATATGGCAGTGCAGTTTGAGAGAGGTCAAACTGGCAAACCAGTAAAAGTTACACACATGTGAGAGGCACCTCACAAAAAGCCTCATATCCTCCCAAAAAAAATCCTAAAAATTATGAGTGTAAGGACAAATCCAATTTAAACTTTAATCTAGTTGTCGTGAATCAGTAGAGAATGTGAGCCAAACCAGTTAAATGTTTCTCAATCAAATTTTATATTAATAAACAAGTTTGATTGCTTTGGATGAAAATTATCTTTTATAATTTGTACAAAAATATATATCTCATGTTGTCTTGATTTGTCCAAGAAACCGACCTTCAAATACTTCTTACTTAGTTTTATTTTCCCATTATGTGTGTTTGTGCATGTCTCTGTCTGCGGAGGCATACTTCTCTGTTCCTTAGAGAAGGGTGGTAGACACCACAAGAGTGGTAGGTGGGAACTGCTAGAGTGATAGACACTCAGATCCCTACGTCTGGGATACTCTTGGATGTAGGTTCGATTAATATATTCCCCTTTATTATTAATTACCCCTCAAAGAGCAGCCATGAGACCCCCCATAACAGTAGATCTACTTTTGAAGCGAAGGGGGAAGGTGCGAAATGGACGGCATTTGTGAACACTGGCAGTAAAGGAAATTTCACGAAAAATTCAGCCTTCAACAAGTTGAGACATTTTACCTTAGGAGTTGTGGAAATAATTTGACTGGGCAAAAATTTAATGGGCAAAAGATAGACATCTTGGGACAAGATAACTTTGACATAAGTAAGTTTTCTAGAGACATTTTAATCGGTATGGATTTCTTGAAAAGATTTGATTACTCCTAGTCTGCACAAAAGTTGCGAGGAACTGCAGATTGTAGCTGGGAAAGATTTTTTATGTTGAAATGGTCGACCATCCTCCATTAGTGGCTTTAATTAAAAGGAAGCAGAAGTATAGCGTAAATTACCCAAAATTGCTTTTCATGTCTCTTCCAGACACTAATAAGAGGTCATGTGGGATGTATGCACTGACCAAGCAAAAGTTGCCCACCACATTTTGTAAAATTCATTAAAGTGTCCGTGGGATGTCACATCCTACCAGGAAATACCCTACAGGTGCCTGGAAGATGTCAAGTAATAATTCCTCACCATCTAATTGTGGTGCTTGATTAAGGTGCACTTATTCCAATAAACTCAACGACACTGAAGCCGCTCCCGTCCCGAGAGAGAGGGAGAGACCGTTGTACATCTACGTCCTGTTCTACTGTGGTCACCTGTTGTTTCAGTCTCATCCATCATTACTGTTTTGTGACCTCGAGTTGAAAATTGAGCCGTGTCTCTTTAGCAAGGTTCACCCAGCAGGCTGCAGCCAGCCACAGACTGTCACCTGTCGGTCGTGCTATCTGGTCGGATAGTTCTATCATTCTTCAGCAGAAACCGGAATGGTGTACAAGAGGACGAGGATTCTCCACATTCTAAAATTGGTGGTCGTCGAAACTACAATCAACTACACGTCACTGGTCTAACAGATTTTTTTTTTTTTAACATTTGTTGTGTAATAATGTTAAAATGTTATGTTTGCTCTATTTTGTTATTGTATTCAATTTCTGAAAAAATTAAGATCTCTGAATACCTAGGAATGTAATTTTGGAAAACCTAAATGTTGAAAACTAGAAATATAGTAGTGAAATTCTATTAAAGTGGAAATGTACAATTTTTTCACATGGACCCGTTCTCGAGATAGAGCTCTCTAGTATGAGAGTTATTGCAATGTGTCTAGGACGTAGGCTCTGGAAAATGATAATTGTCATTTTCTTGCTCCGCATTCATTGGTGCAAGAGGGGTTGACAACATTAACTTTATACTCTTAGCTGGAAGTATGTACACATTTTGTTGCTGTGTACTCGCAACAAAATAGGGGCCAATAGGAGTAGCAATTCCAGTGCCAAAGTTACCACCGAGAAGGGTCTAAAAGCCACTAGGCCCTTAACCTGCACAACATTAAATAGTGCTCCCACTGAACTGAACGCTCTCTGGCCAATGCTCAAAACTTTGGTCACTGAGTTAATCGAAAGTCTGCTGTCTTCACATGGAATCAAGCAAACCACAGAGACTCGGAAGACAATTGAGCACAAGCTCAAAAAATTCGAAGATGTAATATCCACACCGTCAAGACAGCAGGGCAGGAGACACCCCCATAAAAAGCAGATAGAGTCCAGGTCGTCGGAAAGCGACATTGATGAGGCAATTTCAGGACCACTAAGAACCTATACCCCAATTGCAACTTCCATGGCGTGTTCATCAGACTCCATGGATACCACAGAATTATCAGCACATTCCAAGAACCTAGAATTCTAAAGATCCTGCAATGGAATGCGCAAGGACTGCGCACTAAATTGCAACACTTGCAATGCATAGCAGCAACCAAAGGCATAGACATCCTGATACTACAGGAGAGCTTGCTTCGAGCCGGATTAGAACCTAAAATCTCAGGCTATCGAGGCTTCTTCCTTCCATGGATCAATGGGCAATCCAGGGGATGTGCAATCTATGTAAAATGTGACCTGATCTCCAAATCCATAACCAGCCCACCCAATTGTGGAGCAGGGACAGAGGTAATGGGAGTCACCATTGAGCTAAGACACGACAAACTTGAAGTGTTCAATGTGTACAGGTCTCCACAAGCCGAAATGGATCTCTCTGTGTTATTTGGACACGCGACAACAACAAACACAATCATTTGTGGAGATTTTAATGCCCATCATCGATTGGCACTGGGCTCGAACAAAACAAATGAAGCCGGCATACACATTACACATCTACTGGACCAGCTTCCAGAAATACAAATCCTAAACAAGAATGAACCTACCCACATCCAAGGAGGCAGATTAGACCTAACCTTCGTTTCAGCCTCCCTAAGAGATGCAGCAACATGGTCAGTTGAGCCCACACTCACAAGCGACCACTATGGGGTCCAAATTGATCTTCAGTTAGACCTACCCACCCCACCTCCGCCTCCATCTGAAGCCTGGAACTTTGCTTTAGCAAACTGGGACCGATTTCAAAACCTCATTTCAGAGTGGCAAAGAAACTATGATCTTCCCGAAGACATTAATCAGGCAGAACAAGAATTTGTCAAAGCGATTCAAAGTGCAGCCAACCACTCAATCCCATTGAAAAAACAGTCCACCGGACACCATAAAGATCATTGGTACTATTGCGAACGTGTCAAAGAACTCAACCATAGACTCAATAGAACAAGAAAGCTATACAAAAAGCAGCCAAGTGACCGCAACCGGATCTTACTTTGTGAGGTCAAGGAACATGTACATCGAGAGACCAGACAAATAAAAGAACAAAAGTGGCTAGAATGGTGTTCACACCTGAATGAACACACCTCTCTCGGGGAGATGTGGCAGCAAATTCACCGGGCCAAAGGGAATAAAACACCTAAAGCTCCACACCCCAAAGATCCTCAACAGGAAGCCGAAGTACTGGCAACCAGGTTTGCAGAGAGAGCAGCCAGCAATCAACTTCCACCAGATGTATTAGCAGTACAGACCGGACTAGAGGAAGAAAGGTGGCACAGAGTCCTTACAGCATGTGAAGAAGTCTCTGACACTAATGCCCCCTTCACACTGGATGAGCTCAATCGGGCTAAGAAAAACTCCAAGGATACATCCCCTGGAGCCGACAAAATAACCTATAAAATGATTAGAAACCTCGGCCCAGAGGGAGACGCTGCATACCTAAGGTTAATTAATTTAGCCTGGACTTCTCAAACTAGACCTTCTGCTTGGAATAGAGCAGACATAGTGCCGATCCCAAAACCCAAAGATCCAGCTAATCCCAGGCCCATCTCTCTCCAAAGCTGTGCAGCCAAGACGGCTGACAGAATGGCACTCAACAGACTGGAGTGGAAAATGCCTAAACTGCACCATGATATGTATGCCTATAGAAGAGGGGTTGGCACAGTGGAATGTATTACAACTCTGTTAGCCCACTTGAATGATAGACCAGGAATGCTGATATTCCTGGACCTCGAAAAAGCCTTTGAACTGGCTAGCGCCCCAGCTATTCTCTGCTGCCTCATTGACAAAGAGGTCAGAGGCAACCTGCTCTCCTGGACCAAAAACTGTCTCATAAACAGAGAAGCAAGAGTAAAACTTCATGGCACAGTCTCTGAGTACAAAAGACATGAAAATGGTACACCGCAAGGAGGTATTCTTAGCCCTCTTCTCTTCAACTGTTTAATGGAAAGAATAATGAGGTTGAAACTCCCACATCACTGCAGGCTGCTAAACTACGCGGACGACTTTGTCATCATCATAAAAGGAAGGGATGCGGCGCGCCTTGCACCCAAATGCTTAGACTGCATCAGTAAAGAGGCAAAACAGATTGGGATCAAACTCAACCCCTCAAAGTCAAAGGCCATGCCCATAAAAATAGCGAAGCCCAACATCCAACTCACAGTACAGGGTCAACCAATAGAATGGGTCGACACCTATCAGTATCTAGGAATCATCCTGGACACACACATGAATTTTAATGTTGAGGTCACATACTTGAGAGAGCGAACTGCGGCCCGGACGGCAATCCTCAGGTCGCTAACCTCCCTTTCTGGAGGAGCCAATCTGCAAGTCCTTCGCACATACTATGTACAGGCAGTCAGATCAGTGATCGATTATGCCGCACCTGCACTCACAAATCTATCACACCAACAGTGGAAAAAGCTTGAAGTTGCCCAAAACAATGCTATGAGAGCTGCACTGGGAGCCCCCATGTGGACCAGGCTTGAAACTCTTAGACTGGAGACGGGTTTGCCCTCTCTACAAGAAAGAATATCACAAAGGACAGCTACAATTATCAGTAAGATAATTATTTCTTCTGATCCAATCCCAGTACGGCAGGCTTTGGTGGTTGGACTAGGCCAAAACAATGGAAACTCTTGGGTTGCAAGAGCAGGAAAAGTCCTAAACAGACTACATTTAAAAAACATGATTCTTGATAGAGAGGGTGATCATCCACACCCAAATTACACTCCTTCCGCGCCGTGGGAAGAGCCTACTTTCAAAATAGTAATAGAAAGTCTCCCAATGAAAAAGGCTGCCTATGATCCGACAATCCTAAGGCGCATAATAGAAGAGCAAATGTATAGCATAGCAGTAGCAGGAGCCACCCACATCTTCACAGACGGATCGGTGGACACAGAAAATGAGAGTGCTGGCGCTGCTCTTTGCACGACCAGCGTTCAGGCATATTGGAGACTGGGAGGACTAGTATCATCAACCCAAACTGAGCTGTTTGCCATACAACAGGCATTCGCATATGTGATTGCACAAAACACTCAAAATGCAATCATACACACAGACTCAAAAGCTGCACTTCAAATACTAGGACAAAAACAGTGGAAAGATAATGTGGAAATAATTACCACCATTTTGTATCAAGGAGCAGTCGCTAAAGGCAAAGGCCTCAACATAACTTTAAACTGGATCCCATCCCATATTGGAATCCCATTAAATGAAAAAGCTGATGAAATTGCTAAATTGGCAACTCGTCATCCAGTGATACATAAAACAATTCAACCCAGCCTAGAGAACATAAAAAACATCATCACCAAAAAACTCTCACATCTCAACAAAGCCTACCTACACCAGAGAATAGCTGAAGGTTCGCCATCTGCAATATGGTATCTTTAGGCAACCAAATTAGAAAGGTTAAATATCCCAAAAGGAATCCACAGGGAAATAGCAGTTAGGCTATATAGACTACGTCTAGGTTACAGATGCAACTGGGAGATTGGTGAACCCCGACAGAGAGAGTGCATCTTCTGCCAAACTGTCACAGAAAAGCCATTACTTCACTATCTTCTGGAATGTGAAGCAACCAATGACCTTAGAAGAGCTTTAAGAGTTCCTGAATCATGCAGTGGCCACCCTGAAGCCATCAACACAGCCACTCTCCTGGTCAACAAAGGTGTCCAGCAGCTGGACACCCTCATAAAGACTGTGAAGCAGTATCCTCCCCCACGATAACAGCTTGATGGTTAAATGCAACCTCAGAACACTGGGAAAAAAAAAAATTGTACCACTTACGGGCTATTCATGCCCGTGCCACCTCTTGGGTGGCTTAATCTTTATCAATCAATCAATCAATCGTACTCTGAGAAATTATTCACATCTAAAATTTGGGTCACAACAAGGGTCACGTTGTGCGACATCATTACACGCAACGAGTACAGCAACTCAACAATGCTAGTAGACGGGGATATAAAGAACTAGACCACACTTCTCTATCCTCCACAGATCTCCAGTATCAAGAGTTGATACTGGTAATGGCTCAAAAGGGCCACCACTTACGGGTTATTCATGCTCGTGCCACCTTTTAGGTGGCTTAATCTTCATCAATCAATCACTTTTCCATAGTTACGGGCTATTCATGCCCGTGCCACCTCTTGGGTGGCTTAATCTTCATCAGTCTTTATCCCATTATGTGCCTCTGTAACCCTTTCCACTACCGCCCACAAGAAGGGTATGGGGTGCATAATAAATGAACTAAACTTAAAAAAAACTATAGGTATAAGTCGAGAAACCTAATTCAACCTACGCGTGGGGGTCAAATCACCATACTTGAGGGTCAAATTAGCATACACGAGGGGTACTGTGTTTAGATTAACATTTTAGTCTATAAACCCATTTAGTGGGTTACTAGGGCCAAGAATTGGCCATGAGGGTAATGACGTCACGATCCCACTGGCGTCGAGTGCCCAATTGTATTTGGACAAACTCATTTAAGCTTTAATCCCCTTGATAAGTATATTATTATTATTAATTATGGTTAGAATACCACTGTGTAGGTCTTAAGTTTTGCGGAGGATGAGATGAAGATTAAACATTAAAAGAAGATTAGTAATGGTTTAGTGAGAGTATATGGCAAGTGTATTGGCCGCAGGGTTGCCAGATTGGGCTACAAGTAGCGAATTGGGCTACTTTTGAGAGCCCCGCGCTTCCATAATTTTCATTTCGCTACTTGAGAGTTTTTGGGCTAGTATAAAAGCAAGTTGGGCTACTTTGGACTATTAATATTAAGACTCTCAATGATGATTATTTATGCTTTAATAATATAATGTGTACAAATCACAGCCGCGTCCAACAGCCTGATTGACTTACCCGACTGGTCCCAGTCCGGCCCCCTGGGGATATTGATCCTAGGAACCTTCGAAAGAAAAAGTAACTGCAAGGCAAGGTAATCCTCCCCACGGGCCATAGATTTCCCAACCTTAATTGTTATTAATACTTCATCCCAAAAGCTACACCTGGTTCCACAGATCTTCATTAAGGGGAGAAGGTTATCTAGAAATTTACAGATTGATAAATGATGGGAAAGATCCCTTACAGTTAATACCAGTCCGTCTAATTACCACAAGCTACACAAGCTTCACAAAGCTTCAGAAAGCTTATGTTAGTAATGAATAAATATGATATATTTACTCATTATAATGTTGGTGCTGAATGTACAACATGAGAAAACATAATTTTAATCTGAAAAAGTATATTTTTATTAAGAAATTAGACGAAAATAAAGAGCTGGTGACGCCAAATAAAGTCGACGATCCAAGCGTCGGTTAGGTTTGGTTAGGTTTTTTTTTTTATTTATAATAATTTTTATTTAGGTAAAGGTACATACATAAAGAGATTTTACAAAGTTTGTTGGCTTTATAGATAGAGCTAGTACATACAATGCCTAAAGCCACTATTACGCAAAGCGTTTCGGGCAGATTATGTTTGTTTATTATGTTTGTTTAAGTTAGGTTAGGTTAGTTTAGGTTAGGTCAGCGTAACCTAACATATCATATTTATTCATTACTAACGTATTGCCAGGAAGCTTTCTGAAGCTTTGTGAAGCTTGTGTAGCTTGTGGTAATTAGACGGACCCGTTAATACCTTTGTCAGGAAGACGATGGTTGGCAAGGAGCGGTAGTGTAAAGCGGCTGTTAGATTAGAGGGATTCTTTAACAACTTATTTCCAAATAGCTTTTTCCTCTTGTGATAAATATGTTGCAAGGCAACTATTTTCAATGTACGCTGATCCCTCCAATAAGCTATATTTCACATGTCTCAAACCAATCCTAAATGATTGGATGAACTGAATGATTGGATTTGAAAGGATAAACTGACTTTATAAAAAAGATGAAGCAGATCAGTGTAGCCTTCACACTGTCTTAGAAAACTTCACTCTTGGAATACTCAGTTGTGTGTTTATGTAAAAATAAAAATAAAATAAAATAAAATAAAATAAAATGTTTATTTAGGTAAGGTACATACATACAATGAATTTTTACAAAGATTGGTTGACTTATAGGTAGAGCTAGTACATACAATGCCTAAAGCCACTATTACGCAAAGCGTTTCGGGCATGATAAACTTATATGACAAGCTTAGCAGTCTCCGTGGTGTAGTGGTAAGACACTCGCCTGGCGTTCCGCGAGCGCTATGTCATGGGTTCGTATCCTGGCCGGGGAGGATTTACTGGGCGCAATTCCTTAACTGTAGCCTCTGTTTAACGCAACAGTAAAATGTGTACTTGGATGAAAAAACGATTCTTCGCGGCAGGGGATCGTATTCCAGGGACCATAGGATTAAGGACTTGCCCGAAACGCTACGCGTACTAGTGGCTGTACAAGAATGTAACAACTCTTGTATATATCTCAAAAAAAAAAAAAAAAAAAAAAAAAAAAAAAAAAAAAAAAAAAAAAAAAAAATACTAATTGAGCATAATGAGTAAAATGAAAACAAGAAATGAAAACATAGATGAAAAAGCAGCACAAATACAATTATGTCGACAAACAGCGCTCTTTAAAGAAAAACAGACATTGGTTGACAATAGAAGGGTAAGGTAGGTTACAGGGAATTTATTAGGTATAGCTTCGTTATTAACTTAAACTGGTTGAGAGAGGTACAGTCTTTAACATGGTTGGGAAGGTCATTCCACATTCTGGGCCCCTTGATTTGTAGAGCATTTCTAGTTTGATTAAGTCGTACTCTAGGAATATCAAAACTATTTATTTCTGGTGTGGTGCTCATGGGTTCTGTTACAACCTTCTATGAAGCTTTTGAGATCAGGATTGGCATTATAGTTTAGCGTTTTATATATGTATAATACACATGAGAGAATGTGCAGTGACTTAATGTCTAACATATTCAGAGATTTGAGTAGGGGTACCGAGTGATGTCTGGGGCCAGAATTGGATATTGTCCTAATAGCAGCTTTGTGTTGAGTAATTAGAGGACGTAAGTGATTTTGGGTAGTAGAGCCCCAAGCACAAATACCATAGTTGAGATATGGATAGATAAGGGAGTAATAGAGAGTCACCAGGGCAGGGCGTGGTACATAATATCTGATCTTAGAAAGAATGCCCACAGTTTTTGAAACTTTTTTTGATATGTTTAGAATGTGTCCCTGGAAATTCAGCTTATGGTCAATGAGAATGCCAAGGAATTTGCTATCTAATTTGTTACAAATTTGGGTATTGTTTGTTTTGAGATTTATTTGATTAGAGGACTTATTGCCAAACAGAATATAGAAAGTTTTGTCAATGTTAAGGGTGAGTTTGTTGGCAGTTAGCCACAGATGGACTTTATTTAGCTCAGTATTTACTGTGGCATTTAGAGCAAGGGGATCAGGACTGGAGTAAATGAAGGTTGTGTCGTCAGCAAATAGAATTGGTTTGAGGTGTTGGGAGGCATTTGGAAGGTCATTAATGTAGATGAGAAAGAGGAGAGGGCCAAGTATGCTGCCCTGGGGAACACCAATGTTGATGGGTAGGGTGGGAGAAATTGTATTATTCACAGAAACATATTGGAGCCTGTCAGTAAGGTAGGATTTGAGGTATTGTAGGGAGTGTCCTCTGACTCCATAATGATGTAATTTAAGAAGAAGGTTTTGGTGGTTGACAGTATCAAAAGCTTTACGCAGGTCCACAAATAACCCAACAGGGAACTCATTTTTATCAAGAGCTGTATGAATCGAGTTAAGCATACTAATAAGTGCATCGTTAGTGCTTTTTTTGGGTCTGAAGCCATATTGGCAAGGGCTAAGTATATTGAGTTTGGCTAGATATGAGTAAAGCTGCTTATAGATTAGTTTTTCAAAAATTGTTGACAAGTTAGGCAGGATTGATATAGGTCTGTAGTTGTTAACATCTGTGAGATCACCACATTTGTGGACAGGCGTTACTCTCGATTTTTTTAGAATATCTGGAAAGGTTTGGAGTTCAAGTGACTTGTTGAAGAGCAAAGCAATAGCAGGGGCTAAAGATCTGGAGGCTTTTTTGTAAATTAAAGTTGGTATCTCCTCAAAGGCACCAGACTTGGTTTTAAGGGAAAGGATTATTTCATTGACGTCAGTGGAATTAATAGGCTTTAGGTACAGAGACTGTGGATAGTTACCTGTAAGATAGTCCTTAATGTCAGTACTGGAAGATGGAATGTCATTTGCAAGGGATGAACCAATGGAAGAGAAGAACCTATTGAACTCAATAGCAGAATCAGAGGCTGAAAGCTGACCATCGTTATTAGACAGGAGAGTCGGTTTGTTATTTAAAGACTTCTTTGATCCCAATATTTGTGAAATTGTTCTCCAAGTTTGTTTAATGTTGCTCTTTATTTGGGTATATTTATCTTCGTAGTATTTAGTTTTGGCTCGTCTAATTATCTTAGATAGCAATAATGAGTAATTCTTTGAGAATTCTTTGGAGACTGTTCCTAGCCTATACTTCTTCTCAAGGTCGTGTTTTTTGTTAATGGATTTAAGTATTCCCTTTGTAAGCCAAGGATTGTTAAGTCTTTTGCTTGTGACTTGTTTTGTAAGCATAGGACAGTGGGTGTTATAAAGGCTAAGAGTTGTTTGTAGAAAAGATTTCACTGCTAGGTTGATGTCCCCTATGTTACCTAACTCGGACTCCCAGTTGACATTATCAGCAGCAGTTATAAAATTGTTTATAGCAGTTTCATTGTGCAGCCTAAAGCTTAACTCCCTTGTCTCTAGAGGTGGTTTGCTAATGTTAGTTAAGAGAAATGTGGGGTAATGGTCTGTAGTGCTATCGGTGATTATACCTGAAGTAAGCGGAGAGGTTATGTTGGTCCAGATGTGATCTAGAGTCGTAGCAGTACTATCAGTGATTCTAGTTGGTCTAGTGATTAAGGATATGAGGAAGCAGGAATTCATACAGTTGAGGAAGCTAACAGCAGTGGGGTGTTCTGGCTCGCAGAGGTCAATATTAAAGTCCCCTGCGATAATTAGGTGGTTTTTGTTCAGTCTGTTATCAAGTATTAGATTTCTAAGGTTTGAGTTGAATTCGGACACATCAGTGTTAGGAATTCTATAAACTGCACCCACAGACAGGACAGACTCGGCACCCTTGACTCTGAAGCTGGCGAAGATATACTCCCCATAGCAGTCTCTAGTTCTAATTTCTTTTAAGCATGTTAGTTCTTGGTGGTAGTAAAGAGCAGTGCCACCACCTCTCTGAAGATGACGACAGCAGGAATGTCGTTCATGGGTTCATGTCTCGCTCTAAGACCGGCCCACACCCCATACTCAAGACTTTCCAATCTATTTGACCAAAAAGTTTCTTAGGCTATTAAAATCAGCTTTTCGAAAATCTGGCACTTTAACAGAATTTTCTCCTACAGGTCTATTCCATTTTATGCTAAATCTGATTACTTTGTGATCACTGTTCCCTAGCTCACACCCTATTTCGATGTCATTAATTTGTGTTTCCCTGTTAGTTAACACTAAATCTAAAATATTATTTTCCCCGCGTTGGTTCCTTAATGTGTTGCGTAAGAAAGCAATCGTCAATTAATTCTAGAAAATCTTCTGCTTCACTGTTCCTTGTTTTGTTCAACCAGTTTATTCCACTAAAATTAAAGTCATCCATGACATAAATACTGTTAGATCTAGATGCTCTAGATATTTCATCCCATAGATGCTTTGCTTCCATTCTGTCTAAATTTTGTGGCCTATATATAACGCCTATTATAATATTATTTGTTTTTTCGTTTAATTCTATCCAAATAGTTTCTGTGTGTGGCTCAGTTTTGATTCCCTCTTTGAGACTACATTTCAAATTGTCCCTACCATATATGGCTACTCCCCCTCCTCGTCTAATATATCTATCTGTGTGAAATAGTTTAAATTTATTTATTTGATATTCAGCTAATAGTTCTCTATTTTCTACATTCATCCACGTTTCGGTAAGTGCAATAATATCTATTTTTTCTGTGCAGACAAGAGCATTTAATTCGTTAATTTTATTTCTTAGACTTCTACTGTTAGTGTAATATACCCTAAGTGAACTGTTATTTTGAGGCCCTTTTCTTTCCCTGATCATTTTGCCAATTCTTTTCTCCTACGAACACATACTTTTATTACCTCCTTCCTCCAAATCAATTCCCATACCACTATCTACTAACAGTTTAAACCCAAACAAACACCTCTAACCACTGGTTCCAACGAGTTTGCAACAGCAACAACCCCAGCCCTCGATAGATGCACCCCATCACGAGCATACATTTCATTTCTTCCATAGAAGTGTTCCCAGTTGTCTATGAAAGATATTGCATTTGATTTGCAATATCTTTCTAGCCGCCAATTGACACCAAGTGCCCTCGACATCCATTCATTTCCCACTCCCTTTCTTGGAAGAATGCCACATATGATCGGGATTCCTCCCTTGCTCCTAACTAATTCAATGGCTGTCCTGAATCTCTGTATTAGTTCCTCACTCCTAATTCGCCCAACATCATTACCCCCTGCACTAATACAAATAATGGGTTTGTTCCCATTTCCCGTCATAATATCATTCATGTTTCCAACAATATCACCAATTCCAGCTCTCGGATAGCAAACTCTTAATCTGTTCCCCCTATCTCTGGCACAAAACGTTCTGTCTAAATACCTCAAGGCTCTGTCCAGGAACCTTTGTTGTTTATAATATATATAAATGATTTGGATTCAGGTTTGAGTAGCAACATTTGCAAATTTGCCGATGATACGAAAATCGGTAGGGAAATTAATTCGGAGGAGGACTCACTATCACTTCAAGTTGATCTAGATAGGGTTTTGAAATGGTCAAAGGATTGGCAGATGCAGTTTAATGCTGATAAATGTAAAGTTCTGAGGTTAGGTAATGATGATAGAGTTACAAGATACGAGCTGGATGGTGTTGAGATTGCGAAGTCGGATTGCGAAAGGGATCTGGGAGTTATGATTAGTAAGAATTTAAAACAAAAGGATCAATGCATAAATGTTCGTAATAAGGCATATCGGACACTTGGATTTATTAATCGCAGCGTTAGTAACAAGACACCTGGTGTGGTTCTCAAGCTATATCTTGCTCTAGTTAGGCCCCATTTAGATTATGCAGTTCAGTTTTGGTCGCCATATTATAGAATGGATATAAATTCACTTGAACGTGTCCAGCATAGGATGACTAAGTTAATTCCCCAAATTAGAAATCTTTCATATGAAGAAAGATTAACAAAGCTTAAGTTGCATTCACTGGAAAGGCGAAGAGTTAGGGGTGACATGATAGAGGTTTACAAGTGGGTGTATGGACATAACAAAAGGTATATTAATAGGGTATTAAAAGTATCAACACAAGACAGAACACAAAACAATGGGTATAAATTGGATAAGTTTAGATTTAGGAAAGACTTGGGTAAATACTGGTTCAGTAACAGGGTTGTTGATTTGTGGAACCAATTACCGCGTAACGTGCTGGAGGTGGGGTCCCTCGATTGTTTCAAGCGCGGGTTGGACAAGTATATGAGTGGGATTGGGTGGTTATAAATAGGAGCTGCCTCGTATGGGCCAATAGGCCTTCTGCAGTTGCCTTTGTTCTTATGTTCTTAAATACCTCACCTGGGAATCTCCCACAACCAAAATTCGCTTCGGTACCTCCTTAACTTTCTGAGCAGCCTGAGGGGCCTGCGCTCCGCCGCTCCTTGCTGATTTCTGTTCCGAGTGAACTGCAGGCTCACCACAGCACTCGTCCTCCAACACGCAAATGAATTTGCTGTCCTTAGGGCGTCTGTAGGCGGCCTTGTCAAGGTCTTCTTATGACCCCTGTCCTTCACGACTCTCCACGATGAGGTCCCGTCAACACTGGTCTCCTCCTTCGTTTCCTCCCGAAGTCTCAGCCGTCGTATTTCCTCCCGCAGGGAATCCATCTCTGCTCTCAGAGCTCCAACCAGACTCACCAAATCCTTCACTAATCCTTCCATTATTGCAATAATAATGTTACTACAATCGGAGCTTCAGCTAACACAACCTCTCACTGTGACTGCACCTGCACCTAAACTCTAGCTTTAAGTTTTCATGGACTTGTATTTTCCATAAGTTTCCTTAATTTATTAATGAATTTTATGCAGTGTCAAGCTGCATGTTTTCTTTTGCTGGTTTTACATTTATGTATGTTTAACTTTTGCTTATTGCCTTTAAGTTATTATGTAAAGTCAGCTAGGATGTGATAGTTGTAGGGATCGGGCCCTTGCCTCTTGCTTTAAGTTTATTCTGGCCCTGCATTTACGTTTAGTTTCCTCAGCAAATTTCCTGCATTTTACATCGCCCTTGCTGCATGTTTTTACTTTACTGGTTTACAATTATGTTTGTTTAACTTATGCTTCACCTTTAAGTTAAGTAAAGTCAGCTAGGATGTCCTAGACGCTGTCTTCGGGCCTCATGCCTCTCCCTTTAAGTTATCTTGGACTCGTATTATGATTAGTTCCTTCAGCAATTTATTGCTAATTATGCATTGCCTAAGTGCATGTTATTTTGCTTACCGTTTTACCTTTATACTTGTTTTCTTGACTTTGTCATTAAGTTATTAAGTACTGACAGCTAGACAGTACCAGTTTTGTTTACCAGTACCAGTAAGCGTTTCCAGTCGTTTTGTCTGCCCGGTGTAGCCCAAAAGAATCTGCAGCCTCCCGGCTGCTGGTTTATCCAGACATATTGTCTGCCCGGTGTAGCACGGATGTCACTGTGGCCTCCCAGGCCGCTGGTTATCCAGACATGTTGTCTGCCCGGTGTAGCACGGATGTCACTAGCTGTGGCCTCCCTGGCTGCTGGTTATCCAGACATGTTGTCTGCCCGGTGTAGCACGGATGTCACTAGCTGTGGCCTCCCAGGCTGCTAGTTATCCAGACATGTTGTCTGCCCGGTGTAGCACGGATGTCACTAGCTGTGGCCTCCCAGGCTGCTGGTTATCCAGACATGTTGTCTGCCCGGTGTAGCACGGATGTCACTGTGGCCTCCCAGGCTGCTGGTTATCCAGACATGTTGTCTGCCCGGTGTAGCACGGATGTCACTGTGGCCTCCCAGGCTGCTGGTTATCCAGACATGTTGTCTGCCCGGTGTAGCACGGATGTCACTGTGGCCTCCCAGGCTGCTGGTTATCCAGACATGTTGTCTGCCCGGTGTAGCACGAATGTCACTGTGGCCTCCCAGGCTGCTGGTTATCCAGACATGTTGTCTGCCCGGTGTAGCACGGATGTCACTAGCTGTGGCCTCAAAGGCCGCTGGTTTATCCAGACGTTTTGTCTGCCCAATGTAGCCAGGAAGGTTGTCATAGCCGCTGCCGTCTTCGCTGCCTGCGTTCAGGGGTCGATGTCCAGCCGACGTTCTTCCTGTGATGAGTTAAGCCGGCGATGTTATTCAGATATTATATTTATATTGGTCTTATAAATATGCGGCCTCCCAGGCCGCTGGTTTATCCAGACGTTTTGTCTGCCCGGTGTAGCCCGGAAGATACTGCGGCCTCCCAGGCCGCTGGTTTATCCAGATGTGTTGTCTGCCCGGTGTAGCCCGGAAGGTTTTCACAGCCACTGATGTCTTAGCTGCCTTCGTTCAGGGGTCGATGTCCAGCCGACGTTCTTCCCTGGTTGATGGGGTTCTGGGAGTTCTTCTACTCCCCAAGCCCGGCCCGAGGCCAGGCTTGACTTGTGAGAGCTTGGTCAACTAGGCTGTTGCTTGGAGCGGCCCGCAGGCCCACATACCCACCACAGCCCGGTTGGTCCGGCACTCCTTGGAGGAATAAATCTAGTTTCCTCTTGAAGATGTCCACGGTTGTTCCGGCAATATTTCTTATGCTTGCTGGGAGGGCGTTGAACAACCGCGGACCTCTGATGTTTATACTTGTTTGATTTCTTGTATGTATATACCTTACCTAAATAAACATTTATTTATTTTTATTTATACAGTGTTCTCTGATTGTACCTATGGCACCTCTACTCTTCATTGGTTCTATTCTGCATTTTCTTCCATATCGTTCACTCCAGTACGTTGTTATTTTACTGTGTAGATTTGGTACTTGGCCCTTCAGTATCTTCCAGGTGTATATTATTTGATATCTCTCTCGTCTTCTTTCTAGTGAGTACATTTGGAGGGCTTTGAGACGATCCCAATAATTTAGGTGCTTTATTGCGTCTATGCGTGCCGTATATGTTCTCTGTATTCCCTCTATTTCAGCAATCTCTCCTGCTCTGAAGGGGTGAGTGAGTACTGAGCAGTACTCAAGACGGGACAACACACGTGACTTGAAGAGTACAACCATTGTGATAGGATCCCTGGATTTGAAAGTTCTCGTAATCCATCTTATCATTTTTCTGGCTGTCGCAATATTTGCTTGGTTATGCTCCTTAAACGTTAGGTCGTCAGACATTATTATTCCCAAATCCTTTACATGTTCTTTACATCGCGGGCCCTACTATGGGCCCGCGATGTGTCGCTGTGTTCTAACGGCTGATGCTCGGTTGGGTCTTTTGCAGCAGGTCCAGCCGTCTGCCCTAGTGCTCGAGCCGCCGCTCTCTTCCTATGTTGTTGCTCAATTTTGGTGTCCAGCTGCTGCAGCTGTTGGTGTTCTGGCTGCTGACATTCCCGGCAGTCGGTGTTCTAGCTGCTGTGGGTGCAGCTGTTGCTGTCCCAGCTTGCTGCTGTTCAGGTGGAACATGGTCCAGCTGCTGACGTTCCAGCGGTTGTTGGACCAGCGCCCATGCTACGGCTGAAGTTGTTCCTGATGTTCCGCGGTCCCAACTGATAATGCCCATCCTACTACGTTCCCGCTCCCAAGGGTCCAGCTGCCGACGCGCCAGTTCCCGAAGTTCCAGCAGAAGCGTTCCAGCTGACGTTGTGCCTATTAGCACTCCTTTCAGTTTATTGTATTTGATTGTAATTTATTTCAGCTTCATACATTAATCCCGTTTTCTCTAAAGAGTTATATTCCAGCATTATTTTGAGCATAATTTGTTTTGCAGTCGCACTTCCCTTACTGCTGAAGTTTCCCCCTTTGCCCATTGCCGCTAATTTTGTATCTTCGGCAGCGGCCGAAGATACTCCCCACTCCCTTGTTGGCTCCCAGGTTCTATATTAGTGAAGGATTTGGTGAATCTGGTTGGAGCTCTGAGAGCAGAGATGGATTCCCTGCGGGAGGAGGTACGACGGCTGAGTCTTCGGGAGGAAACGAAGGAGGAGGCCAGTGTTGACGGGACCTCATTAAGAAGGACTGACGGGACCAGTATTAAGAAGACCTCGTCTTGAGAAGTTGTGAAAGACAGGGGTCTTTTTACTCGAATCTATAATAGCAAATAAAATTCGTCTTCATCTTGAAAAACATAAATTAATAATTGAGTCGCAACATGGTTTTATAAATGGCCGTTCATGTTTAACAAATTTGTTATCTTTTTATTCTAGCATAGTTGAGGCAGTTGATAGTGGTAAGGATTGTGATGTTGTGTACCTTGACTTTAGCAAAGCTTTTGATACAGTGCCACATGAAAGACTGATTAAAAAGATAGTCTCATGGTATTGGGGGTGCTATATTAAGCTGGATTAGGGCATGGCTATACCAAAGGAAGCAGAGAGTTAGTATAAATGGAATCAAGTCAGAGTGGGAAAATGTTGTAAGTGGAGTGCCTCAAGGCTCTGTCCTGGGACCTCTGTTGTTTATGATAATAATAATAATAATAATAATAATAATTAATAATTTTTAATTAGGTAAGGTACATACATAAAGAGATTTTACAAAGTTTGTTGGCTTTATAGATAGAGCTAGTACATACAATGCCTAAAGCCACTATTACGCAAAGCGTTTCGGGCAGGAAAAACATTAATGACTAAAGCTTAAAACTATTGAGTAAAAAGAATAAAATGTGTTGAGAACAAATAAAAATAGAGGTAAAAGAGGGGGGAACATTGTTGAAAAAGCCGCACAAATACAATTACAAATTATTACAGAAAATTACATTCAAACAGCGTTGATTTGAAAAAAAAAACATACATGGGTTGACAACAGAGGGGTAAGGTAGGTTACAGGGAATTTATTAGGTATAGCTTCGTTTTTAACTTAAACTGGTTGAGAGAGGTACAGTCTTTAACATGGTTGGGAAGGTCATTCCACATTCTGGGCCCCTTGATTTGTAGAGCATTTCTGGTTTGATTAAGTCGTACTCTAGGAATATCAAAACTGTATTTATTTCTGGTGTGGTGCTCATGGGTTCTGTTACAACCTTCTATGAAGCTTTTGAGATCAGGATTGGCATTATAGTTTAGCGTTTTATATATGTATAATACACATGAGAGAATGTGCAGTGACTTAATGTCTAACATATTCAGAGATTTGAGTAGGGGTACCGAGTGATGTCTGGGGCCAGAATTGGATATTGTCCTAATAGCAGCTTTGTGTTGAGTAATTAGCGGACGTAAGTGATTTTGGGTAGTAGAGCCCCAAGCACAATTACCATAGTTGAGATATGGATAGATTAGGGAGTAATAGAGAGTCACCAGGGCAGGGCATGGTACATAATATCTGATCTTAGAAAGAATGCCCACAGTTTTTGAAACTTTTTTTGATATGTTTAGAATGTGTCCCTGGAAATTCAGCTTGTGGTCAATGAGAATGCCAAGGAATTTGCCATCTAATTTGTTACAAATTTGGGTATTGTTTATATTGAGATTTATTTGATTAGAGGATTTATTGCCAAATAGAATATAGAAAGTTTTGTCAATGTTAAGGGTGAGTTTGTTGGCAGTTAGCCACAGATGGACTTTATTTAGCTCAGTATTTACTGTGGCATTTAGAGCAAGGGGATCAGGACTGGAGTAAATGAAGGTTGTGTCGTCAGCAAATAGAATTGGTTTGAGGTGTTGGGAGGCATTTGGAAGGTCATTAATGTAGATGAGAAAGAGGAGAGGGCCAAGTATGCTGCCCTGGGGAACACCAATGTTGATGGGTAGGGTGGGAGAAATTGTATTATTCACAGAAACACATTGGAGCCTGTCAGTAAGGTAGGATTTGAGGTATTGTAGGGAGTGTCCATAATGATGTAATTTAAGAAGAAGGTTTTGGTGGTTGACAATATCGAAAGCTTTACGCAGGTCCACAAATAACCCAACAGGGAACTCATTTTTATCAAGAGCTGTATGAATCGAGTTAAGCTTACTAATAAGTGCATCGTTAGTGCTTTTTTTGGGTCTGAAGCCATATTGGCAAGGGCTAAGTATATTGAGTTTGGCTAGATATGAGTAAAGCTGCTTATAGATTAGTTTTTCAAAAATTTTGGACAAATTTGGCAGGATTGATATAGGTCTGTAGTTGTTAACATCTGTGAGATCACCACATTTGTGGACAGGCGTTACTCTCGCTTTTTTTAGAATATCTGGAAAGGTTTGGAGTTCAAGTGACTTGTTGAAGAGCAAAGCAATAGCAGGGGCTAAAGATCTGGAGGCTTTTTTGTAGATTAAAGTTGGTATCTCCTCAAAGGCACCAGACTTGGTTTTAAGGGAAAGGATTATCTCATTGACGTCAGTGGAATTAATAGGCTTTAGGTACAGAGACTGTGGATAGTTACCTGTAAGATAGTCCTTAATGTCAGTACTGGAAGATGGAATATCATTAGCAAGGGATGAACCAATGGAAGAGAAGAACCTATTGAACTCAATAGCAGAATCAGAGGCTGAAAGCTGACCATCGTTATTAGACAGGAGAGTTGGTTTGTTATTTAAAGACTTCTTTGATCCCAATATTTGTGAAATTGTTCTCCAAGTTTGTTTAATGTTGCTCTTTATTTGGGTAAATTTATCTTCGTAGTATTTAGTTTTGGCTCGTCTAATTATCTTAGATAGCAATAATGAGTAATTCTTTGGAGACAATTCCTAACCTATACTTCTTCTCAAGGTCATGTTTTTTATTAACAGATTTAAGTATTCCCTTTGTAAGCTAGGGATTGTTAAGCCTTTTGGTTGTGACTTGTTTTGTAAGCATAGGACAGTGGGTATTATAAAGGCTAAGAGTTTTTTGAAGAAAAGATTGCACTGCTAGGTTCATGTCCTCTATGTTACCTATATCGGACTCCCAGTTGACATTATCAGCAGCAGTTATAAAATTGTCTATAGCAGTTTCATTGTGTAGTCTAAAACGTATCTCTCTTGACTCAAGAGGTGGTTTGCTAACGTTAGTTAAGAGAAATGTGGGGTAATGGTCTGTAGTGCTATCGGTGATTATACCTGAAGTAAGCGGAGAGGTTATGTTTGTCCAGATGTGATGTAGAGTCGTGGCAGTGCTATCAGTGATTCTAGTAGGTCTAGTGATTAAGGGTATGAGGAAGCAGGAATTCATACAGTTGAGGAAGCTAACAGCAGTAGGGTGTTCTGGCTCGCAGAGGTCAATATTAAAGTCTCCTGCGATAATTAGGTGGTTTTTGTTCAGTCTGTTATCAAGTATTAGATTTCTAAGGTTTGAGTTGAATTCGGACACATCAGTGTTAGGAATTCTATAAACTGCACCCACAGACAGGACAGACTTGGCACAGAACAGTATGAAGATATACTCCCCATAGCAGTCTCTAGTTCTAATTCCTTTTAAGCATGTTAGTTCTTGGTGGTAGTAAAGAGCAGTGCCACCACCTCTCTGAAGTTGACGACAGTTGTGAATTGCTGAGTAGTTAGGCATGTTAAAGAGTTGAGTAGTATCCTCTTTCAACCATGTTTCAGTAAGTATAATAAAAGAGAATTTGTTGTCAATAGCTTCAATCAAGGCACTAACATCATCGAAGTGTTTACCTAGGGATCTAACATTCAAATTGATTACAGAGATATTGTGATTATGAATTAATACATTGTTTACATCATGTGCTGCAAAATATCTGCAATTTAGATCATTAAAGTGATTATTGTCATATATAGTGAATAAGAGGTTAAGTTCTGGGTCTATACTTGTCTGCATAAAAAAAGCTGATTGCAGGAAAAACAAGGAAAGAAAGGGAAATTGGCAATGGACATAACAAAGGGGATATTAAGAACATAAGAACAAAGGCTACTGCAGAAGGCCTATTTGACAAAAATAAACTGTTTTTTTCTTTAAAGAGCGCTGTTTGTCGACATAATTGTATTTGTGCTGCTTTTTCATCTATGTTTTCATTTCTTGTTTTCATTCTACTCATTATGCTCAATTAGTATTAAGCTTGTCATTTAAGTTTATCATGCCCGAAACGCTTTGCGTAATAGTGGCTTTAGGCATTGTATGTACTAGCTCTACCTATAAGTCAACAAATCCTTGTAAAAATTTATTGTATGTATGTACCTTACCTAAATAAAATTGTATTGTATTGTATTGTATTGGCCCATACGAGGCAGCTCCTATTTATAACCACCCAATCCCACTCATATACTTATCCAACCCGCGCTTGAAACAATCGAGGGACCCCACCTCCACCACGTTACGCGGTAATTGGTTCCACAAATCAACAACCCTGTTACTGAACCAGTATTTACCCAAGTCTTTCCTAAATCTAAACTTATCCAATTCATACCCATTGTTTCGTGTTCTGTCTTGTGTTGAAACTTTTAATACCCTATTAATATCCCCTTTGTTATGTCCATTCACCCACTTGTAAACCTCTATCATGTCACCCCTAACTCTTCGCCTTTCCAGTGAATGCAACTTAAGCTTTGTTAATCTTTCTTCATATGAAAGATTTCTAATTTGGGGAATTAACTTAGTCATCCTACGCTGGACACGTTCAAGTGAATTTATATCCATTCTATAATATGGCGACCAAAACTGAACTGCATAATCTAAATGGGGCCTAACTAGAGCAAGATATAGCTTGAGAACCACACCAGGTGTCTTGTCACTAACGCTGCGATTAATAAATCCAAGTGTCCGATTTGCCTTATTACGAACATTTATGCATTGATCCTTTTGTTTTAAATTCTTACTAATCATAACTCCCAGATCCCTTTCGCAATCTCAACACCATCTAGCTCGTATCTTGTAACTCTATCATCATTACCTAACCTCAGAACTTTACATTTATCAGCATTAAACTGCATCTGCCAATCCTTTGACCATTTCAAAACCCTATCTAGATCAACTTGAAGTGATAGTGAATCCTCCTCCGAATTAATTTCCCTACCGATTTTCGTATCATCGGCAAATTTGCAAATGTTGCTACTCAAACCTGAATCTAAATCATTTATATATATTATAAACAACAGAGGTCCCAGGACAGAGCCTTGAGGCACTCCACTTACAACATTTTCCCACTCTGACTTGATTCCATTTATACTAACTCTCTGTTTCCTTTGGTATAGCCATGCCCTAATCCAGCTTAATATAGCACCCCCAATACCATGAGACCCTATCTTTTTAATCAGTCTTTCATGTGGCACTGTATCAAAAGCTTTGCTAAAGTCAAGGTACACAACATCACAATCCTTACCACTATCAACTGCCTCAACTATGCTAGAATAAAATGATAACAAATTTGTTAAACATGAACGGCCATTTATAAAACCATGTTGCGACTCAATTAGTAATTTATGTTTTTCAAGATGAAGACGAATTTTATTTGCTATTATAGATTCGAGTAACTTAAGTTCATTATCATAGCAATATGGAAGTTGTAGTGAAGGACCTGGTGACTCTAGTGGGAGCCCTGAGGACGGAGTTGGACTCTCTGCGGGAGGAGGTGCGTCAGCTTAAAAAACAACGAGAAGTAACGAAGGAGGAGACCAGCAGTAAAGGGACCTCGTCTTGGAGAGTTGCGAAAGACAGGGGCCTTAAGAAGACTTTGATAAAACCGCCTTCAAACGCCATAGCAACTTCAAATTCATTTGACGTTTTGGAGGACGAGTGCTGTGGAGAGACTGTGGATCGCGCAAAAGGGAAAGCAACGAAGAGAAAGGAAGCGCAGGCCCCTCAGAAAGTAAAGGAAGTACCTAAGCAAACATTAGTTGTGGGAGATTCCCAGATAAGGTATTTGGATAGAACGTTTTGTGCTAGAGATAGGGGGAACAGGTTAAGGGTTTGCTATCCCGGAGCTGGCATTGGTGATATTATAAACAACATGAATGATATTATGGCTGGTAATGGGAACAATCCCATTATTTGCATTAGCGTGGGAGGAAATGATGTTGGTCGAGTCAGGAGTGAGGAACTGATTCAGAGGTAAAAAACAGCCATAGAGTTAGTTAGGAGCAAGGGAGGAATCCCGATCATATGTGGCATTCTTCCAAGAAAGGGAGTGGGAAATGAATGGATATCGAGGGCACTTGGTGTCAATTGCCGGCTGGAAAGATATTGCAAATCAAATGCAATATCTTTCATAGACAACTGGGAACACTTCTATGGAAGAAATGAAATGTATGCTCGTGATGGGGTGCATCTATCGAGAGCTGGGGTTGTTGCTGTTGCGAACTCGCTAGAAGAAGTGGTTAGAGGTGTTTGTTTGGGTTTAAACTGTTAGTAGATAGAGGTATGGGAATTGATTTGGAGGAAGGAGGTAATAAAAGTATGTGTTTGTGGGAGAAAGGAAATGGCAAAACGATCAGGGAAAGAGAAGGTCCGCAAAATAACAATTCACTTAGGGTATATTACACTAACAGTAGAAGTCTAAGAAATAAAATTAACGAATTAAATGCTCTTGTCTGCACAGAAAAAATAGATATTATTGCACTTACAGAAACGTGGATGAATGTAGAAAATAGAGAACTATTAGCTGAATATCAAATATATGGATTTAAACTATTTCACACAGATAGATATATTAGACGAGGAGGTGGAGTAGCCATATATGTTAGGGACAATTTGAAATGTAGTCTCAAAGAGGGAATCAAAACAGAGCCACACACAGAAACTATTTGGATTGAATTAAACGAAAAAGCTAATAATATTATAATAGGAGTAATATATAGGCCACCAAATTTAGACAGAATGGAAGCAAAGCATCTATGGGATGAAATATCTAGAGCATCTAGATCTAACAGTATTTATGTCATAGGTGACTTTAATTTTAGCGGAATAAACTGGTTGAACAAAACAGAGAATAGTGAAGCAGAAGATTTTCTAGAATTAATTGACGATTGCTTTCTTACGCAACACATTAAGGAACCAACACGGGAAAATAATATTTTAGATTTAGTGTTAACTAACAGGGAAACGCAAATTAATGACATCGAAATAGGGAGTGAGCTAGGGAGCAGTGATCACAAAGAAATCAGATTTAGCATAGAATGGAATAGACCAGTAGGAGAAAATTCTGTTAAAGTGCCAGATTTTCGAAAAGCTGATTTTAATAGCCTAAGAAATTTTTTGGGTCAAATTGATTGGAAAGGCTTGGGTATGGGGTGTGGGCCGGTCTTGGAGCGAGACATGAACCCAGCGATAGGTGACTTAAATGGGGATTTCGCGTGTGGATTCAATATATAACTTATTTAAGAATATTCTAAACAGAGCACAGGAACGTAGTATACCATACAAATTGAATAGATCGTATACTAATGACCCAAAGTGGATAACAAAGAATTTGAAGAACCTTATAGGTAAAAAGAGAGCTTGGTACAAAAGGATTAAAAATGGGGAGGTCACTTTAGAACAGGAATTCGTACAACTGGTTAGAAATGTTAAAAAAGAGATAAGGAAAGCAAAAAGGAACTATGAAGTTCGCATAGCAGGGCAAGCAAAGACAAATCCTAAAGGGTTTTTTCAGTTATATCGTACTAAGACTAGGGAAAGGATAGGTCCATTAAAAACTGAGACAGGTCAAATAACAGATAGTGATGAAGAGATGAGTAGTATTTTTAATAAATATTTTGTATCTGTATTTACTAAAGAGGAACTTAACAATATGCCTTCAGCCGAACAAGTCTATGTGGGTGGGAACGAGGACAGGTTGACGAGTTTAGCAGTTACCAGGGAGGATGTTCTTAAACAAATAGTAAAACTCAAACCAAACAAATCCCCAGGGCCGGATGAAGTGTTTGCTAGGGTGCTTAAAGAATGCAAAGAGGAGCTTTGTGACCCACTGTCAACCATATTTAATAAATCAATAGAGTCAGGCAGAGTGCCAGAGTTTTGGAAAGTTGCTAATGTGATACCAGTTTTTAAGAAAGGAGATAGATCACTTGCGTCTAACTATCGACCAATTAGCCTAACGTCTATTGTGGGAAAGTTACTCGAATCTATAATAGCAAATAAAATTCGTCTTCATCTTGAAAAACATAAATTAATAATTGAGTCGCAACATGGTTTTATAAATGGCCGTTCATGTTTAACAAATTTGTTATCTTTTTATTCTAGCATTGTTGAGGCAGTTGATAGTGGTAAGGATTGCGATGTTGTATACCTTGACTTTAGCAAAGCTTTTGATACAGTGCCACATGAAAGGCTGGTTAAAAAAATAGAGTCTCATGGTATTGGGGGTGCTATATTAAGCTGGATTAGGGCATGGCTATACCAAAGGAAACAGAGAGTTAGTATAAATGGAATCAAGTCAGAGTGGGAAAATGTTGTAAGTGGAGTGCCTCAAGGCTCTGTCCTGGGACCTCTGTTGTTTATAATATATATAAATGATTTAGATTCAGGTTTGAGTAGCAACATTTGCAAATTTGCCGATGATACGAAAATCGGTAGGGAAATTAATTCGGAGGAGGACTCACTATCACTTCAAGTTGATCTAGATAGGGTTTTGAAATGGTCAAAGGAATGGCAGATGCAGTTTAATGCTGATAAATGTAAAGTTCTGAGGTTAGGTAATGATGATAGAGTTACAAGATACGAGCTAGATGGTGTTGTGATTGCGAAGTCGGATTGCGAAAGGGATCTGGGAGTTATGATTAGTAAGAATTTAAAACAAAAGGATCAATGCATAAATGTTCGTAATAAGGCAAATCGGACACTTGGATTTATTAATCGCAGCGTTAGTAACAAGACACCTGGTGTGGTTCTCAAGCTATATCTTGCTCTAGTTAGGCCCCATTTAGATTATGCAGTTCAGTTTTGGTCGCCATATTATAGAATGGATATAAATTCACTTGAACGTGTCCAGCGTAGGATGACTAAGTTAATTCCCCAAATTAGAAATCTTTCATATGAAGAAAGATTAACAAAGCTTAAGTTGCATTCACTGGAAAGGCGAAGAGTTAGGGGTGACATGATAGAGGTTTACAAGTGGATGAATGGACATAACCGGGGGGATATTAATAGGGTATTAAAAGTATCAACACAGGACAGAACACGAAACAATGGATATAAATTGGATAAGTTTAGATTTAGGAAAGACTTGGGTAAATACTGGTTCAGTAACAGGGTTGTTGATTTGTGGAACCAATTGCCGCGTAACATTGTGGAGGTGGGGTCCCTCGATTGTTTCAAGCACGGGTTGGACAAGTATATGAGTGGGATTGGGTGGTTATAGAATAGGAGCTGCCTCGTATGGGCCAATAGGCCTTCTGCAGTTACCTTTGTTCTTATGTTCTTATGTAACTTTCCCACAATAGACGTTAGGCTAATTGGTCGATAGTTAGACGCAAGTGATCTATCTCCTTTCTTAAAAACTAGTATCACATTAGCAACTTTCCAAAACTCTGGCACTCTGCCTGACTCTATTGATTTATTAAATATGGTTGACAGTGGGTCACAAAGCTCCTCTTTGCATTCTTTAAGCACCCTAGCAAACACTTCATCCGGCCCTGGGGATTTGTTTGGTTTGAGTTTTACTATTTGTTTAAGAACATCCTCCCTGGTAACTGCTAAACTCGTCAACCTGTCCTCGTCCCCACCCACATAGACTTGTTCGGCTGAAGGCATATTGTTAAGTTCCTCTTTAGTAAATACAGATACAAAGTATTTATTAAAAATACTACTCATCTCTTCATCACTATCTGTTATTTGACCTGTCTCAGTTTTTAATGGACCTATCCTTTCCCTAGTCTTAGTACGATATAACTGAAAAAACCCTATAGGATTTGTCTCTGCTTGCCCTGCTATGCGAACTTCATAGTTTCTTTTTGCTTTCCTTATCTCTTTTTTAACATTTCTAACCAGTTGTACGAATTCCTGTTCTAAAGTGACCTCCCCATTTTTAATCCTTTTGTACCAAGCTCTCTTTTTACCTATAAGGTTCTTCAAATTCTTTGTTATCCACTTTGGGTCATTAGTATTCGATCTATTCAATTTGTATGGTATACTACGTTCCTGTGCTTTGTTTAGAATATTCTTAAATAAGTTATATATTGAATCCACATCGAAATCCCCATTTAAGTCACCTATCGCTTGGTTCATGTCTCCCTCCGAGACCATCCCACACCCCATACCCAAGACTTTCTAATCAATTTGACCCAAAAGTTTCTTAGGCTATTAAAATCAGCTTTTCGAAAATCTGGCACTTTAACAGAATTTTCTCCTACTGGTCTATTCCATTCTAGGCTAAATCTGATTTCTTTGTGATCACTGTTCCCTAGCTCACTCCCTATTTCGATGTCATTAATTTGTGTTTCCCTGTTAGTTAACACTAAATCTAAAATATTATTTTCCCGTGTTGGTTCCTTAATGTGTTGCGTAAGAAAGCAATCGTCAATTAATTCTAGAAAATCTTCTGCTTCACTATTCTCTGTTTTGTTCAACCAGTTTATTCCGCTAAAATTAAAGTCACCCATGACATAAATACTGTTAGATCTAGATGCTCTAGATAATTCATCCCATAGGTGCTTTGCTTCCATTCTGACTAAATTTGGTGGCCTATATATAACTCCTATTATAATATTATTAGCTTTTTCGTTTAATTCTATCCAAATAGTTTCTGTGTGTCGCTCAGTTTTGATTCCCTCTTTGAGACTACATTTCAAATTGTCCCTAACATATATGGCTACTCCACCTCCTCGTCTAATATATCTATCTGTGTGAAATAGTTTAAATCCATTTATTTGATATTCAGCTAATAGTTCTCCATTATCTACATTCATCCATTAATAGGGTATTAAAAGTATCAACACAAGACAGAACACGACACAATGGGTATAAATTGGATAAGTTTAGATTTAGGAAAGACTTGGGTAAATACTGGTTCAGTAACAGGGTTGTTGATTTGTGGAACCAATTGCCGCGTAACATTGTGGAGGTGGGGTCCCTCGATTGTTTCAAGCATGGGTTGGACATGTATATTGGAGTGGGATTGGGTGGTTATAAATAGGAGCTGCTGACCAAATGTAAACTGTGTCAACAAAATTATTCGCACACCCTCCGTCACTATGTGATGGAGTGCGAAAAGATACGTGAATTTAGAGACAATTCTATAACCAATGTTCCAGCGATGTGTCAATATTTCATTCAAAATGATCTGCTACCAGAAATTTTAGCCAAATATCCCCAGTTTGCTAACTGTAGGTAGTAACTAAGTGATTGTAACCTATCCACCGCTTCCCACTGGATGGGGGGCGATGTGCAGGACAAACATATAACTTGTGACACTAGCTCTCCACATATGTCAGTTGCTTAATTTAGAACCTGTACTTGAGGTCGATCTCGAACCCATTGTTGATGTGATGACTTATATTGAGTTTTGTAACTAGCTCATCAAGATTGTAACTTGCTTAGCTAAATGAATTGTGGGGTTCAGTCCCTGAGCCCATTATGTGCCTCTGTAACCCTTTCCACTACCGCCCACAAGATGGGTATGGGGTGCATAATAAATGAACTAAACTAAAAACCTCGTATGGGCCAATAGACCTTCTGCAGTTGCCTTTGTTCTTATGTTCTCTACGACCGATGAAAAATGCAACTTTTATACAACTACAAATATCTTTAGTTTTACTTTACATTTTGTCCTGAAAGAGTTTTCATATATAGATCCAGTTTCTGCCGTTCTTCTGACATAAAAAGACCTTTGGTTTAATAAGTTATTAAGATGTTTTCAACAATATTACTAGGGCGTTCACCGATTCTAACATGGGCGACCCTTTTGACAAATAACTTCGGGTTTACTTTAAATATTGTCCTGGAAATGTTTTGACATACAGATCCTGTTTTCAACATGGGCAACCATTTTGGAAACGCCACACAAGGGTTGACCCGATTGATACATGGGTCAGATTCCATTAAGGTCCAGAACACATGCAGGCGATGAGTCACAATAACGTGGCTGAAGTATTTTGACCAGACCACACACTAGAAATTGAAGGGACGACGACGTTTCGGTCCGTCCTGGACCATTCTCAAGTCGATTGTGATGAGGACATGATGATGATGATGAAGATTAAGCCACCAAAAGGTGGCACGGGCATGAATAGCCCGTAAGTGGTGGCCATTTTAAGCCATTACCAGTATCAAGAGCTGATACTGGAGATCTGTGGAGGTGCGAATGCACCGTGCATGATGGGAGATGTTTCCCTTGTGAATGTGTTAAGATGAAGCCACCCAATAGGTGGCACGGGCATGAATTGGTAAGTGGTGGCCCTTTTGAGCCATCACCAGTATCAATAGATGATACTGGAGATCTGTGGAGGTGCGTCTGCACCCAGCGTGACGGGAAATGTTTCCCGTGTTTTAAACAGATGAAGATGAAGCCACCCAAAAGATGGCACGGGCATGAATAGCTCGTAAGTGGTGGCCCTTTCGAGCCATCACCAGTATCAAGAGCTGATACTGGAGATCTGTGGAGGTGCAACTGCACCCTGCGTGACGGGAGATGTCTCCCGGACCAAGTGTGTGGTGGTGACTGATCAAGATTGATTGATTGATGAAGATTAAGCCACCCAAAAGGTGGCACGGGCATGAATAGCCCGTAAGTGGTGGCCCTTTCAAGCCATTACCAGAATCAAGAGCTGATACTGGAGATCTGTGGAGGTGCGAATGCACCCTGCATGACGGGAGATGTCTCCCTTATGAATGTGTTAAGATGAAGAAGAAGCAACCCAAAAGGTGGCACGGGCATAAATAGCCCGTAAGTGGTGGCCATTTTAAGCCATTACCAGTATCAAGAGCTGATACTGGAGATCTGTGGAGGTGCGAATGCACCCTGCATGACGGGAGATGTCTCCCTTGTGAATGTGTTTAAGATGAAGATGAAGCCACCCAAAAGGTGGCACAGGCATGAATAGCTCGTAAGTGGTGGCCCTTTTGAGCCATCACCAGTATCAATAGATGATACTGGAGATCTGTGGAGGTGCGACTGCACCCTGCGTGACGGGAGATGTCTCCCGGACCAAATGGTGACCAGATGGTCTGATGAGGACAGGTAGGGACAGGCATTAAATAGGCAAGAGAGAGCTGAGGAGGAAAGTCAGGTGTAGGGGATAGTAGTAATGAGAACTGCAGCAGGCCTATTGGCCCATACGAGGCAGCTCCTATTATAACCACCGAAGGAGAAAGTAATAGGAATAAGAAGAGGATAGCAAGGGAGCGTAGAAGACAATGAACAGAAAAAGGGAGAAGAGAGAAAGAAAGAAATGGAAGGGGGAAAGCTTATGTTAAGTCACGTTTGTTAGAAAGATTAGAGCATTTGAGTATATACTGTGAAAGGGAAGAGTCCACAGCAACAAAGCCAGGACTCAAGTTCATGTTGGGTACATTGTTAATAAGAGCCGATTCTACAAGACGGCGTCTGTGTAGAGTAGAGGCAGGAAAGATTATTTTGGAGGAAGACCAATCAATGGGATGATTAGAATCCCTCACATGGCAGAAGAGAGCATTGTTAGTGTCAGCAGACTTAACACTTCTCTTGTGTTCCTTAAGTCTGTCATTCAGTGTACGGCCAGTTTCGCCAAAGTATTGGAGAGGACAAGATGAACAGGAAATAGAGTAGACACCAGCAGCATTAGAAGCAGGAGGAGCAGTGTGAACTAGATTGCTACGAAGTGTGTTAGTTTGTCGAAAGGCGAGTTTAATGTCAAGAGGACGAAAGGTATTGGTAAAAGTTTTGAGTTCAGATATGAAGGGAAGGCATAGTACAGTGCTACTAGTGTTGGAAGCAGGTTTAGGATGAAAGAAATTTCGTTTAGCTTGAGAGTGGGCACAGTTGATGAAATGCAAAGGATAACCAAGGCGAGAGAATGATTTGTAGATAAAGGCAGTTCAGAACACATCCACTATGGGAGAGCTGTTTCCTTCAAAAAGTATAATAGTGTGGCATTATGTTTAAAGAAACAATTCCAAGTACATTCTTTGATTCAAAAACATGATATAAATACAAGTGTTAATTTTAAATGACTAGATATAAACAAAAATGAGAGGTTGGAAAAATGATATGGTGAACCAGACCAAAACATTGGAACGCTCAGGTGATGAGAGGGTAAACAACCGCCGCCATTTTAGCAGTGCCACAGCCGGGGATGTCCAGCACGAGCATTAAGGGAAAACCTTGACACAAACTGCACCTATCATAAAGAAGAAGCACCACCACTGACCGCCAAGTGCTCACATCAAGTCTAACTCTAAGAAACAACACTCAAGCCTTGACGCTTCTCCCAACATCCGAGAGAGAAAACCTTCACACAAACTTCACGAACGAACGTCAACAACACCTGTCGGCCCTGCCCTCCCTCCTCTTTTATCAGCTGATTCTGGAGCTCTCGGCTACAAACAAATGATGTAGCATCACCCGAAGGCAGCTAAGTACACAGTGACCCAAATGTGATTGAAAAACCAACAAGACCAACCCGTAATTCTCTCTTTTCAACCTCGCTAGTGTTGCTCCCTGGAGCTAGGAAGCTGTACCCGACGTTCACTGCTGCCTATCAACGAGTCTTCCCTATTTGTTCCTGCCTACATTTATCCTGCTATCATGCAAAGTAAGACCAGTAAGACCCTTAAGAAAGATAGCACACCTAACAAGAATAACCCTACTAGCCAGGCTAACAACATGATTAGTTCAGCTATCTCCCCCTCGGTGGCCGCCGTGGGGGGTACCGACTCTCCCCCCGTCAACAATAACAAACAATCCCAGCTGGGCGCAGCGCCGTCTCCGACTCGGGCCATGCAAGTATTATGTAGCCATATGGACCAACTTAAACGAGCTGCTGCCCCTTGTTCTGACTTCAAGCGTCTTGCTGATAACCCTTGGCTCAAGTTATTAACTCAAGTACATGAAGATCAAATGAAAGTATTCAAAGAGCAGTCGGCCTTAATAATGAACCTGCAAGGCTCATTATTATCTTTGCAGAATAAAGCTGGAGCCTTACTCAAGAACAATCAAGATCTATCTACCAAAGTCGTCCACCTCGAACAAGAATTAAACCTTCTCAAGAACTCGGTTACTAACTTTAATCCAGATGAAACCACTAAAAAACAGGAAGAAATATTGCAACAGTTTGAGAACCATCTGAACAACCCACAACAGCAACACACTGTTACTCAAGACAAGACAGACCAACATAAACTACTTGAGTCCGTAATTATCTCTTCACGTGATTTTCCCCAAGAAACTGCTGGAGAAGACTGTGCTGCCATCGTGATCAAGGTATTGCAGGATAAGTTAAGGTATTCAATCCAAAAAAATGACATCAAATCAGCTTATAGAGTGGGTACCAAATCATCTGGTACTAATAACAGGATACGTATAAAACTAGATAGCTGCTCCATTTTCCTTGTTTCCTGCTCCTCATTTTCCTTGTTCTCCCCATCTCACCCAACCTCAAACAGATAGATATTTCCCTTTATATTGAAGGGTACCTGACTGCACTCGAGTCTCTAACCCTTCCCCACCCTCTTTCCCTCTTCTTCCTACCTACCCTCATCGTCCCCCCCACCCTTGGCTTTTCCCTTTTCTCGGAAAATTTATTATTAAGAAGCACCGAAACAACTGTGTAGATCTCTTAGATAAGAGTATTAGTACTGTCACTTAGGGCTCCATGGAATCACACCATATATACAATACAATACAATTTTATTTAGGTAAAGTACATACATACAATAAGTAATTACAAGGATTGTTTAACTTATAGGTATAGCTAGTACATACAATGCCTAAAGCCACTATTACGCAAAGCGTTTCGGGCATGATAAACTTAAATGACAAGCTTAATACTAATTGAGCATAATGAGTAGAATGAAAGTTATTAACTTTCAAGTTAATAACTTGACTTTAACTTTCTCTCCTTGACGTTCCTTGATCCTTGACGTTATACCTTGACAGATCCTTGACGTTAACTTTCAAGTGAAAGTTATTATATTTCACACCTGACTCCATAGAAATTGCCTGGGGGGATGTCGCTAATTGCTAATAGTTTTTAAATCATTTAACTTAAGCCAACTCCGACTACCCTATGTCCATTCCATATCCTGGACTATTTTCCCTGCCAATTTGTGTGAGGATAGCATAGTGGGAAAGAGGGACTTAATGAGCATATATTTACAAAAAATTTACTTGTGCTCCATTAGCATCAGTGATCATTTGTATATGCACCAACACAGTATAATTTCAGGAGGCAAGTACAGTATAAATTTCAGGAGGTAAGTACAGTATATTTTTATTAGGTAATTAGAGTAGTTAATGTAGTATAATTACAGCAGATTTCCAATGTATTCCACAGCCTTTAATGCAAATGAAAGGGAGGTAGATATTGAAAAAGTAAGAAAAATGTGACACCATTCAATGTTATTTTAATTATTTGATGAACATTCCAGAGGTTTTGTCTAAATTTTCTCCAAGTTCTGTAAGTTTCACAAACCGTACATTTTACTAATTAATAGATAGGTGCCGGTCGGCCGAGCGGACAGCACACTGGACTTGTGATCCTGTGGTCTCGGGTTCGATCCCGGGCGCCGGCGAGAAACAATGGGCAGAGTTTCTTTCACCCTATGCCCCTGTTACCTAGCAGTAAATAGGTACCTGGGTGTTAGTCAGCTGTCACAGGCTGCTTCCTGGGGGTGGAGGCCTGGTCGAGGACCGGGCCGCAGGGACACAAAAAAATGCCCCGAAATTAACTCAAGATAACAAGATAACCTTCCGCAAGTCTGATCTTATCTCATCTGCAGTCGCTAGTAAATCCACTGTTTATGTGAATGAATGTCTGACCAGGTTCAGGCAAAATCTCTTTTTTAAACTGCATGGTTTCTGCAAAAATTCCCCTGCAATTAAACACTGTTTTGTGCGAGATGGTAAAATTATAGCTAGGAGGACTGACACTGGAAAAACCTATTCAATAACCACTGAAGCTCACCTTAATTCTTTCCTCAGTGACTGTGGGATAGCTGCTGTATAGCCTGAATTCAAATTATAATCACATTTAACTACCATTGTGTACTTTAGCTCTGCCTTTCCTTTCAAAAGGTTTTAACTTTAGTTAAAAAAAAAAAGTCATCTTTATTATTTTCTTTTTTCATTTTACTCCCATGTTCCATAGTACACTGGCTTTGCCTATGTCCTCTAGTATTACAGTAACTTCATTATCCAGTGTTCCTGAGTGTATCACTATTTAAACTACCTCAGTTTGTTTTTAGTGTAACTTTAGTATTCAACTATAGTGTACTTAGTTTAGTAAGCAAGCTTTTCATTTTATAGTTATAATTGCTTTTTGACTTTTTTGGTCATCTATTGTTACTAATTACTCTAGTTCATTTTTTACATTCCTAGTTCCCATTAAGTTTTTTTTATTTAAATTACCATTAAGTTTATATTACTTTAGAATTTTTATTCTACTTTTTTCTTTGTTTTCTATTTTGTAATTTGCCATTCTTGCCTTGTTTTCCTGCAAACAGCCTTTTTATGCAGACAAGTATAGACCCAGAACTAAACCTCTTATCCACTATCTATGACAATCATCACTTTAATGATCTAAATTGCAGATATTTTACAGCACATGATGTAAACAATGTATTAACACATAATCACAATATCTCTGTAATCAACTTGAACGTTAGATCCCTAGGTAAACACTTCGATGATGTTAGTGCCTTGATTGAAACTATTAACAAATTCACTTTTATTATACTTACTGAAACGTGGTTGAAAGAGGATACTACTCAATTCTTTAACATGCCTAACTACTCGGCAATTCACAACTGTCGTCAAATTCAGAGAGGTGGTGGTACTGCTCTTTACTACCACCAAGAACTAATATGCTTAAAAGTAATTAGAACTAGAGACTGCTGTGGGGAGTATATCTTCGCCAGCTTCAGAGTCAAGGATGCCGAGTCTGTCCTGTCTGTGGGTACAGTCTATAGAATTCCCAACACTGATGTGTCCGAATTCAACTCAAACCTTAGAAATCTAATACAGACTGAACAAAAACCATCTAATTATCGCAGGTGACTTTAATATTGACCTCTGCGAGCCTGAACACCCTACTGCTGTTAGCTTCCTCAACTGTATGAATTCCTGCTTCCTCATACCCATAATCACTAGACCTACTAGAATCACTGACAGTACTGCCACGACTCTAGATCACATCTGGACCAACATAACCTCTCCGCTTACTTCAGGTATAATCACCGATAGCACAACAGACCATTATCCCACATTTCTCTTAACTAATATTAGCAAACCTCCTCTAGAGTCAAGGGAGTTAAGTTTTAGGCTGCACAATGAAACTGCTATAGACAATTTTATAACTGCTGCTGACAATGTCAACTGGGAGTCCGAGTTAGGTAACATAGGGGACATCAACCTAGCAGTGCAATCTTTTCTTCAAAAAACTCTTAGCCTGTATAACACCCACTGTCCTATGCTTACAAAACAAGTCACAAGCAAAAGACTTAACAATCCCTGGCTTACAAAGGGAATACTTAAATCCATTAATAAAAAACATGACCTTGAGAAGAAGTATAGGTTAGGAATTGTCTCCAAAGAATTCTCAAAGAATTACTCGTTATTGCTTTCCAAGATAATTAGACGAGCCAAAACTAAATACTACGAAGATAAATTTACCTAAATAAAGAGCAACATTAAACAAACTTGGAGCACAATTTCTCAATATTGGGATCAAAGAAGATTTTAAATAACAAACCAACACTCCTGTCCAATAACGATGGTCAGCTTTCAGCCTCTGATTCTGCTATTGAGTTCAATAGGTTCTTCCCTTCCATTGGGTCATCCCTTGCAAATGATATTCCATCTTCCAGTACTGATTTTAAGGACTTTCTTACAGGTAACTATCCACAGTCTCTGTACCTAAAGCCTATTAATTCCACTGACGTTAATGAGATAATCCTTTCCCTTAAAATCAAGTCTGGTGCCCTTGAGGAGATACCAACTTTAATTTACAAAAAAGCCTCCAGATCTTTAGCCCCTGCTATTGCATTGCTCTTCAACAAGTCACTTGAACTCCAAACCTTTCCAGATATTCTAAAAAAAGCGAGAGTAACCCCTGTACACGAATGTGGTGATCTCTCAGATGTTAACAACTACAGACCTATATCAATCCTGCCTAACTTGTCAAAAATTTTTGAAAAACTAATCTACAAGCAGCTTTACTCTTATCTAGCCAAACACAATATACTTAGCTCTTGCCAATGTGGCTTCAGACCCAAAAAAGCACTAACGATACACTTATTAGTATGATTAACTTGATTCATGCAGCTCTTGATAAAAATGAGTTCCCTGTTGGGTTATTTGTGGACCTGCGTAAGGCTTTTGACACTGTCAACCACCAAAACCTTCTTCTTAAATTGCATCATTATGGAGTCAGAGGACACTCCCTGCAATACCTCAAATCTTACCTTACTGACAGGCTCCAGTATGTTTCTGTGAATAATTCAATTTCTCCCACCCTACTCGTCAACATTGGTGTTCCTCTGGGCAGCATACTTGGCCCCCTCCTCTTTCTCATCTACATTAATGACTTTCCAAATGCCTCCCAACACTTCAAACCAATTCTATTTGCTGACGATACATCCTTCATTTACTCCAGTCCTGACCCCCTTGCTCTAAATGCCACAGTAAATACTGAGCTAAATAAAGTCCATCTTTGGCTAACTGCCAACAAACTCACCCTTAACATTGACAAAACCTTCTATATTCTGTTTGGCAATAAATCCTCTAATCAAATAAATCTCAAAATAAACAATACCCAAATTTGTAACAAATTAGATGGAATATTCCTTGGCGTTCTCATTGACCACAAGCTGAATTTCCAGGGACACATTCTAAATATATCAAAATAGTTTCAAAAACTGTTGGCATTCTTTCTAAGATCAGATATTATGTACCCCGCCCTGCTCTGGTGACTATTACTCCCTCATCTATCCATATCTCAACTATGGTATTTGTGCTTGGGGTTCTACTACCCAAAATCATTTACGTCCTCCAATTACTCAACACAAAGCTGCTATTAGGACAATATCCAACTCTGGCCCCAGACATCACTCGGTACCCCTACTCAAATCTCTGAATATGTTAGATATGAAGTCACTGCACATTCTCTCGTGTGTATTATACATATATAAAATGCTGAACTGTAATGCCAATCCTGACCTCAAAAGCTTCATAGAAGGTTGTAGCAGAACCCATGAGCACCACACCAGAAATAAATACAGTTTTGATATTCCAAGAGTACGATTGAATCAATCTAGAAATGCTCTACAAATCAAGGGACCCAGAATGTGGAATGACCTTCCCAACCATGTTAAAGACTGTACCTCTCTCAACCAGTTTAGGATAAAAATGAAGCTATACCTAATAAATTCCCTGTAACCTACCTTATCCCTCTATTGTCAACCCATGTCTGCTTTTTTTTATAACAATGCTGTTTGTCGACCTAATTGTATTTGTGCTGCTTTTTCAGCTATGTTCCTCCCCACCTTTTTTATCAACTTTTTTTATTTGTTCTCAACACTTATTATTCTTTTTGCTCAATTAGTATTAAGCTTTAGTCATTTAAGTTTTTCATGCCCGAAACGCTTTGCGTAATAGTGGCTTTAGGCATTGTATGTACTAGCCCTATCTATAAACCCATCATTCTTTGTAAAATCTTTTGTATGTATGTACCTTACCTAAATAAAAATTTATTTATTTATTTATTTATTTAAACTGCACCTGTCATAAAGAAGATGAAGACTCACCAGTGTCCACAGTGTCCGAAGGTATTCACCCGTCCTGGACATGTGAAGCGTCACATGTTAGTGCATTCAGGTGACAGACCTCATGAATGTCCAGAGTGTGGGAAGAGATTCAATCAGCTTGTACATTTGAAGACTCACAGGATGGTGCATGCGGATGAGAGACCTTTTCAATGTGCAGAGTGTGGCAAAAAATTTAGAGAACGTGGAACTATAATAAAGCACATGTTTTTGCATTCAGGTGACAAACCGCATGAATGTCTAGAGTGTGGGAAGAGATTCAGTCAGCATGGAAGTATGAAGGCTCACATGTTAGTGCATACAGGTGACAAACGTCACGAGTGTCCAGAGTGTGGGAAGAGATTCAGTCAGCATGGAGGTATGAAAACTCACATGTTAGTACATTCAGGTGATAAACCTCATGAGTGTCCAGAATGTGGGAAGAGATTCACTCAGCGTGGACATATGAATACTCACAGGATGGTGCATGCAAATGAGAGACCTTTTCGATGTGACGAGTGTGGCAAAAAATTTAGAGAACGTGGAGCTATAATAAAGCACATGTTAGTGCATTCAGGTGATAAACCTCACGAGTGTCCAGAGTGTGGGAAGAGATTCAGAGAGCGTGGAACTATGAAGACTCATATGTTAGTGCATTCAAGGGACAAAGCACATGAGTGTCCAGAGTGTAGGAAGAGATTCAGTCGTCTTGGACAAATGAAGAAGCACAAGATGATACATGCAGATAATATGCTAAACACTTTGAGCGTGAAAGATAATTAAGAGAATGTTGAAGGATAATGAGGCACATAATAGTATATTAACTTACCTTTAATCTAACAGTGTGCTATCACAATGTCAGTTGGATCTTCTTCAGAGGTAATTATATTTTCTTTGAGAAATACACTTCACAATGAAAAGGTAAAGATCTGAAGATATTTTATTATATTGTTCTTATATGAAAGTTAGATGATCAAGCAAGAACTAGAGAAGCTGTCACTAGGAAAACTCAAAATTGCTTATAAGTATAGAAATATCTCTAATTTAGCAAAGGTAAAACAAAGCTTTATGTTTTTCTTCATATTTATGTAAATAATGTGCTTCCTTTTTTAGCTTTCTGTGGAAATTTATTTAAAATGTAATATACTCTGTAGCTAAGTTATAAACATTTTTGTTGTAATATTATTTAGCATTAGAGTTGGTGAAGAAGACAATCTGAGACGTACTTAAGGTGAGACCATTTGATTGGTAAGGAAATGAATATTAATCAAGGAATTTTCTCAATAGATTCATATGCAAACTGATGTCCATTTTTTATTTTTTGTTTAGGCCTATTTATGAGTTCTACTCTTGATTTAAATATTTCATTGAAGAGTATATTGAAGCCTGATTGGCATTTATAGCTGTCAGTCAAGTTAATATGAAATTTAAATTTATATTACTCTAGAAATTTATCACTCTAAATTTACCAGAAATTTATTACTCTAGCCTAACTTTATCAGTTATGCTGTAATTGTCTGGGAATAATATTTTACCTGATTTACCAGAGGGCCACTAACCCGAGTGGCCTCAATGAGAACTGGAAGTCGTCGGCTTGTTGAAGGTTCCCTTCCCCATCCCAGTTTGCCTTCATGATTTTTTCCAGGTATATTTTGAAATTCAGCACAGTTTTGGCAGTTATGGCTTTGGTGGGTCGGCAGTTCCATTGATCAATAACCCTGTGGGTAAAAAAGCCTGATTCAAAGTTATATTAGTCTGATTGGCAATTATATTATTCTGACTGTCAATTTATATAAAAAAAATTATATCAGAGATATTTATGTTGTGTTGCTTGTGGGTTCTATTACGTCTATCAATGGAGAGTTTCAGATCAGGGTTAGCATTTAGGAACAAGGTTTTGTACTTGTAAATAGCACAAGAGAATGTGTAGAGCGAGTGTATATGTAGCATGTTCAGGGATTTTAAACAGAGAGGTTGGGTGTTGTTTGAAGACAGTTTCATTGTTATGATAGCAGATTTTCGTTGGGTGATGATGGGCTTGAGGTAGTTTGTAGTGGATGAATGAACCTCATGCATAGATACTGTATGTTGAGATACCACCCCTAATTTACAAAAAAAGCCCCTAGATTTTTAGCTCCAACCATTGCATTGCTCTACAACAAATTATTTGAACTCTAAACCTTTCCTGATAATTTGAGAAAAAAAGCAAGAGTAACCTTAGTCCATAAAAGCAGCAATCTCACTGAAGTCAACAATTATAGACCAATATCAATTCTGCCGATTTTGTCTAAATTATTTTAAAGTTAATTTACACGCAGCCTTACTCCTATTTATACTTAATTCTTCCCGTAATGGCTTCAGGCCCAAAAAAGGACCAATCATGCCCAGTTAGTATGATTAATTTCATTTATGCAGCCCTTGGAAAACTTGTTCATTTATTTGTTGACCTACATAAGACTTTTGACACTGTAAACACATTAACTTTCTTAAATTGCAACATTACGGAGTAAGAGGTCACTCCCTCCAATACCTACAATCTTACCTCATGCAGTGACAGGCTCCAGTATGTCTCTGTGAATGATTCCAATTTTCCCACTCTACCCATTAACACTGGTGTCTCACCGGGCAGTATTCTTCACCCTCTCGTCTTTTTCATCTCTCCCTCCCTTTCCAGTTCGTTGCCATCGTGAGGGGGCTTGGTTGGCGGATGCTAGAGTGTGATGCTCCATGGGACAGTGTCCTCTGTCCTTTTGAAGCCTTATGCTCCTGCTGCCTTCTTCACTAATTGTGCTGAATGCTTTTTCCTACTAAGTTTAATTTTTCCTTCCCAATTCTCCTTTTTAATTGCTATTTCCAAGCGACTTTTTGCTATTCTTGATCATTCTTTTAGATGTCATCTTCTGTTTTGACACTGGGTGTTAGGTGAGGCACAGTCTCTCGCAAGTAAAACTGTGGTACCCGAAATTGTTGAGCAAAGGGACACTTTTATTGTCACTCATTTTCTTCGTTGCTGAGCCCAATCTTGATGGACTGATGGTTCTTAAAGTGGTGATTGCAGGGCATATATCAACGATGCACCCCTGGGGGGGGGGGGCACGTCTTATCGGGTGTCCTATCCTCTAATTGTGGCGCCATGGTGGGTATAGGGGCTTGTTTGTTGATGAAATGATTACCTGTTCATTTACATGCTGATATCTGACACTTACTTTTAACTTCTCAAATGTGGGGTGGGAGACCTGGCCCCTGAGTCGGACTGTGATGGAAAGCCGGGCTCTGTAGCCCCCGCTACATTGAGCCCAGACTGGACTACTCCCCCGCTCCCTTTCCTCTTCTGTGGTTGGGTCGAGCCCCAAGCCCCCTGTGGTGACTACCTCGTCCCCTAGTACGACTCCATCTCTCATTGTGACTACTGCACCTTATGACCCCCCTCTCTCTCTCTCTCTAGGGGGTTCTCACCACCGTTCCCGCCATGGCTGCTCTCGCATGCTTCCTTCCCATACCAATTCGTACCATGCCTTGTTTGATCTTGCTACTTGGACAAAGTCAAAATTAAATCAAATCAAATGTTTATTTAGGTAAGATACACACATACAAGAGATTTTACAAAGAGTGATGGATTTATAGATAGGGCTAGTACATAGAATGCCTAAAGCAACTATTACGCAAAGCGTTTCGGGCATGAAAAACTTAAATGATTAAAGCTTAATACTAATTGAGCATAAAGAATAAAATGAGTTGAGAACAAATAAAAAAAAAAGAGATAAAAAGGGGGAACATGGCTGAAAAAGCAGCACAAATACAATTCGGTCGACAAACAGCGTCATTTAAAAAAAAAAACATTGGTTGACAATAGAGGGGTAAGGTAGGTTACAGGGAATTTATTAGGTATAGCTTCGTTTTTATCTTAAACTGGTTGAGAGAGGTAGTCTTTAACATGGTTGGGAAGGTCATTCCACATTCTAGGTCCCTTGATACTTTGACTTACTTCCTTGAAGTACTTTGACCTCCATCATTTAGATTCTACTGCTGACAATTTCTCCCTCCATAGGGACCTTGTTGCTTCAGTAGATGCCTCTGTTACTTTTAACCCCACCCTTCTCGGTATGCATGTTGTTGCTGCTTCTTCTCGAGATGCAGCTGTCCACTTGGCGACTTTGTCGTGCATTGAGGTGACCCCCCCTGTTGGGGTCTCCAAGAATGCTCACTTAAGTGCCAGTGTTGGCACTGTTCTCCTCCCACACCATGTTGCAACCGGTATTAGGAACCTCAAGGACTGCCACGAGGATATTAAACATGTCCTCGAGGCCCAAGGCCATTCTGTTCTCCAGGTTTACACGTACCCGACCCCCTCGTGTCTGTCGCCATCTGTCCCTTCGGCTTGTGAAAATTACCTTTGATGGTTGGACACTTCCGCCCTCTGTTATTCTTGCTGGTGCCAGATGCTCCATTCAGGAGTACATACCCTCTTCTCGGCTTTGTAATAAGTGCTGGAAGTTCGCACATGATGGCCTCAAATGCTCCAGTATTCTCTCTCTCTCTCTGCCCTATGTGTGGGAACGAAGGTCACTCTAAGTCGGAGTGCACTTCTCCCCAGGCACTTCACTTCTCAATTGCGGTGATGCCCACCCTACCTTCTCTCGCGCGTGTATCCATTACAAACTTGAGGCAGCCGTCCTCAACATGAAGCACTGGGAACGTTTGTCATTCCTGAGGCGAGGCGCCAAGTTCACCATCCCCCTCCTCCCCCTTTCGCTGGGGTTTCTTACGCTCACATGTTGCGCTCTTCCTCTCCTCGTCCTTCCCACCTTCCTCAGTCTCAACAGTTTCCAGGCCTTAGACCCAGATACGCCCACCGCCTGCTCCCCCGTTCCTTTACATTCTGACCCGAAGGTCCTCCCTCCTGGTTCTCTGTCTGGGGTTCCCCTTCTTTCTACCCAGTTTGCCATTTCTCCTGTGTCTTCTTTCTCATCTCCCTTTGATCCTCCTTCCCATCCTTCTCCTCTGTCTCTTAGCTCTCCACGCTGCCTGTCTGTGCGAGCTGATATCCATCTTTCTAGCGATCATCGTGTTGTTCGTTTTCGTTCTTCTTCTGTTTAGACATTTGAGTCTGTTGCCCAGTACGTTGCTGCTGGAACACCTGTCTCTCTGAGTCAGAAGCAAAAGCCTGGCTTATCTCCTTCCTCCTCCCCGGCTGGTAAGAAAGCTTCACTTTCATCCTCGCCCCCTACCTCTGACTCTATCGCTCCACCCCTCCCATTTCGGTGGTCGAGCCCCCTGTTCCTGCTTTGGAGGTTTCTTTGGCCCCCGCTACCCTCTCAGTTCCAGCCCTTGCTGAGGTGTGCTCCCCGGTTTCTGCCCCTCCTGCTATCCTTGACAGTCCCTCTCGGTTGCCTCCTCCTCTGGACCCTGCTCATCTGCCTGTGGTCTGTCCTCCCACTCCCTTCCCTCCATCTTTACTCAGTTTACCCATGCCCACTATCCCTGACTTCGCTGACCCTGATCCTGTTCCTGCACTTCTTTGACATGCTGTGTTCCTTTTTAACCTTTGTTTCTTCATTGTTCTCTGTTCCTGTCCTTTCTCTTTTTGTCGATGTTTATTCTTCAATGGAATATTCATGGATATTACGCCAATTTCCATGAATTCCAACTTTTGATTTCACAGTTTTCGCTCCTTTGTGTCCGTCTCCAGGAGCCGATGCTTGGTGCTCATCCTGGTCGTTTCCGTGATTATTCCTTTCTCTCCCCCTGGCCCCCCCCCCCTTCAGATTTTGCTGGGGCCAATAACTTTTCTACTTTTGATTCGTTCTGATGTTCCCTTCATCCCCTTACTTTTTCCATCACCTCTCCAATGTTCTGTTGCCCGTGTCTTTGTGCGTAAATGGTACACAGTTTGTTCCATTTATCTCCCCCCAAATGTGCCCCTTTCTCTTCCCAATCTTAAACACCTCGTGGACTCCTTGCCAGAGTCTGTGCTCCTGCTGGGTGATTTCAGTTGTCGACATACCCTCTGGGGTGATTTTCTGACAAGCACCCGGGGTCGCCTTCTTGAACCGCTCATCCTCTCTTCTTCCCTGTGTCTAAGGAATTCTGATGAGCCCACTCATTTGGACTCTTGGACTGCACCCTTTCCTGTCTTGATTTTTTCTTTGCTTGTTGTCTCTTTACATGAATTTCACATGGCAGGTTCTTGATGACTTCCATGGCAGTGACCATTTCCCCATCCTTGTTACCTTTTTTCTTTTCACCCTGCCCTCTCCTTCTCTAGGTGGCAGTTTGCCGAGGCTGACTGGCATCAATTTACCCTCTGTGCTACTCTCTCCGACCTCTCCATTTTGCTTCTCCCTCGCTCCCTCGTCCTTTTTCATGACACCGTCTTCAATGCTGCCCTCCACTCTTTTCCTCGCTCTACCTCTCAGGAAACATGGAAGTGCGTTCCCTGGTGGAATGTGGACTGTGCTTGGGCTGTCTGCTATAAGTGTGCAGCCTGGAAGAGACACCGCCGCCGGCAGATGGCTGATTTTTGTCTTTTGTTTCGGAAGGCGAGTTCAGTGGTCCGTAGGACCATCTGTACAGGTAAACGTGAGTGTTGGAGGTTTTATGTTTCCACCATTACGTCCGAAAATACTCTGCCGCAGATCTGGAGGGGTATCCGCAAGATAGTGGGTAAGTTTGCTTCTGATGTCTCGCCGGTCCTCCACCTCCTTGTACTCTTGTGGTGGACCCGTTGCACGTTGCGACCGAACTGGGTTCCCACTTTTCGTCTGTTAGCTCTGGTTCTCATCTTCCTTAATCTTTCCTTCTTCGTAAGCCTGTTCTTAAATCTCGTCCTTTAGATTTCTGCACTCATCTCAGCCTTCCCTATAACGATCCCTTCTCTGAACTTAAGTCTGCCCGGTCCCTCTGTGGTTCTATGGCAGTGGGTTCCGATGGCATTCATTATGAGATGCTTCACCATCTCCATCTGTGCATGTCTCGGTATTTACTGAGTCTGTATAATCGGGTCTAAGAGTTGTCTTCAGTACCTGAGGACTGGCTTGATGCCGTTGTCCTCCCCGTCCTCCCTGTTATGTTTCCAGGGTCTCTCGGGACATTCCCTAAGGACTTCCACCCTATTGCCCTCATGAGTTGTCTGCAAACTCTTTTGAACGTATGGTTAACGTTTGTCTGATGTGGTTTTTAGAACACTCACCACCTCTCCCCTTCTTAATTTGGTTTTCGCAAGTGCCGCAGCACAACAGATGTCCTGGCAAACTTAGAGGTCTATATTTGTACTGCTTTTACTGCGAAGACCTCTGTTGTTGCCGTCTTCTTTGACCTGGAAAAGGCTTACGACACCACCTGGAGATATCATATTCTGTCACAACTTCATTCATCTTGCCTTCGTGGTAATCTCCCTCTCTTCCTCCAAAGCTTTATCTCTCGTTTCTTTCGAGTTAGGCTTAGTGCCACTCTCTCTGCCCCTTTTAGGTAATATGAGGGTGTACCCCAAGGTAGTGTTCTGAGTACTACTCTTTTTCTAGTTGCACTCAATGGTCTTATTTCCTCCCTTCAGGCGTTTTCTTCGCTCTCTATGTCGACGATCTTACCCTTTGCTGTCGGGATGATGATTCACCTTTCCTTCAACGGTGGCTTCAACTTGCGATTGATGCCATGTCATCTTGGGCCACTTAACATGGCTTCAAGTTCTCTATGTCTAAGACTTGTGCTATGACTTTTACTCAGAAGCATGTCGTTTTTTGTCCCTCTTTCACTTTATGGTCATCTCCTTGTGTTCAGGGAGTCCGCTAAGCTTTTGGGGTTAATCTTTGACACTCGTTTGTCTTGGTCGCCTCATATCTCTTACCTCCGAGTTGAATGCTCCAAGACCCTTACCATCCTTAAGGTTTTGTCCCATACTTCTTGGGGAGCTGATAGCCGCACACTCCTCTCTTTACATTCGTCTCTCGTCCTGTCTAAACTCGATTATGGTTGCCCTGCTTACTCGTCTCCTTCTACTCTTCGTCGTTGTGATGCTTTGCACCGTACTGGGTTGCGCCTCAGCTCTGGTGCCTTTCGTTCGATTCCCACCCTCAGCTTGTATGTTGATACTGCCTTCCTATCTTTCCAGGATCACCGTGATCGCCACTGTCTTTGATATCTTGCACGGTCCTTGCAACATCCTTCCTCTCGCCTCTTGTCATGCTTTGACTTTTACCCCTCCTGTAGTTCCTGTTCTTCATCACCACCTCCCTCTTTTTCGTCTTGTCTTTATTTAGATTTCACATGGTGGATTCTTCGTGACTCCATAACAGTGACCATTTCCCCATCCTTATCACCTTTTTCTCTTTTCACCCTTCTCTCTCCTTCCCTAGGTGGCAGTTTGCCAAGGCTGACTGGAATCTATTCACTCTACATGCTACTCTTTCTGACCTCTCCTATCTGCCTCACCGTCGAGCCCTACTCCTTTTTCATCACACCATATTAGACGCTGCCGTCCACTCTATTCCTTGCTCTACCTCCAGGGGCATGCGGAAGTGCGTTCCCAGGTGGAATGCTGGGTGTTTCGACTGTCCTCTGTAAGAGTGCAGCCTGGAAGAAAGACAGATGCAGACAGACGGCTGTTTTCTTTTGTTTTATAAGGTGACTGCCGTACGGTTAAACTTGAGAGTTGGAAATCTTTTGTCTCCACCATTACGTCTGATATTCCTCTGCCCCAGATCTGGAAGAAAACCCGTAAGATTGCGGGTAAGTTTGTTCCAGATGTCTCACCAGTCCTTCACTTCCATGATTCTATTGAGGCGGATCCTGTGTCAGTCGCCACCGAACTGTGTTCCCCTTTTTCGACTGGTGGCTCCAGTTCTAGTCTTCCTTCATCTTTCCTTATTCGTAAGCACCTTCATGAATCTTGTCCTATAGATTTTCGCACGCATCTCCAGCTTCTGTATAATGATCTCTCTCTCCGAACACCAGTCTGCCCTGACTCTCTGCGGTTCTATGGCAACAGGCTCAGAAAGTGAAATATCTCCTAATGAATGTCACCTCTCTCAATGCATGGTTTCAGTATATACTGAATCTGCTTAACCTTATCTGGCAGTCATCATTTGTCCCTGAGAACTGGCTTCAAGTGGTGGTTTTTCCTATTCAAAAACCTATTTAGAACACTATCTCCACCACTTACCTTCTCAGTTTGGCTTTTACAAGTGTCATGACTGATGTCTTGGTGAACATGGTCTATATATGTACTGCTTTTACTGCAAACACCTCTGTTGTTGCTGTCCTTTTTTTGACCTGGAAAAGGCATATGACACCACCTGGAGATACCATAGTTTGTCCCAACTCCATTCGTGGTAATCTCTTCCTCTTCCTACGAAGCTTCCGCTCTAATCGTTCCTTTAGTGAGGGTTTGTGCCATTCTGCCTCTTTACGGCAATAGGAAGGTGTACCTCACAGTAGTGTTCTGAGCACTTACTAATTTTCCTGGTTGCCCTCAGTGGTCTTCTTTACTCCCTTCCCTCTGGAATCTCATCAGCTCTCTATGTTGACAATCTTACCCATTGCTGTCAAGGTGATGACTTGCCTTTCCTTCAACGTCGACTTCAACTTGCGATTGATGCCGTGTCATCCTGGGACATCAATCATGGCATCAAGTTCTCTACAACTAAAGCTTTTGCGATGACTTTTACTCGGAAGTAGGTCGTTCTTCATCCCCCTTTGTCGCTTTATGGTAATCCCCTTTTGTGCAAAGATTTTGCTAAACTTATGGAGTTAATATTTGAAACTCGTTTGTTTTGGTCTCTCCATATCTCTAACCTCTGAGTTGGATGCTCTAAGGTCCTTAATTTACTTAAGGTAAGTTATACTTCCTGGGGAGCTGATACAAGCACGCTCCACCTTCGTGCTGTCTAAACTCAAGTATGGTTGTCTTGCTTACTCGTCTGCCTCTCCTTCTACTCTATGCTGTCTTGATGCTCTGCATCATAATGGGTTATACCTCAGCTCTGGTGCCTTGCGTTTGACTCCTACCCTAAGCCGGTATGATGAAACAGGCATACTGTATCTACAGGATCGCCACGATCGCTACTGTCTTTGCTACATTGCACAGTCCCTACAACACCCTCCTCACTCTCGCTTATGTCATACTTTTCCTTCCACACTTTTTTTCATACTTCCGCTCCATTTCCGTCTTCACAGATGGGTCAAAGTCTGCAGATGGTGTAGCCTACTCTATTCTTTTTCCTGACCACACCTATGTGTTGCCTGCATCCAGAGACTAGCATCTCCACAGCAGAACTTTGTGCTATTTTGTATGCTCTTTGTCAACAGCTTTCTTGTTATCAATTTTCCTTTATTGTTGTAGTTGACTCTCACAGTGCCCTCATGGCTCTGCAGCCCTTTAACCCTCAAACCGCGCATATCATATATAAATGATATCAGTGACAAAACCGAAACCGTGCACATCATTTATATATGATTTCGTGTCTAGCGCTATAATTTAAACGCCCCGCCTGGGATAGGGGCAGCTATAGTACAGCCACGACCATTAGTTGCCAGATGCCACCTAGAAAAAAAATCCAGGCCAACATTCTTGGGTATTACAGCGTCAGTATTGAGCAAGCCACCAAGGCTGGTGCACGCAGCACGAGCTCACAGCACCGCTGTTCAGCTTGTGACCACAGCATCGCCTACAAATACCATAATATAAATGGTACTGCTATTATTTAGCAGTGATAGTATTACTGAAGCCCCCTGACTGTGATAAAACTGACCAGGATACTGATAATAGCAGGATTGTGGTGATATTTAGCGCTGTGCTCCATGGAGGGAGGAGTAAGGCTGTGGAGGGAGGGTTGTGGCGTCATCTTCTGACTCTGTGTGGCCACCATTTATTGACTGCACTCACCATACCAGCTTAGTGGTTCGCTATGGTGAACACAAATGTAGATACTTATATATAACGTGTGTATAGTGTGAGATAACAGCGAGAGGAGTAGGTTGGGAACCGCCATTTTGGTGAGGGAGGAGCGTCGTCTGCACGACTTGGCATGGTGTTTACTGGTGGCCACTATGGTCTTTGGGCACCATACCAGCTTATTTGTTCAGGTATGGTGAATAAAACAGGTAGATACTTATATATAATGTGTGTATATAGCGTAATAACACCACAAACAATATTGTTGGAGGACAAATATTAGTGCGTCTGGCCGCCGATCAGCTGACTGTGTGAGTAGCAACGTCTTATGGCCTTCACTCACCATACAAGTTTAGATGTACAATTATGGTGAACAAAACATGTAAATACGTATATATAACGTCTGTGTATAGTGAATAAATACAGAAAGAGTATTGTGGGAGGTGAATGAGGGTGAGTGAGGTGGTGTTGAGGGAGGGAGTGGCAGTGAGTGGCTCGCTGGTGTTTGGCGATCACTCCTCGTTGCTTTTTGACTCACAAGACCAACTTAGTAGTTCGTTATGGTGTACAAAACATGCAAATACTTATATATAACCTGTGTATATAGTGTAACAACAGCAAAACTATTTGTTTATTGCTTTATGAACATAATAATTGAATCACTAATATGCACACCATAATTTTGAGTGCAGCGATGGTTCAAACATTTTATAATATAAATATACCACAATTCACTGTATGGAATAATATTACTGCAAAAAAAAAATTAAGAAAAAATCAATCAGAAACATTGAAATAATTAGGTAATAATATATTTGTGGCAACTGCCGTCTGACAGCTCGGGCGGAGCAGACCTCGTCTGGCGAAGGCTCTGCCAACGCCCCTTTCTTGCCACACTTCCCTACCCTATTTCGGCTAAAATATGCCACCTATGATTTTTTTGTTATTTTTTCCGTGATCAGGGAACAAAAATGAACACTTCTATAAGAAGAAAGATTTTTTTTTTTTTTTTTTTTTTGCGCCTGTGGGTGTGAATTCCATTTGGGCCCCTAGCGGTTTGAGGGTTAATCCAGTTCATTCGGTTGTAGTCAAAATTCAACATTGGCTGTTTCTTATCTCCAATAGATTTAAGACAGTGGAATTTTGCCGGTTTCCCAGCCATATTTGTGTGTCCTTAAATGAGCGTGCGGACTCTGTCACTAAGGAGGCTATCTGCACTTGCCCCATCTCCCTTAAAGGTGTTCCTTATTCTGACTTCTACCCAGTTATTCATTCCTCCATCCTTACCCATTGGCAGGATTGTTGGTCTTCGGTTACTCGTGACAAACTGCATACTCTTGAAGGTAGTGTGTCCCCATGGCCCTCCTCCCATCACCATAAGTGGTGGTGAGAAATGGCTCTGATGAGATTACGTATTAGCCATAAATGTTTAATTCATAGGCACTTAATGGAGCGCCGCCCTGCTCTTTATTTTCCAAACTGCATTGCCCCTCTTACTGTCGTGCATATCCTTGTAGGATGTCCTGACTTCCAGGAGGTGTGTGTGTCTTGTTTCCTGACTGTCCCTCGTGGTCACTTGTTCCTCGATAGAATCCTTGAGGAATCGGATACCTTTGATATTGTCTGCCTTAAGCACTTTTGTTTTCGAACTGGCATCCTTAGTGATATTTACCATTTTTTTATATCCTACACAGTTGATGGTGCTTCGTAGCCTTCCGGGCTTGGTGCCCTCTTTTGATAATTACTTGCGTACTCTTTCTCATCTACATTAATGACATTCCGAATACCTCTCAATACCTCAAGCCAGTTTTATTGGCTGTTTACACAACCCTCATTTTCTCCAATCCTAAGAATTGGCAATATCCAGATTGGTAATAAAGTAGACGGTAAATTCCATGATGTTGTTCTCATTGATAAAAAGCTGAATTTCCAGTGTCACATACAAATTATAGGGAAAAAATATTTTAAAATCACCTGGCATTCTTTTCTAAATCAGATATTATGTACGGCACCCTCTACCTTGGTTAAGCTTTATTGGCCTCTCGTCTGTCCTTATCACAATTTTGGTATCATTGCCTGGGGTTCTCCCTAAATTATCTATGATCTCTAATTACTCAAGACAAATCATCAATTAGAACAATAACAAACTGAAGCCACAGACAGCATTCTGCGCCCCCCCCCCCCTTTCTTAAATCTAAATCAATGAATATTTTAGATATTAAGTCTAAGTCACTTCACACCCTATCAAGTGCACTATATATATATATATATATATATATATATATATATATATATATATATATATATATATATATATATATATATATATAATGTCGTACCTAGTAGCCAGAACGCACTTCTCAGCCTACTATGCAAGGCCCGAATTGCCTAATAAGCCAAGTTTTCATGAATTAATTGTTTTTCGACTACCTAACCTAACCTAACTTTTTCGGCTACCTAACCTAACCTATAAAGATAGGTTAGGTTAGGTAGGGTTGGTTAGGTTCAGTCATATATCTACGTTAATTTTAACTCCAATAAAAAAAATTGACCTCATACATAATGAAATTGGTAGCTTAATCATTTCATATAAAAAAAATTAGAGAAAATATATAAATTCAGGAAAACTTGGCTTATTAGGCAAATCGGGCCTTGCATAGTAGGCTGAGAAGTGCGTTCTGGCTACTAGGTATGACATATATATATATATATATATATATATATATATATATATATATATATATATATATATATATATATATATATATATATATATATATATATACATATATATACAGTACAACCTCGATTCAACATACTATATGGGACCAACCCCAGTTCGTTGGATTCGTTGCAAGAGGTGACCTTCAGGAGGCATTTGTGTCAGTGTCTTTTTTTTCTTGTACACAATAAAAATGCATTATCATATTACATTCTGTACCTATATATTATTTCTCTACTAAAAAAATACTGTAATTCATAAATTTACCTTATTGTTGGAGTTATGTCCATCTTGAAGTTTCGTGAAGTTGTGAATGCTCTACAGTAAATACGTACTGCAGTGCATTATACTGTTAGCACTGTGTTGATTAAAAGTAGTTCTGCTGTATGTTGAGTACTACAATACAGTTTATGAACACTATAGTACACAAAAATTACTGCAACTTTAATTTTAACACTGTACACACTTAAATTTAACACTTATTCTAACTGTTCACGCCGCACACGATGTTTTTAGAGGTTTGCATCAGCTTTGCTGGTGCTCACTGCTGCTGTGGGTTCAGCTGCTTCTGAACTGGTGCTGGCTGCTGTTGTACCAGTGCTGGATACAACTGTGCTCATGCTGGGTACGTCTGTTCTCGTGCTGGGTACGACTGTTCTCGTGCTGGGTTCGGCTGTTCTCGTGCTTGGTACGCCTGTTCTCGTACTTGGTATGGCTGTTCTCATGCTGGGTACGGCTGTTCTCGTGCTGGGAACGGCTGTTCTCGTGCTGGGTACGGCTGTTCTTGTGCTTGGTACGGCTGTTCTTGTGCTTGGTATGGCTGTTCTTGTGCTTGGTACGGCTGTTCGCGTCCTGGGTACGGCTGTTCGCGTGCTGGTTGATTTTCTGCTACTAGTTCTTGCATAATATTGCTTCATTTTTGGCATTAATAAGGCATTATTAGTAAGCCCCTGAGACATTTTGTTTTATAACCAAAGAGCTGTAGTAAAAAAATGATCAATTCCACAATTATTCTTCCACCGGCTGATAAATACTGTACGTCAATCGCAGACAAAGCTAAGGGCACTGGGTGCATACTGTACGAACGCAGACTAAGTCTGTACGTACACCCTTCAGTAGGCTGGTGTTTAAGCCAGATCCAGTAACATAAATTTTTATTAAATATTCGATTTACATAAAATTATATATTTTTGGGTTGTATATTTAGTTTAGTAACATTATTACGATAATAAGAGCTATAAAAAATACTTATTTTGGACCCGATTTATTAATTTTATTACTGTATTTCGAAGCCGTAGGTCACTGAACTGTGGCGACGAAATCGAACAAAACAAGCATGGTGTTGTGTGGACAGGGATTAGACCCGTCCACTTATGCTGAAGTTGTGCTGCCAATAATGTGAATAATTTCTCAAATAGCAGATATCTATCATATTACAGTATATTTTTGTTTTTATTTAGTTTAGTTTAATTAGGATAATAAAAAGTTATTAAAACGCTAGTTTTAGAAATGATTTATTAATGTGAAACGTTCAAAGTCATGGGTCACTGAATTATGACAACACAGACGAAAGTGAGTGAAACCTCACTGTAAAGTGAGGTTTACTGTACAGTATTCCCTTATCTGTCTACCCTCACTCATCTTGTTTCATCAAAGAAAATGTATATAAGAAGATTTCAACACATTAGCTAGCTATTCACGCTTCAGCCTTTAAATTATTTTACAAAGATACGTGTGCCACAAATTGGTGAATGAAAATCATTGAAACTCAGTCGTTCACGTGTGTGGACGACTCTGGCTGGTGTTTGGTTCATATGATTCACTTGTGTGATCCACTTGTGTGATCCAACTTGTCTTATGAAGGAATTATTAATTGTAATCTGTGATAGAATGAGACAATTTTCCACCACTCTGTCCCAACATCGTTAGCTTGTGGACCGCTTGTGGTCCACTTGTGTGGTCCACTTGTGTGGTCCACTTGTGTGGTCCACTTGTGTGGTCCACTTGTGTGGTTCACTTGTGTGGTTCACTTGTCATATAAAGGAATTATTAATTGTAATCTGTGATGGTATGGGAAAGTTTTCCACCACCGTGTGAACTCTGTCCCAACATCGTAAGCTTGTGGACCACTTGTGGACCACTTGTGGACCACTTGTGCGGTCCACTTGTGTGATCAAACTTGTCATATAAAGGAATTAATAATTGTAATCTGTGATAGAATGGGAAAGTTTTCCACTAGTCTGTGAACTCTGTCTCGGCGTCGTAAGCAAATCTGAACATCCCCCGCTTCGGCGAACCATTGTTCGTCGAACCGGGCGAGTATATCCGGCCTGAAAAGTGTGCGAACTAGCCGGAGATTCGTTGAATCGAGGTTGTACTGTATATATATAATAATAATAATATAATAAGTAACACTGAATTGCAATGCTAAACCTGTTCTTAAATACATGGTAGGGGGCTGTAGCAGAATCTTTGAAATCCACACTAGAAACAAATATTGATTTGATATTCCAAGAGTGCGACTTAGCCAAAGTGGAAATATTCCACAAATCAAGAGTCCAAAAATGTAAAATGTTCTTCCCAATAACATCAAAGACTGTCCCTCTCTCAACCAGTTTAAGAGTGAAACTAAGTACTGTACTACCTAATAAATGCCATGTAACCTACCTTACTTACTGATAGTCAACCTATGTCTTCCTATTATTAAACAATAATGAATAATGACTGAACTTGTAATACTGCTATATGCCAAGTAAACAAAAAAGTTACCATGTTTATTTAGTTAAAATTACCATCGGCTGTTCTGTTGCAGTTTTGCTGTTCCGCTCAACATGTAATTATTGTCATTCTTTTTATTTTTTTTCTACTTTTGTTCAACTTTCGCTTTTCATCTCAATTATTTTTAACAATTAGTTTTAAGTGTTTATCCACAGCATGCCTGAAACACTGTGCATATTAGTGGCTTTAGGCATAGTATATTCTTGCTTTATCTAGAAATCCAACATTGTGCTTGTAACCCATTTTCTATGTATGTTTCTCAAAAAACATTATCATCTTTAGCATTATCATTATGTTAAATAGGGATAGCTTAGGGAATAGTATAGTGAAAGGACAGAAGAGTGCGGAATATAATATGTAATTTTTGAGAATATACCAACAGTTTGAGACTTTGCCTGTGTACTGTATGTGAGTGTTCAAATTTAGTCTCTTGTTTATGTATAAGCCAAGGAACTTTTTCATCATTTTTAATGGTAATGTTGACATTATCTATTTGAAGGTGAATTTCATTTGATAATTTACTTCCAAATACAATGTAATAGGTCTTCTCTATATTTAGTTTGTTGGTTGACATCCAACCACATCCAGTTTGTTCCAATTTGTTATTTACAATATTACTCATTGTGTGATGCATTGGAGTTTGAATAGATGAAGGCAGTATCGCCAGCAAATAGTATTGGTTTAAGGATGTTAGAGACATTTGGTAAATCATTGATGTATATAAGCAATAGGAGAGGTTCTAAGATGCTGCCCTGTGGCACTCCTACGGTTACAGTAGAGATGTGGGGGGGGGGGGAATTATGTCATTAATGGCTACATATTGGTGTCTATCATTAAGATATGATAGAATATAGTTATCAGGAAGGCCTCAGATTCTGTAATGATTAAGTTTAAGTAAAAGGTAGGTATGGCTTACAGTATTAAAGCCTGACTGTCAATTATATTAACCTGAATCTGGCAATTATATTATTCTGAGAATGGCAATTATAAAACTCATATATATGAAAATAGCATAAATATGTTAATTACATTATCTTGAATTGGGCAGTTTTATATATATACGAATCTAGCAATTCGATATATAAATTATATATATATATATATATATATATATATATATATATATATATATATATATATATATATATATATATATATACATATATATTATTAAATATGACCGAAAAAGTAAGATTAATAATTCTAACACGAATTTTCTCAATCTTTCGTACATTTCTTTTCACTGTTGGAGGTAAATCAAAAATCAATTCTCCAAAATTCATTTTTATTTCTAGTCTGACGCGACACGAGCGCGTTTCGTAAAACTTATTACATTTTCAAAGACTTTAGTTTACAAATACACAACTGAATAGAACTTACGCATCTCCGATTTTATATCTACATTTGAGTGAGGTGGAAGGGGTGATGTGGCATTAATCAACACAAGACAGAACAAGAGGTGGCATTAATAGGGTATTAATTTCATCAACACAAGACAGAACAAGGGGTGGCATTAATAGGGTATTAATTTCATCAACACAAGACAGAACACGAAACAATGGGTATTGAATAGAAGTGTTTGTAGAAAGCCTGTTGGTCCATATTTCTTGATGCTTCTATATTGGAGCGGAGTCTTGAGGTGGGTAGAATATAGTTGTGCAATAATTGGCTGTTGATTGCTGGTGTTGACTTCTTAATGTGTAGTGCCTCACAAACGTCAAGCCGCCTGCTATCGCTGTATCTATCGATGATTTCTGTGTTGTTTACTAGGATTTCTCTGGCGATGGTTTGGTTGTGGGAAGAGATTATATGTTCCTTAATGGAGCCCTGTTGCTTATGCATCGTTAAACGCCTAGAAAGAGATGTTGTTGTCTTGCCTATATACTGGGTTTTTTGGGGCTTACAGTCCCCAAGAGGGCATTTGAAGGCATAGACGCCTATGCCTTCAAATGCCCTCTTGATGGATGTGAATGATGTTTAATTATTATTTATTTAGGCTCTATTATTAGTTCAGATTATTTATAGATAGAATAATGTGCAATAGATGGCTCTTAAAACCTGTTAATTATTATATTATTATTACTTGACAATTGTCTCAACATTCCAATTTACTGTCCTCTTACTATAAGTGTTGTTTTAATTAGCACATAAATGATCTTCACGTAATATGGTTTATTTACCCCCATGACAATGCTTCAGTATTTGTAAATTTATAATTCCCGGTTATTAAGGTAATTAGAGAAATAACAAACCCTGAATATATGAACGTTAAAAGCATTTTGGTATGTGCAAAATATTCTTGTTTTGCAAGAACACTGGCTTACATCTTATGAATATCAAAACCACTTCAAATTTATTGATAGTTCTTTTTCCACTGCCAGTATTGACATGTCTATTGACTGGTCAGGTCCTGGAAGACCCTATGGTGCTGCTGCTATCCTGGGCATAACCATATGCAATGTAAAGTTGAGGTTGTCAATATTGTATCAGGGCTCACTCCTGCTATACTTGTGTCCTATAGTTATCTGGAGATGATTTCGGGGCTTATCATCCCCCACGGCCCGGTCCTCGACCAGGCCGCCTTTTTGTTACACAATCCCAAAGAAGCAGCCTGTAGCAGCTGTCTATCTCTCAGGTACATATTTAGTGCTAGGTTAACAGACGCATCAGGATGAAAGAAACTCTGCCCATTTGTTTCCGTCTCCACCAAGGATCAAACCCGGAACCTCAGGACTATGAATCCGATGTGCTGTCCACTCAGTTGTCAGGGGCCTGAAAAATGCTCAGCAGTATTTGATTATGTGTGTGTATGCATGGTTTCACAAGCAATATCAACTGTGCAGATGAGTATGGAAATGTATAATCAGAAATATATCAATTAATTTATATAATAATGCTGAACTCATGGGTGGTAGGTGATTTTTAACACTGATTTTACCCGCTAAGATGTATACTTAAATTTGTTTAATGCATTAATGAATGCTGAAAATTGACATAATCCTGCTATTAATGATTAATTTAATATTAACTATAGCTTTATGTCATGAGATAGGAATGGAAGGTCTCATATTGATCATTTTCTTATTGATGATATAACTGGTCACACCTTTAAGTATAAGGCTGTCAGTGATGACAACCTGTCCTGGTATCATCCTGCCATGGCCACCTCCAATATACCTCACTCACAAGTTGCTGCTGCTAATGAAAACATAAACCTCCCTAGAACACACCTAAACGTAGGAAGGCCACTCTTGCTGACCTGGATAAGTTTAAATGCCTGCTTAACGAATCCTCAAATCACAAGTGATGCAATTGCTTGCAATATTATTCAGTGCAATTTGCATCAGAACAATCTCAAGGACTTTTTTACATCTGTAGTTTCAGTGCTAGATAGGGCAGGGGAAGACAGTATTTATCTTATAACCAATTAAAGAAGAAGTATGCCTGGTTGGAATAATCATGTTAGGGAATTTCAAAATAGATCTACCTTTTGGCATAATCTGCAGAAAGATGCAGGGTGCTCCAGATCTTTTGGCATTACCTACGGAAAGAGGCAGCAGGGCCCTAAACCTTTTGGCATAGTCTATGGAAGGATGCAGGGGGGGGGGGGGTCCAGACCTTCTGGCATAACCTACGTAAAGACGCAGGGTAGCCCCAGAGATGGTTGGTGGCCCCAGCTCAGGTGTGGCACCAGGGGCTCAATATCATCAAGAAAGAGGATCAAGAAAGAGAAAGATAATATTGTGAGATCAAAAGTTGCTGATAATCTTTCAAGGAAAAAGTTTTATAATTTTTTGGGTGAAATTAGAAACAAAAGGTTCATGCAGAGGAGTAAAAAAAGTTATAGATGATGTCTCTGGGGCCCAATAATATATGAAATGGTTTAAAAGAAAAATCTTTAACATTGTAGAACACTGGGAGGTGCAGGACAGATGAGACTGAAACTGACCTAATTACACCTGTATGTGAAGCCTGTGTGGACCCTGCCCCCCCCCCTAATGTTAAACACCTGCACACAGTAACCCCTGTAATGGCCCCTAATGTTAAACACCTGCACACAGTAACCCCTGTAATGTTTGAGAAAACTTAGAAAGCTAAACAATAGGAATTATAATATTTTACATAATTGTGATATAATACAGTAATATATTATGATATATTACTGTATTTTATTTATTACTTTTGTATACAAGGGTTCTTACATTCTTGTACAGCCAATAGCACGCATAGCGTTTTGGGTGAATGTCTATGTGTCTTACAGGCACACTCTCCCATGGTACATCACCACCATGTGTCTTACAGGCACACTCTCCCATGGTACATCACCACCATGTGTCTTACAGGCACACTCTCCCATGGTACATCACCACCATGTGTCTTACAGGCACACTCTCCCATGGTACATCACCACCATGTGTCTTACAGGCACACTCTCCCATGGTACATCACCACCATGTGTCTTACAGGCACACTCTCCCATGGTACATCACCACCATGTGTCTTACAGGCACACTCTCCCATGGTACATCACCACCATGTGTCTTACAGGCACACTCTCCCATGGTACATCACCACCATGTGTCTTACAGGCACACTCTCCCATGGTACATCACCACCATGTGTCTTACAGGCACACTCTCCCATGGTACATCACCACCATGTGTCTTACAGGCACACTCTCCCATGGTACATCACCACCATGTGTCTTACAGGCACACTCTCCCATGGTACATCACCACCATGTGTCTTACAGGCACACTCTCCCATGGTACATCACCACCATGTGTCTTACAGGCACACACTCCCATGGTGCATCACCACAATGTCTTACAGGCACTCTCTCCCATGGTACGTCAGCACAATGTCTTACAGGCACTCTCTCCCATGGTACGTCAGCACAATGTCTTACAGGCACACCGTTATGAATTTGTTGCTTGTTATGGGGGTTATGGAGTATTAAAACAGTATCAGTCACTTTGGACCTGATGTTAATCCATTTTTTTCTCCTGAGTCCTAACCGAGGACCGGACTTGCGTCCATTACAAAAATATTTGTATAAAATTCATTTTTTATCCAATCGACCTCGGGATAGTATCAAAATAAGCGCCTTTAGAATGCGCACAATTTGATATCAAAATGAAAGATGTAACATGAAACTTGATTTCTGAACACTTATATGATTATAAATAGGTTTTTAGTTAAAATTTTATAATATTTGTTAAAATTCTATTTATTGTGTTGTTATGTTGGGAGTAGTTTTAAAATGCGCGCCTTTACGTCGCGAACAATTTGATACCAAAATGAAAGATGTAACACAAAAGTTTATGTCAGAACACTATAAAGATATAAATAATTATGATGAGCAGCTTCAAGAATTAAAATATTTGTTAAAATTCCAGTTATTGCTCTATTTTTATGAGACTAGTTTTAAAATACGCGCCTTTTTATTACGAACAATTTTATACCAAAATGAAAGATGTAACACGAAAATTGATGTTATCAAACGGAACGAGTATATATATTAGGTTGCAGTGTAAAATTGGTGCTCGTTTACGGGTAACTTAGGCTTTCCTATGGGACGGCACGCCAGGCTTTTGTACATTATATTCATATACATCTGTAGGGAATTCATTTGAGAACACAGTGATACCAAAACGAGCGACCTAGCACGAGAATTAAGGCGAGAAAACTGAAATGAGTATAAACATTTTGCTGATTTTGGCCACTCACGGGTAACTTTTCCAACTTTAGGCTTTGCTGTGGAGAGTCTCGCCAGGCTTTTTGACATTATATGCATATACATTTGCAGGGAATTTAATTGCGAACACAATGATACCAAAACGAACGATGTAGCACCAGAATTAAAGTGAAAAAACTGAAACGAGTATACACATTTAGGCGTCGCCGCCCGCTAGCCAGCACCATTGGCCCCATGACGTCAAAGTCTGCGGCGCGCTCGCGGGGCAACCCATCCTCCGAATTGACAGTACGATTTAATACTAAGTGTAATAAGTACATTTTCTAACTGTTATAAACAGTGCATAATTACACTTATGGGGCTGTTACATTTACCCAACCCCCTCCCCCGATTTAATTCTTCTCGTTTTCTGTTAAGACACTCAAGGCCGGATTCAGGAAGGTACTTACGAAGGTTTTTCCTCTTAGCTAAGAACGTTTTTCCTCTTAGCGCCTTCGTGGCGACTACGTCCGTATTCAATTAACTACCCTAAGTGGAAAAACCTTCGTAAGTTCATTCCGGGATTTAAGTGTGGTTTCGACCACTCGTAGCTTTACGTAAACTGGATATAAGTCATTTTTTCTCTACTACATAACACTAGTTAGGATTGGCCTAGTTTCAAAGGAAATAGCTAAAAGGTACTCATCAATGCTTACCAGTATCATAAGAAAGGCAAAACTTGCATATTATGTGAATAGATTCAATGAAGCAAAAGGCAACATGAAAAGCACTTGGAAAACTATCTCTAGTATCCTAGAAACTAAACAACACTCACATAACCAAATAAAACTCTACAAGGATGGGGATATACCGTCAACTGATTTAGAAATGGCAAATGAATTTAATAGTTTCTTTTCATCGGTTGGTGCTAATCTTGCCAGTAAAATCCCACAGACTCGGACACATATTAACACATATCTCTCAGGCAGCTATCCAAACTCTCTTCTCCTTTCACCAATCAGCCCGGCAGATGTTGTGTCCATCATACATTCTCTAAAAACCAAGGCGGGGAACACCAGTGAAATTCCGTCCATTGTGTACAAGAGAGCCTCCCATGCCCTTGCCCCACCCATAGCACTACTGTTCAACAAATCTATAGAGTATCACACCTTCCCTGATATCCTCAAAAAAAGCAAGAGTAATGCCAGTCCATAAAGGAGGCAATCCGGCAGACATAAACAATTATAGACCAATATCAAATCTACCCATTCTATCAAAAATATTTGAAAAAATTATTTACAAACAGCTCTATTCCTACCTCGTAAAATTCGACATACTCAGCCCCTGCCAGTTTGGCTTCCGGTCCCAAAAGAGCACCAACGATGCAATCATTAGTCTCCTTGACATTATCTACTCAGCCGTTGACAAAAATGAGTTTCCGATTGGACTCTTCATTGACCTAAGAAAAGCCTTTGATACTGTTAATCACAACTACCTCTTACTTAAACTCCAGCATTATGGAATCCGAGGCCTTGCCCTTGACTACATCCGATCCTATCTTAGTGACAGACACCAATATGTAACCATCAATGATACAACTTCTTCCACTCTACCAATTACCGTTGGAGTGCCACAGGGCAGCATCTTAGGAACTCTTCTATTTCTTATATATATAAACGATCTGCCTAATGTCTAATATTCTCAAACCTATATTGTTTGCTGACGATACTACCCTTATCTATTCAAACCTCAACCCACATACACTAAATAATGTTGTGAATAATGAATTAAAAAAAGTCCACTTATGGATGTCAACAAACAAACTAACATTAAACATCGAAAAGACTTACTACATCTTATTTGGAAGCAAATCATCAAATGCAATTCAGCTACAGATAGACAACATTAACATCAGTAATAAAAATTATGGCAAGTTTCTTGGCCTATTCCTAGACAAGAGACTCAACTTCAGCACCCACATTCAACACATAACTAAGAAAGTCTCTAAGACAGTTGGTATACTCTCCGAAATCAGATATTATGTTCCTAACTCTGCTCTCCTCTCACTATATTATGCACTAATCTACCCCTATCTTAATTACGGTATCTGTGCATGGGGGTCTACCACTGCAAACCACCTTAAGCCCATCATCACACAGCAAAAATCTGCTATCAGAATAATAACTAACTCTGCTTTCAGACAACACTCAGCTCCCTTGTTTAAATCCCTAAACTTGCTAAATATTAACTCCCTCCACACATTCTCTTGTGTCAACTACATTTACAAAACCCTGTTCTTAAATGCAAACCATGCTCTGAAACTCTCCCTGGACAGATGTAATAGGACCCATTATCACCACACCAGAAATAAATATCTCTTTGATATCCCCAGGGTCAAACTTAATCTGTGTAAACACTCTATGCACATTAAGGGACCTAGTCTATGGAACTCACTCCCTAGTGAATTGAAAAACTGTAAAACTATTGCCTTATTTAAAAGCAAAACCAAAAAGTACCTAACTTCATCTTCTTAGTTTCCTACACTGAGCTTTAAATTTGCTCTGTACTGAGTGTTACCCAATCTCCTAATTTTTATGTAATATCGAACAACCTTATCATTGTGTTCATTGCTGTCTTTTTTTATGTGCTAGCCATATGCTGTATTGTGACTACCAATTTTTGTCAACTACCATTCAAGCTGTCATTGCAATCAATCTTATATTGTTTCTGCTGTATTGTGCTACCAATTTGTTGTCAACTACCATTCAAGCTGTCATTGCAATCAATCTTAGCTACCTATGTGCTTTAATATACTGTACCTACAATTTTCTCTCGTCTTCTTTTTTTTTTTCATGTAATCTGTTATAATTTTTTTGTCTATAAATTTTGCAAGTATTTACCTCCTTAAAATTTTCTTAGATTAAGGACCTGCCCGAAACGCTGCGCGTGCTAGTGGCTTTACAAGACTGTAATTACCATATTTGTATCCTCACATTCCTTATGTACATTCTTGTATATGCATAAATAAATAAATAAATAAATAAATAAATAAATTAGTTTTATAATAGCAAGATATTATACCAGTAGTTATTAAGTAAATAAACACTGGTGAACATGAAAAATGAGAGAAGGTGATGAGCCCTGCCTGATGGGATCATTTACTATAACCAAATGCCCCTGTTCACTTAGTAGTAAGGGTGTACCTTAGCTATACATACCCATTTCTAATTTATTTAGTTTGGTTTTATTTTGAAATTAAATCTGGGTGAGACATAAAATAAAAATATGCTGCACAAATGATGTTAGGTAAGGAGAAGGGTAAAAATGTCAAAAACTTTATTCATTGAATACTTAAAGCTATAATTATGACTATATAGATTATTAAAAAAGAGAGAGGAAAGTAGGGGTCCAAGACCTCTTCCTGTTATACAATTTGAGTGTGGAACAAGTAATTATCAAAAGAAGGCACCATGCCGGGAAGGCTATGTAGCAGTGAGGTGAGGCAGCTACTTATTTGAGAAATGCTTATTTTATTTACCTTATAAGCTGAGGCAACTTATTTTATTTGAGGAATACTCAGCTGATTCCTCTACATTTAGCATGGAACAAATTTGTGTCCAAGACCTCTTCCTGTTACTAAATTTGGCTGTGTGTAACCAAACTAGAAGTGCTCTACAAATCAAGGGACCCAGAATGTGGAAAGATCTCCAGAATCATGTCAAAGGCTGTACCTCTCTCAACCAGTTTAAGAGTTAAACCAAGTACTGCCTAATTAACTCCATGTAGCCTAACTTACCTCCTAAATGTCAACCCATGTCTTGCTATTTTTTAAACGACGCTGTTCACCAACATGTGCAATTGCTGATTTATGCTATGTTAACCCACTTTTTGTATTTTTTATTCCTTCTTTCAACACAATTTATACCTAATCCCAATTACTATTAAGGTTTATTCTGTGTTTTTTTCCCCCACACCTTGCCCGAAATGCATGAGTATTAGTGGCTTTAGGTATTGTATGTACTAGCTCTGTCTATAAATCCAACATTATGTTTGTAAATCAACTGTATGTACTTTTCCTGAATAAAATGTATTTATTATTTATTTTTTAATCAGTAAGTATTAAAAGAAGGCACCAAGCTGGGAAGGCTATGTAGTACCATTGTGTGTAACAATAAACCAAATATTTTTTTAACAAATAATGCACCTGTATGGTAAAACAAATCCTGTCAGCTGTAAAAATATTGATGCAGTTATTTATATGAAAAATATAATGAAAGAAATATTACTGGTTTATTTTTATCCTATCTTTTTGTACTGTACAGTATATCCAAGGAAGTGAAAAATTGAGACATAATGCACAATTTAATGAATGATTAGCATGGATTAACAGTTCAAAAGAAATATGACTATTACATATCAACATGAGATCTTAATGATCCATGGTCAACATGATTTAATAAGGATAATACAGTACTAAATTTGTAATAATACAAACTATAATTTAAAATCTTTATTACTGATTTTTTTTATTAAGAAGATTAGGTATACACAGCAATGTACTACTACCGTATTCTATATGGAATATTACACAGTGTAGATAAAAAACTAGCTATAAGTTTATCTAATACTCCCATCTCACAGGATGGTTAGACATACTGTACATGGAATCAATTTAGAAAATATCAGCCTCAATACAAAAAACAAATCAACTCTGACTAAACAACTCTAAGCAATTTTCACAGGAGGTAAGCACTGAATCATGGAAACATTATATTATAATTACTCTTACCAGTTTCTACCAGACTCCTCTCAAACAATGTATTTTTAAACATGTTTAGGTATACACAGCAATGTGCTGCTTCCCTATTCTGTATAAAGGACCACACAGTGTAGATCAAAAACCAGCTACAAGCTCATCCAACATCATCACCTCACAGGATGGCCAGTTATACATGGAATTAGGAGAGAACAAAATACTTAATGCTGATCTATTAGCCCCCACTGGCAAAATCTGGGTGCAGCACAAGAATATCTTCCAATATTCCTGAGTGTATGAAGTATTTACAGAGCTCAAAATACCTCATGTACCATTTGGTATGAAGTCACTGATAACAGGACAATCACAGATATAGTGTTGGAGAGTATGTTCTCTCAAGTAGGACTGAAAACTGATGTTTTTTTCAACCAAGAGGGCTATAAACTCATGGAACCGCCTACCCGCTGAAGCCGTAAATGCCAAATTCCAGCTAAAAAATATCATTAAGACAATTGGCGGGCCCTTTAACAACACGCCGGCTTTCTGTCCTCTTCGAGGCCACTAGATAGTTAGTGGGCTTTGGGTAAATTCAGTAAATATATACAATAATTGTCAGCGCATCTTCCGAGCAACAAGGACAGCTACACAGTATCTCTTAGAATTACGTAGGTAAACAACAAATGTAACATATTTGTTTACTACAATGTCGGTGCTGGCTGTAGAAGTTGAAAAAACATTGTTTTACTTCGAAATATACTAATTTTATAAGAAAATTCGACGTAAATAGGAGGCAGTAGAGCTCCGATAAGCCAGCGCTAAATCTTCAATATGAAAAATGTTGCTGCTCTCTGATTGGCCAAACGAAACACAGTAGTGACCTCTATCGGCACGCAGGTGAACCAACAATTTTCTTCCTAAGTGGACCTTATTGAATCGCACCTAAGCATCTTCTTAGGGCGCACTTAGGAACCTTTGTAGCAAACCCACTTACAAAGAAATACACAGAGCTTCCTGAATCTAGGTCTCAGAATTTTAGGATGAAGTTTTCAAATTAAATTTACAATATCCAAGTTTTAAATATCAGAAATTTCTTTTTCAGGTTTATTAAACAATATAGATTTTATACAAAATTTTAAAATATCCTGAGTTACTTTACAATTTATTGATATAATTTAGTTTTGTTTTATTAGTTTTATAGAACTGTAATATCAATATAGCTATAGGTTAAGTACTAATTGTAATTAAGAAGCAGTAAAATTATTATCTTCAAAAACTAAGACGGTTAGGTGAGGTTGTGGTTTTCTATTCAGTTTTTCAGGTAAACTCAAATTAAATTTTTAAATTTTGCCCCGAGGGGCGAGTTTATTGGGCAGCGCCACTCATCTTGTGAGTGGACACACCGCCATAGCAGCATGTACAACACTCCCCAATAGGAAGAAAAACCTGCTGGGTTGTTCATCCTGTCACTTGTACCTAGACACAGCTGGGACTTGCTTAACTGTCTCAAGTGAACAGCTCCTCAAACAAGAAGATTAACATCTATCAACCCTTAAAATCTTAAGTTATCTTGCGGGTGCAAAATGGGGAAATCTTTTAAGAACAATATAAATAATAAATAAATAAATATGTTTATTCAGGTAAGGTACATACATACAAGTGATGTTACATTAATGGATTGATATAATAATAATAATAACAATAATAATAATAATAATAATAATAATAATAATAATAATTTTTATATAATATAATAATAATAATTTTTATTTAGGTAAGGTACATACAAAAAGAGATTTTACAAAGTTTGTTGGCTTTATAGATAGAGCTAGTACATACAATGCCTAAAGCCACTATTACGCAAAGCGTTTCGGGCAGGAAAAACATTAATGATTAAAGCTTAAAACTAATGGGTAAAAAGAATAAAATGTGTTGAGAACAAATAAAAATAGAGATAAAAGAGGGGGGGAACATTGTTGAAAAAGCAGCACAAATACAATTACAAATTATTACAGAAAATTACAATCAAACAGCGTTGATTTGAAAAAAAAACAACAAAAAAACATACATGGGTTGACAACAGAGGGGTAATGTAGGTTACAGGGAATTTATTAGGTATAGCTTCGTTTTTAACTTAAACTGGTTGAGAGAGGTACAGTCTTTAACATGGTTGGGAAGGTCATTCCACATTCTGGGCCCCTTGATTTGTAGAGCATTTCTGGTTTGATTAAATCGTACTCTAGGAATATCAAAACTGTATTTATTTCTGGTGTGGTGCTCATGGGTTCTGTTACAACCTTCTATGAAGCTTTTGAGATCAGGATTGGCATTATAGTTTAGCGTTTTATATATGTATAATACACATGAGAGAATGTGAAGGGACTTAATGTCTAACATTCAGAGATTTGAGTAGGGGTACCGAGTGATGTCTGGGGCCAGAATTGGATATTGTCCTAATAGCAGCTTTGTGTTGAGTAATTAGAGGACGTAAGTGATTTTGGGTAGTAGAGCCCCAAGCACAAATACCATAGTTGAGATATGGATAGATAAGGGAGTAATAGAGAGTCACCAGGGCAGGGCGTGGTACATAATATCTGATCTTAGAAAGAATGCCCACAGTTTTTGAAACTTTTTTTGATATGTTTAGAATGTGTCCCTGGAAATTCAGCTTGTGGTCAATGAGAATGCCAAGGAATTTGCCATCTAATTTGTTACAAATTTGGGTATTGTTTATTTTGAGATTTATTTGATTAGTGGATTTATTGCCAAACAGAATGTAGAAAGTTTTGTCAATGTTAAGGGTGAGTTTGTTGGCAGTTAGCCACAGATGGACTTTATTTAGCTCAGTATTTACTGTGGCATTTAGAGCAAGCTCCTTAGCTGGAACATTGCGTCCCTCAAAAAAAGGTTCTCAGATTTACATCACAAAGTAACAACTGAACACATGATATTGTATGTCTCCAGGAGTGCAGAGTTCCCGCAAGATCCTCACCCCTGAAATTGCCCTCATTTTTTTTTTTTTTTTTTTTTTTTTTTTTTTTTTTTTTTTGAGATATATACAAGAGTTGTTACATTCTTGTACAGCCACTAGTACGCGTAGCGTTTCGGGCAAGTCCTTAATCCTATGGTCCCTGGAATACGATCCCCTGCCGCGAAGAATCGTTTTTTCATCCAAGTACACATTTTACTGTTGCGTTAAACAGAGGCTACAGTTAAGGAATTGCGCCCAGTAAATCCTCCCCGGCCAGGATAGGAACCCATGACATAGCGCTCGCAGAACGCCAGGCGAGTGTCTTACCACTACACCACGGAGACTCGGATCCAGTAACTCTTGCATTCTATACATCAAACAATCCCTACCCCATCAACTTCTGGCAGAAAAACAAACTGCCGGTCAACAGTATCATGGAGTGAGGATCTATGTGGGCAACTCAACCATCAATTGCTACCCAATCTCCCAACCTTTATGTTCCCAATTTGAACATCTCTACCATTGTGATCATTGCTGTTTTCTTATCTGTGCTGCCAATCTGTTGTATGGTGTTTATAAATCTTGTTTATCTGTATCTTTTGCTACCCAGTCTCCCAATCTTTATGTACCCAATCTGAACATCTTTACCATTGTGATCATTGCTGTCTTATATGTGCTGTCAATCTGCTGTATGGTGTCTATTAACCTTGTTTAAATTACTAATCAAGCTGTCAATGTAATTAATCAGAGCTTTAATATAACAATGTGCTTTAATATACCTACTTATCTCTCTCATCTCATTTTTCTCTTGTAATGTATCTTTATCATTTATCAATGCTGATTGAAATTACCTACTTAAAATTATCTGCTAGATTAAGGACCTGCCCGAAATGCTGTGCGTACTAGTGGCTTTACAAGAATGTAAATACTGTACTATCCAATGTATTCTCACAAACCCAATGTACCTTCTTGCATATATATAAATAAATAAATAAATAAATAAATAAATAAATAAATAAATAAATAAACTCTGTTCTCAATGTATTTAATCTATATGCTCCAGCAGGAAAGTTAAATTATATTGATCTTCCGGCCTGCGCTCCAGCAGAGCCAACCATCATTCTTGGTGACTACAATGCTAGACACAAGGACATTGGTGGCTCTCACTTCAGTAACGGTAACGGGAATCAACTGCTGTCGCTACTAAATAGTCACCAAGATGTGCAGATTGTGGGTGACCTTGAACCCACGCATATTTGTGGAGGCATTCTAGACCTCTGTGTTGGTTTCAACGTCTCTCACGTCTGGTGCACATCATCTATTGTAACAGATTTGTTGTCAGATCATCACCCTAGATTGACTACTCTATGTATTGGAAATACCATCTTGCCCGGTGGAACTTTCAAATGCAAATGGCTCAGTGTTCCTCCTGCTCAATGTGAAGACTTTGTTGCTCATGTGTCAGAGTGGTACAGCACTTATGATCCCTCCACAGTCCAGACATTTAACGACGATCTAGTACAGAGCATTCAGATGTTTGCTGACCCTTTAGGTCGGCCCCCTGCACCATCCAATAGTCGGAACGATATGAAAGGTAATAAACGCCATGCCTATTACAATGACCCCAAACTGCGTACTTTGAAACGCACTGCCAGACGAGTTGGGCTTGCATATAGGGAAACACGTACGCCAGCAATGCTCAAGCTCTTTCAGAAAGCCCTAGCCAAGGCGAGGGAGCGCATGACAGAGCTCAGGCAAGATAACTGGGAAACATTTGTTAACAGTCTCAACTCTCACACCCCCCTCAGCCAGGCATGGAAGGATATTAAAAGAATTAAAGGCGATAAGATCGGCCAAGTAGCACACCCTCACCCTCTACACAGAGCAAACGAGTTAGTCGATGCTTGGGCAACCACCTCTAGCTTCAATAATCTTCCCCCAGACATACAGTTCAGATTAAATGCTGGTTACGGAGATCAAGAAAGGCTCGTTGACTTCATGCTCCACAAGGTTGCATAATGTGAAAACGTAAATTACCAGTAGCTGTAGAATACACCTAGAGGGCAAATTTAACATTACTCCTACAAGTCAGAGTAAGTAGCTGCGAACAGCGTAATACTTAGGGGCCGGCGCTGCACCCCCCCAATACCCCGTCTATAAAGGACAAAGTACATAGGACTGTGCGTAGGTTTTGTACTGCTGTACTTAGGAAGGGGAGGAGGGTGGGTTTTTTCTTTTGACTTGCGAAGCGGAGCGTGTCTGGAGCAAGAGAGAACGCGTGACCTCTCCTCTCTTCTTTATATAGGACCCCACGGCGCTCCGCGCGCTGCGCCGCGGAACGCGCTGTGCAACTGTCTTTCTCCTCCATCAGAAATTCCTCAGCATTCCTACATAATGCAGCGGTCATTTTTTTTTCACGAGGCCCGGGCGCATTAAAGTGTTTAAACCGCGTCTTTCCTTCTAACCCCGTCCACTCCCACAGCAGTACACAGGTCCACACAGTTACAAAAGCAGTGTGTAAACAAGGGGCTGGGTTGATATATTTGGAGGAGAGTGTGAAGCCCAGACTGTTACTGGGTCTCAGCCAGCAAGGGAGGCGCCACGCTGCCAGATGCATCAGTGTAAACATTGCCCCAACATCCCATTGGAGTGTTTAAGGCACTCAACAACGGGTCGTTGGCAGTGTCTCCTATGACCAACTGCTCATACATTTCCATGCATGTAATATTCTTTTGTCTTGGTGTCGAGAATGGCTGATCTTAATTACCTCAGGGAATGTTATTGATGAACAATCGTCAAGGGACTTACCAATATTAGACATATATGTGCAAGTTAGTGTACCCATTTATTGTTGTCCATTATGTGGAGTGTTTCACCATATGTTGATTTATTGGTAACTATTTTTGGCCAGGAAGTGAAGGTTATGTGGTGAAGATATTGAACACATGAGCACATTAGATACATGTACAGTTTTGACCAAAGGTTCACCTCAGTTACAGAGGAGACAGTCACGTGTGATATAAGACAATTAACAACATGTTTGTAACATGGTGTAACGGGAGTGTTGAAGAGAGTTCATGAAGAGTACACTGAGGGGTTGTGGGTCCAGCCTCAGTTAATATCAATATTTTGCCATCGTCATTTATTTGTATTGAATGTTCTATTTTTTGACTTAGGAGTTTATTTCATACCTCTACAGGTGTGGAAGTGAACCAAGAGTAATTAAAGCCCATCACTATTTCTCGAATACATATTGTTACTAATTAGGATGGGAATAATTAAATTAGTGAGAAAATCCTTAGGAGCCGTGATGAGGATTCGAACCTATGTGGTGGGTATTTTCATGCTCATGCCCCAGACAATCAGGCCACGACATAGAAAAGGACTGCAATCTGGAGTTCTGCAGAACACACGAGGGTTTCCTGAGGCTTCTACTGTAGCCGGACCAGGATTTTCACACAATCCCCCCCCCCCCCCATGCACTCTGACAAAGTGCATGGGGGGTAATCACATGTTAGTGTCATTACTCTGTGTATTAAAAGAGGAGCATCAGAGGTAGAACATTCCTAGATGACAGCCAGAGTGCATGGAGGAATTGTGTGAAAATCCTGGTCAGGCTTCAGTGGAGATCAATGGTCAGGAGATCAATGGAAAACATAGACTTGCCAAATATCAATAAGTATCTAGGGGAGTGAAAGGCTAACAAAAAATAAACCAGTTTACTGGGCATTAACATAAATGAACATAACATAAAAAAGAATACAATCTATAAAATCACACTCAATGATTTATCCAGCTTCTCAAAGCTGGGCATGATCATCAACAGGTCTCAAAACTGCATACAATCAGCACTAGCTGACGCCAGGCTCTATCGTGGCACAGTGGGACACTAGCGCCTATTATGCTGCAAATACCAATACAGGGTGGTGGTGGTGGTGTCACAACCATTAACAAATGAGGTATGAGGAATCAATATCATATACAGCACAATGGCATCACTTAAGATCCTCAGGTACCCACCTCACTAAGATATATAACAGCACCTATCACCTGGTATAAAGGATGCACAATGGTAGAACTGATCCATGGTTTACATTACTGCAACGTGACAAATATCCTACCAGTCAAATGACACAAATAAGGTCACAAAACTCGGACCGTAGCGGCAACACATGCGCTCGACTGAGAAAATCAAAGAGTGACCGCCCAGAGCCATGCTGGCTGGAAGCGACACTGTATCCACCTCTATGAGTCAGCTGACTCCTCTCTTTCAAATATCTCAAGCTCATATACAGACATATCTCGATCAAGAACTTGTAATTCATATAACAACAAAATAAAGACTATAATTCACAACCTTACATATTAATACATATCAATAATTCAGTACATTAAAGATTATATAATGATATAAAAATATGAGAACAAAGAATTCATATTGGCAAGACATGGTAACACTGGCAGGAGAGGGGAGGAGGGGTTAAGGGAGGATTTCAAGACGTCTGCCAGCCAGCCATTATACATAAGTATACATGATTACAATATAAAGTATATATATATATATATATATATATATATATATATATATATATATATATATATATATATATATATATATATATATATGCGGAAAATCCACAGAGAAATATGAAATGAGGTGAACGTTTCGGCTTGTTAAAGCCTTTGTCAACACCAGACTTTGTCAGTCTGGTGTTGACAAAGGCTTTAACAAACCGAAACGTTCACCTCATTTCATATTTCTCTGTGGATTTTCCGCATAAAATGATCAGTGTTTTGTGATCGTCAATTGCATATATATATATATATATATATATATATATATATATATATATATATATATATATATATATATATATATATATATATATATATATATATATATATATATATATATATATGTATATATATATATATATATATATATATATATATATCGCTAAGAACTCTTTGACCCGGCCAGGATTCGAACCCATGCCGTCCAGGATCACCCTTAAACGTACAAAGTACCGTGACCACCGCACCAATGATCAATGGTGGTCACGGTACTTTGTACGTTTAAGGGTGATCCTGGACGGCATGGGTTCGAATCCTGGCCGGGTCAAAGAGTTCTTAGCGATATATGGCTTGCGTGTTCATGCAGCTTTCTCACATATATATATATATATATATATATATATATATATATATATATATATATATATATATATATATATATATATATATATATATATATATATATATATATATATATATATATATATATATATATATATATATATATATATATATATATATATATATAACGTGTATCAAAACCATGTCTATGTGCTATACATCTCACAGTGCCAAAATCTAATTTAATGTTAGAGGACAATGTAATGAACAATAATGAAAGGAAAATTACACAGTATACATGACAGTAATACATCCGAGACCTAAATTTATACATTCTCTATCATAGTTCACATAATATTTCCTATACAGCATTATGGAGCATTCCATAATATAAGCATATACGGATGTTTTTCAAACTACATGACATTAGGCTACTGCTATTCACTAGACCTCTAATATATATCCACAAATACGTAGCAAGGACTTATGGTATAGATATATAATATACAGTGATATATGTGGAATACATTGGCAATACATATTTAATACTAGTGTGTTGTGGAAAACAGAATAACTACATAAATTAATATTCGTGATACTAGGCTAATCAGCCAAGACATCACTATACAGTTTGAACACATCATACACCAGCTACAGTATGATCATACTGGTGTATGTGTGGTCATAACACCACCTCACACCAATATGGTAATACCACAACACACCATGGACCAGTATGGAAATACCACAACACACCATGGACCAGTATGGTAATATCACAACACACCATGGACCAATATGGTAATATCACAACACACCATGGTCCAGTATGGTAATATCACAACACACCATGGACCAGTATGGTTATATCACAACACACCATGGACCAGTATGGTAATATTACAACACACAATGGACCAGTATGGCAATATCACAACACACCATGGTCCAGTATGGTAATATCACAACACACCATGGACCAGTATGGTAATATCACAACACACCATGGTCCAGTATGGTAATATCACAACACACCATGGACCAGTATGGTAATATCACAACACACCATGGACCAGTATGGTAATATCACAACACACCATGGACCAGTATGGTAATATCACAATACACCATGGTCCAGTATGGTAATATCACAACACACCATGGTCCAGTATGGTAATATCACAACACACCAGGGACCAGTATGGTAATATCACAACACACCATGGTCCAGTATGGTAATATCACAACACACCATGGTCCAGTATGGTAATATCACAACACACCATGGACCAGTATGGTAATATCACAACACTCCTGAGTGATTGTGAGGTGATGGTGATATAGCAGTGATAGTAATATAATATAGTGTGATAGTGATACTGAGGTGATGGTGATATGACAATGATGGTGCGGTGATGGTGCTGTAGCAATGATAGTGATATATCAGTGAATGTAAGGAGGAAAAATATCAGTGAGGTGATAATGCAGTGAAAATGAAATGATGTTGGTGTAGCAGTGATAGTGTTATGTGATAGTGAACTGTTGGTGATATAAAAGTGACAACAGCTGTCATATAGTGACACCAACAATTTGCTACTTAACATGGTCAGTATATGACCCCATGTGTGGGGCCTGAGGTGATGGTGATATATAGTGGTGATAGTGAAGCTATAGTGATACAGCAATGATAGGTTACAGTACTGAGAAGATATAGCATTGATGGTGATACAGCCGTAATTGTCAGGTATATGATACCAAAGTATAAATACCAAAGTGTTAAATACCAAAGATAGTGAAGTTATGATGATATAGTGATAATGGTGTGTCCTTAAGTTACATAGTCATCAAAACACGCAGTCCATGGTGATGCAGGAGTGATGGTGATGGTACAGTGAACTAAAGTGGCAGCACAACACCACAGTAGTGATGGTGGTGGTACAGTGAACTAAAGTGGTAACACAACACCACAGTAGTGATGGTGATGGTACAGTGAACTAGAGTGGCAGCACAACACCACAGTAGTGATGGTGGTGGTACAGTGAACTAGAGTGGCAGCACAACACCACAGTAGTGATGGTGGTGGTACAGTGAACTAGAGTGGCAGCACAACACCACAGTAGTGATGGTGATGGTACAGTGAACTAGAGTGGCAGCACAACACCACAGTAGTGATGGTGATGGTACAGTGAACTAGAGTGGCAGCACAACACCACAGTAGTGATGGTGGTGGTACAGTGAACTAGAGTGGCAGCACAACACCACAGTAGTGATGGTACAGTGAACTATAGTGGCAGCACAACACCACAGTAGTGATGGTGATGGTACAGTGAACTAGAGTGGCAGCACAACACCACAGTAGTGATGGTACAGTGAACTATAGTGGCAGCACAACACCACAGTCCACCACAGTCACCTCCTTAATGTTACTGTGGTTGACTGCTGCCCTCACCACATCCAGGCCGCTCACCACATTACCGAAGGCATATAACCAGTGGTGACCATCCTGGAGGTCCCTGGTGGTGATGACGAACTTGGCACTCCTGGGCCCATCACTGGCGCACACAGTTCCTGCTCGGCCTGACGTCCGGTACTGCCCCTGGAGGTCAGGCAGCAGTGGGGCTCCTCCCTTACCATCATTACTCTCGTAGTCTCCACCCCCCACACACTCCCCCGGCTGACCCTTGTCCCACACCTGCAACAGTTTAGTGTTGCGGTAGGTGTGGCCCCGCTGGCCCGTACACAACAACACAAACTGTCTGGCCAGCGGAGTGTCAGGGGTCAGCCGGATGGTGACCCGCCCTCTTGTTGACCCCGCCCACCCGAGGTCAAGGAACGCCAGGGTGCAGGAGGGCTCCAGCACGCCCACAACCTCACTCTCCTGCAGAAAATGAAATAAATCATGCTGATAACTGTATAACAAAATGTTATCAAATTAGTTATCAACACTCAGTATGTCAGTAATGTCAGTAAGACTAGTGGGTGTAATAAAGTAACCTGGAGGGTGTGGGCGTCGGCGGGCGTGGGCTGACGCAGGAGTAGGTGGAGGTACAGCTGTCCGTCTTGTAGAGTTATCCTGGCGGAGAGGCGGCCATCTTGGTCTTCCTGGACGGCCAACACCTGGCCAGCCTCCACCAGCCTCTTGACGGGCTCCCTCATCCTGCGGAGGTCCTCAACCTGTGGACAGTGTCAGCCCCATTATCACCTGTGGTCAGTGTCAGCCCCATTATCACCAGTGGACAGTGTCAGCACCATTATCACCTGTTGTCAGTGTCAGCCCCATTATCACCTGTGGTCAATGTCAGCCCCATTATCACCTGTGGTCAGTGTCAGCCCCATTATCACCTGTGGTCAGTATCAGCCCCATTATCACCTGTGGTCAGTGTCAGCCCCATTATCACCTGTGGTCAGGGTCAGCCCCATTATCACCTGTGGTCAGTGTCAGCCCCATTATCACCTGTGGTCAGTGTCGTTGCTAGACCTGTAGCTCTAGCACCCCCCCCCCCTTTACTGGCTGGGGGTTGGTGCTGGACATGTAGCTCTAGCCCCCCCTCTACTGGCAGGGGGGTTGGTGCTGGACCTGTAGCTCCAGCCCCCCTCTACTGGCAGGGGGTTGGAGCTGGACCTGTAGCTCCAGCCCCCTCTACTTGCAGGGGGTTGATGCTGAACCTGTAGCTCCAGCCCCCTTTTTACAGGCAGGGGGTGGGGATGGTCCTGGACCTGTAGATCCAGCCCCCCCTTGTCTGGCAGGGGGTTGATGCTGGACCTGTAGCTCCAGCCCCCCCGCCCTCTACTGGCAGGGAGTTGGTGCTGGACCTTTAGCTCCACCCCCCTGTACTGGCAGGGGGTTGGTGCTGGACCTGTAGCTCCAGCCCCCTCTACTGGCAGGGGGTTGGTGCTGGACCTGTAGCTCCAGCCCCCCCCTCCTCTACTGGCAGGGGGTTGGTGCTTGACCTGCAGCTCCAGCCTCCTCTACTGGCAGGGGGTTGGTGCTGGACCTGTAGCTTCAGCCCCCCTCTACTGGCAGGGGGTTGGTGCTAGACCTGTAGCTCCAGCCCCCCTCTACTGGCAGGGGGTTGGTCCTGGACCTGTAGCTCCAGCCCCTTCTCTACTGGCAGGGGGTTGGTCCTGGACCTGTAGCTCCATCCCCCCTTTCCTGGCAGAGGGTTGATGCTGGACCTGTAGCTCTGGCCCCCCTGTACTAGCAGGGAATTGATGATGGACCTGTAGCTTCAGCCCCTTCTACTGGCATGGGGTTGGTCCTGGACCTGTAGCTCCAGCCCCCCCCCCCCTCTACTGGCAGGGGGTTGGTGCTGGACCTGTAGCTCCAGCCTCCTCCCTCTACTGGCAGGGGGTTGGTGCTGGACCTGTAGCTCAAGCCCTGCCCCCCTCTACTGGCAGGGGGTTGGTGCTGAACCTGTAGCTCCAGCCACTCCCCTCTACTGGCAGGGGGTTGGTGCTGAACATGTAGCTCCAGCCCCCTCTACTGGCAGGGGGATGGTGCTGGACCTGTAGCTTCAGCCCCCCTCTACTGGCAGGGGGTTGGTGCTAGACCTGTAGCTCCAGCCCCCCCTCTACTGGCAGGGGGTTGGTGTTTGACCTGTAGCTCTAGCCCCCCCCCCTTTTACTGGCAGGGGGTTAGTGCTTGACCTGTAGCTCTAGCCCCCCCTTTACTGGCAGGGGGTTGGTGCTGGACCTGTAGCTCCAGCCCTCCTCTACTGGCAGGGGGTTGGTGCTGGACCTGTAGCTCTAGCTCCCTTCTACTGGCAGTGGGTTGGTGCTGGACCTGTAGCTCCAGCCCCCTCTCCTGCCAGGGGATTCCTGCTGGACCTGTAGCTCTAGTCCCCCTCACCTCTAATGGCAGGGGGTTGAAGCTGGACCTGTAGCTGCAGCCCTCCTCTCCTGGCACCGGGTTGATGCTCGACCTGTAGATCCAGCCCCCTCTACTGGCAGAGGGGTGGTGCTGGACCTGTAGCTCCAGCCCCCCCCCCTCTACTGGCAGGGGGTTGGTGCTGAACCTGTAGCTCTAGCCCCCTCTACTGGCAGGGGGTTGGTGCTTGACCTGCAGCTCCAGCATCCTCTACTGGCAGGGGGATGGTGCTGGACCTGTAGCTTCAGCCCCCCTCTACTGGCAGGGAGTCGATGCTAGACCTGTAGCTCCAGCCCCCCTCTAGTGGCAGGGGGTTGGTACTAGACCTGTAGCTTGAGCCCCCCTCTACTGGCAGGGGGTTTGTCCTGGACCTGTAGCTCCAGCCCCCATCTACTGGCAGAAGGTTGGTGCTGGACCTGTAGCTCCAGCCCCTTCTCTACTGGCAGGGGGTTGGTCCTGGACCTGTAACTCCAGCCCCCCTCTCCTGGCAGAGGGTTGATGCTGGACCTGTAGCTCTGGCCCCTCTGTACTAGCAGGAGATTGATGATGGACCTGTAGCTTCAGCCCCTTCTACTGGCATGGGGTTGGTCCTTGACATGTAGCTCCAGCCCCCCCCCCTCTACTGGCAGGGGGTTGGTGCTGGACCTGTAGCTCCAGCCTCCCCCCTCTACTGGCAGGGGGTTGGTGCTGGACCTGTAGCTCCAACCTCCCCCTCTACTGGCAGGGGGTTGGTGCTGAACCTGTAGCTTCAGGCCCCCTCTACTGGCAGGGGATTGGTGCTGGACCTGTAGCTACAGCCCCTCTCTACTGGCAGGGGGTTGGTGCTGGACCTGTAGCTCCAGCCCCCCTCTACTGGCAGGGGGTTGGAGCTGGACCTGTAGCTCCAGCTCCCTTCTACAGACAGGAGGTTGGTGCTGGACCTGTAGCTCCAGCCCCCCTCTACTGGCAGGGGGTTGGTGCTGAACCTGTAGCTCCAGCCTCCCCCCTCTACTGGCAGGGGGTTGGTGCTGAACCTGTAGCTTCTGGCCCCCTCTACTGGCAGGGGATTGGTGCTGGACCTGTAGCTCCAGCTCCCCTCTACTGGCAGGGGGTTGGTGCTGGACCTGTAGCTCCAGCCCCTCTTTACTGGCAGGGGGTTGGAGCTGGACCTGTAGCTCCAGGCCCCCTCTACTGGCAGGGGATTGGTGCTGGACATGTAGCTCCAGCCCCCCTCTACTGACAGGGGGTTGGTGCTGGACCTGTAGCTCCAGCCCCCCCTCTACTGGCAGGAGGTTGGAGCTGGACCTGTAGCTCCAGCCCCCCTCTACTGGCAGGGGGTTGGTGCTGGACCTGTAGCTCCAGCCCCCCTCTACTGGCAGGGGGTTGGAGCTGGACCTGTAGCTCCAGCCCCCCTCTACTGGCAGGGGGTTGGAGCTGGACCTGTAGCTCCAGCCCCTCTTTACTGGCTTTGGGTTGGTGCTTGACCTGTAGCTCTAGCCCCCCCCCCTCTACTGGCATGGGGTTGGTCCTGGACCTGTAGCTCCAGCCCCCCCCTCTACCGGCAGGGGGTTGGTGCTGGACCTGTAGCTCCAGCCTCCCCCCTCTACTGGCAGGGGGTTGGTGCTGAACCTGTACCTCCAGCCTTCCCTCTCTATTGGCAGGGGGTTGGTGCTGGTCCTGTAGCTCAAGCACCCCTCTACTGGCAGGGGGTTGGCCCTGGATCTGTAGCTCCAGCCCCCTCTAGTGGCAGGGGGTTGTTGCTGAACCTATAGCTCAAGCCCCTTCTCTACTGGCAGGGGGTTTGTGCTTGACCTGTAGTTCCAGCCCCCCTCTACTGGCAGGAGATTGGTGCTGGACCTGTACCTCCAGCCTCCCTCTACTGGCAGGGGGTTGGTGCTGGACCTGTAGCTCTAGCTCCCCTCTACTGGCAGGGGGTTGGCCCTGAATCTGTAGCTCCAGCCCCCTCTACTGGCAGGGGGTTGGTGCTGGACCTATAGCTCAAGCCCCTTCTCTACTGGCAGGAGGTTGGTGCTGGACCTGTAGATCCAGCCCCCCCTCTACTAGCAGGGGGTTGGTGCTGAACCTGTAGCTCTAGCTCCCCTCTACTGGCAGGGGGTTGGCCCTGGATCTGTAGCTCCAGCCCCTCTAGTTGCAGGGGGTTGTTGCTGAACCTATAGATCAAGCCCCTTCTCTACTGGCAGGGGGTTGGTGCTTGACCTGTAGCTCCAGCCCCATCTACTGGCAGGGGGGGTGGTCATGGACCTGTAGCTCCAGCCCCCCTGTACTAGCAGGGGATTGATGATGGACCTGTAGCTCCAGCCCTCCCCCCCCCCCCGTCTTCTGGCAGGGGGTTGGTGCTGAACCTGCAGTTCCTTCACACTCTACTGGCAGGGATTTGGTGCTTCACCTGTAGCTCCAGCCTCCTCTACTGGCAGGGAGTTGGTGCTGGATCTGTAGCTCCTCCCCCCTCTACTGGCAGGGGGTTGGTGCTGGACCCGTGGCTCCAGCCTCCCTCTACTGGCAAGGGTTGGTGCTGGACCTGTACCTCCAGCCTCCCTCTACTGGCAGGGGTTGTGTTGGATCTGTAGCTCCAACCCCCCTCTACTAGCAGGGGGTTGGTGCTGGACTTGTAGCTGCAACCTCCCTCTACTGCCAGGAGGTTAATTGGTGCTGGACCAGTAGCCTCAGCCTCCCTCTACTGGCAGGGGATGGTGTTGGATCTGTAGCGCCAGCCCCTCTACTGGCAGGGGGTTGGTGCTGGACCTGTAGCTACAGCCCCCCTCTACTGGCAGGGGGTTGGTGCTGATTCTGTAGCTCCAGGCCCCCTCTACTGGCAGGGGGTTGGTGCTGGACCTGCAGATCCAGTCCCATTCTTCTGGCAGGGGGTTGGTGCTGCACTTGTAGCTCCAGCCCCCCCCCTCTACTGGCAGGGGGTTGGTGCTGGATTTGTAGCTCCAACCCCCCCCCCTCTACTGACAAGAGGTTGATGCTGGACCTGTAGCTCCAGCCCCCCTCTACTGGCAGGGAGTTGGTGCTGGACCTTTAGCTCCACCCCCCTGTACTGGCAGGGGGTTGGTGCTGGACCTGTAGCTCCAGCCCCCTCTACTGACAGGGGGTTGGTGCTGGACCTGTAGCTCCAGCCCCCCTCCCCCATACTGGCAGGGGGTTGGTGCTTGACCTGCAGCTACAGCCTCCTCTACTGGCAGGGGGGTTGGTGCTGGACCTGTAGCTTCAGCCCCCCTCTACTGGCAGGGGGTTGGTGCTAGATCTGTAGCTCCAGCCCCCCTCTACTGGCAGGGGGTTGGTCCTGGACCTGTAGCTCTGGCCCCCATCTACTGGCAGAAGGTTGGTGCTGGACCTGTAGCTCCAGCCCCTTCTCTACTGGCAGGGGGTTGGTCCTGGACCTGTAGCTCCATCCCCCCTTTCCTGGCAGAGGGTTGATGCTGGACCTGTAGCTCTGGCCCCCATTTGTACTAGCAGGGGATTGATGATGGACCTGTAGCTTCAGCCCCTTCTACTGGCATGGGGTTGGTCCTGGACCTGTAGCTCCAGCCCCCCCCCCTCTACTGGCAGGGGGTTGGTGCTGGACCTGTAGCTCCAGCCTCCCCCCTCTACTGGCAGGGGGTTGGTGCTGGACCTGTAGCTCAAGCCCTGCCCCCCTCTACTGGCAGGGGGTTGGTGCTGAACCTGTAGCTCCAGCCTCTCCCCTCTACTGGCAGGGGGTTGTTGCTGAACCTGTAGCTTCAGCCCCCCTCTACTGGCAGGGGGTTGGTGCTAGACCTGTAGCTCCAGCCTCCTCTACTGGCAGGGGGATGGTGCTGGACCTGTAGCTTCAGCCCCCCTCTACTGGCAGGGGGTTGGTGCTAGACCTGTAGCTTCAGCCCCCCTCTACTGGCAGGGGGTTGGTGCTTGACCTGTAGCTCTAGCCCCCCCCCTTTACTGGCAGGGGGTTGGTGCTTGACCTGTAGCTCAAGCCCCCCCTTTACTGGCAGGGGGTTGGTGCTGGACCTGTAGCTCCAGCCCCCCCTTTACTGGCAGGGGGTTGGTGCTGAACCTGTAGCTCCAGCCCTCCTCTACTAGCAGGAGGTTGGTGCTGGACCTGTAGCTCCAGCCCCCCCTTTACTGGCAGGGGGTTGGTGCTGGACCTTTAGCTCCAGCCCCCCTTTACTGGCAGGGGGTTGGTGCTGGACCTGTAGCTCCAGCCCCCCTCTACTGGCAGGAGGTTGGTGCTGGACCTGTAGCTCCAGCCCCCTCTACTGGCAGGGGGTTGGTGCTGGACCTGTAGCTCCAGCCCTCCTCTACTGGCAGGAGGTTGGTGCTGTAGCTTTAGCTCCAGCCCTCCTCTACTGGCAGGGGGTTGGCCCTGGATCTGTAGCTCCAGCCCCCTCTAGTGGCAGGGGGTTGTTGCTGAACCTATAGCTCAAGCCCTTTCTCTACTGGCAGGGGGTTGGTGCTTGACCTGTAGTTCCAGCCCCCCCTCTACTGGCAGGAGGTTGGTGCTGGACCTGTAGATCCAGCCCCCGTCTACTAGCAGGGGGTTGGTGCTGGACCTGTAGCTCTAGCTCCCCTCTACTGGAAGGGGGTTGGCCCTGAATCTGTAGCTCCAGCCACCTCTCCTGGCAGGGGGTTGGTGCTGGACGTGTAGCTCCAGGCAACCTCTAATGGCAGGGGGTTGATGCTGGACCTGTAGCTCCAGCCCTCCCCCCTCTACTGGCAGGGGGTTGGTGCTGAACCTGTAGCTCCAGCCCCCTCTACTGGCAGGGGTTGGTGCTGGACCTGTAGCTCCAGGCTACCTCTAATGGCAGGAGGTTGGTGCTGGACCTGTAGATCCAGCCCCCCCCCTACTAGCAGGGGGTTGGTGCTGGACCTGTAGCTCTAGCTCCCTTCTACTGGCAGTGGGTTGGTGCTGGACCTGTAGCTCCAGCCCCCTCTCCTGGCAGGGGATTCCTGCTGGACCTGTCGCTCTAGTCCCCCTCACCTCTAATGGCACCGGGTTGATGCTCGACCTGTAGATCCAGCCCCCCTCTACAGGCAGGGGGTTGGTGCTGGACCTGTAGCTCCAGCCCCTCTCTACTGGCAGGGGGTTGGAGCTGGACCTGTAGCTCCAGCCCCCTTTACTGGCTTTGGGTTGATGCTTGACCTGTAGCTCTAGCCCCCCCCTCTACTGGCATGGGGTTGGTCCTGGACCTGTAGCTCCAGCCCCCCCCCTCTACCGGCAGGGGGTTGGTGCTGGACCTGTAGATCCAGCCTCCCCCCTCTACTGGCAGGAGGTTGGTGCTGAACCTGTACCTCCAGCCTTCCCCCTCTATTGGCAGGGGGTTGGTGCTGAACCTGTAGCTCCAGCCCACCTCTACTGGCAGGGGGTTGGAGCTGGACCTGTAGCTCCAGCCCCCCTCTACTGGCAGGGGGTTGTTGCTGAACCTATAGCTCAAGCCCCTTCTCTACTGGCAGGGGGTTGGTGCTTGACCTGTAGCTTCAGCCCCATCTACTGGCTGGGGGGGGGGGTGGTCCTGCACCTGTAGCTCAAGCACCCCTCTACTGGCAGGGGGTTGGCCCTGGATCTGTAGCTCCAGCCCCCTCTAGTGGCAGGGGGTTGTTGCTGAACCTATAGCTCAAGCCCCTTCTCTACTGGCAGGGGGTTTGTGCTTGACCTGTAGTTCCAGCCCCCCTCTACTGGCAGGAGATTGGTGCTGGACCTGTAGCTCCAGCCCCCCTCTACTGGCAGGGAGTTGGTGCTGGACCTGTAGCTCTAGCTCCCCTCTACTGGCAGGGGGTTGGCCCTGAATCTGTAGCTCCAGCCCCCTCTACTGGCAGGGGGTTGGTGCTGGACCTATAGCTCAAGCCCCTTCTCTACTGGCAGGAGGTTGGTGCTGGACCTGTAGATCCAGCCCCCCCTCTACTAGCAGGGGGTTGGTGTTGGACCTGTAGCTCTAGCTCCCCTCTACTGGCAGGGGGGTTGGCCCTGAATCTGTAGCTCCATCCCCCTCTACTGTCAGGGGGTTGGTGCTGGACAGTAGTAGGGATGGCGCCTCACAGAGGAATTTTTTTTTTGGGGGGGAAAAATCCCCTGTGGGAGCCATTGTTTTCAGGTCAAATATCGTGTGTGGGAGCCATGGTTTTCAGGTCAAATATCGTGTGTGGGAGCCATGGTTTTGAGGTCCAATATCCCGCGTATGAGCCAGGGTTTTCAGGTAAATTTTGTCAGTCACAGATTTTAGAATTTTGTTAAAGTTCTTATCATGAAATAATGTCATACGAGTTTTGTTAAAAGTTCTTATTTGTTTCTTACATAGAAACTAGTATATTACTATATATCTGAATCATTTCACTGCCTCTCCCGCTCGTACCTCACACCCCCTCCCTCCCCCCTTACCTCACAATCTCTCACGTCGCCTTTATTTACCTTATGCCAGCCAGCCAGACGCTGCATGCAGGTCACCTCTTATCTTACCTTATCTTCTCCATAATATCTGACCTTCTCCATAATATCAGATATTATGGAGAAGATAAGATAAGATAAGATCCACTAGAGGGGGCTGGAGCTACAGATCCAGGGCCAACCCCCTGCCAGTAGAGGGGTGCTTGAGCTACAGGTGCAGGACCACCCCCCCCCCCCCAGCCAGTAGATGGGGCTGAAGCTACAGGTCAAGCACCAACCCCCTGCCAGTAGAGAAGGGGCTTGAGCTATAGGTTCAGCAACAACCCTCTGCCAGTAGAGGGGGGCTGGAGCTACAGGTCCAGCTCCAACCCCCTGCCAGTAGAGGTGGGCTGGAGCTACAGGTTCAGCACCAACCCCCTGCCAATAGAGGGGGAAGGCTGGAGGTACAGGTTCAGCACCAACCCCCTGCCAGTAGAGGGGGAAGGCTGGAGCTACAGGTCCAGCACCAACCCCCTGCCGGTAGAGGGGGGGGGGGCTGGAGCTACAGGTCCAGGACCAACCCCATGCCAGTAGAGGGGGGGCTAGAGCTACAGGTCAAGCACCAACCCAAAGCCAGTAAAGGGGGGCTGGAGCTACAGGTCCAGCTCCAACCCCCTGCCAGTAGAGGGGGGGGCTGGAGCTACAGGTCCAGCTCCAACCCCCTGCCAGTAGAGAGGGGCTGGAGCTACAGGTCCAGCACCAACCCCCTGCCAGTAAAGGGGGGCTGGAGCTAAAGGTCCAGCACCAACCCCCTGCCAGTAAAGGGGGGGCTGGAGCTACAGGTCCAGCACCAACCTCCTGCCAGTAGAGGAGGGCTGGAGCTACAGGTTCAGCACCAACCCCCTGCCAGTAAAGGGGGGGCTGGAGCTACAGGTCCAGCACCAACCCCCTGCCAGTAGAGGAGGGCTGTAGCTACAGGTCCAGCACCAACCCCCTGCCAGTAAAGGGGGGGCTAGAGCTACAGGTCAAGCACCAACCCCCTGCCAGTAAAGGGGGGGGGCTAGAGCTACAGGTCAAGCACCAACCCCCTGCCAGTAGAGAGGGGCTGAAGCTACAGGTCTAGCACCAACCCCCTGCCAGTAGAGGGGGGCTGAAGCTACAGGTCCAGCACCATCCCCCTGCCAGTAGAGGAGGCTGGAGCTACAGGTTCAGCACCAACCCCCTGCCAGTAGAGGGGGGCAGGGCTTGAGCTACAGGTCCAGCACCAACCCCCTGCCAGTAGAGGGTGGAGGCTGGAGCTGATCAGGTCCAGCACCAACCCCCTGCCAGTAGAGGGGGGGGGGGGCTGGAGCTACAGGTCCAGGACCAACCCCATGCCAGTAGAAGGGGCTGAAGCTACAGGTCCATCATCAATCCCCTGCTAGTACAGGGGGCTGGAGCTACAGGTCCATGACCACCCCCCCTGCCAGTAGATGGGGCTGGAGCTACAGGTCAAGCACCAACCCCCTGCCAGTAGAGAAGGGGCTTGATCTATAGGTTCAGCAACAACCCCCTGCAACTAGAGGGGCTGGAGCTACAGATCCAGGGCCAACCCCCTGCCAGTAGAGGGGAGCTAGAGCTACAGGTCCAGCACCAACCCCCTGCTAGTAGAGGGGGGGCTGGATCTACAGGTCCAGCACCAACCTCCTGCCAGTAGAGAAGGGGCTTGAGTTATAGGTCCAGCACCAACCCCCTGCCAGTAGAGCGGGCTGGAGCTACAGATTCAGGGCCAACCCCCTGCCAGTAGAGGGGTTCAACACCTTGTAACCTAGGTATTTGACTACCTAGGTGCTAAGACTACAAGGCGCCGTCACTTGATCAGCTACCCGAAACTCTAGAGAGAACTCTAGAATATATTTCACTGCCACAAACGTACAAGAGAAAACGAAAGGAAAGAAATGAATAGTGAAGTAATTAGTGAGGGTTTGGGGTGAGAGAGGAGAGAGGTGGGAGAAGCGAGGAGGGTCATTAGTTGAAAGGGAGAGTTTAGAGAGGGGTGGAGGGAGAGGTGAAGATAGGTAGAAGTAGAAGAGTAGATAGTAGAAGTAGAAGAGTAGATAGTAGAAGGCGAAATGCTGCCACCATCCATTCTAGACCATTACATACAAGACAAGGAATGGAACTTGTCTGTATCACAATATTCACAAAAGATGTTATCAAGAGGTCATTATTAGTATGTCCCATCTCTATCATGTACTCATTCTAAACCATGAAACCAGTAATCACAGAGGCTTTCTCACCTCAACTCAAAATCTCTAGGGAACAAAATAAAGTCCATTTAAATAATAAATTCAATTATATTTCACATACTATCATAATTTAAGCAATGTTCAAGATCTATATATGTAAAGTGAGTCATCCTCCAAGAATCTGAGAACACTACAACTGACTGCCCCTGATCATCACACAACACTTGTAAAACACGACCAAGTCACCTTAATGTTCAACTCACCAAGTGTCTGCCTATAGCTGGAAAGAGAAGGGGGGGGGGAGTCTGCAGCTGTCAGGCAGCTTCACCCCCGTCCGACAGACAGCCTGTCTCGGCTGTTGTCCTCCTGCTCTGCTGCCTGGTCTTCTGTCTTGTTAATGCTAAATGCTCCCGAATCGATCGCTCTCCGAGTATATATTGGGGGAACCTAGTACCTAACTCCGCCCACAAGTAGATAGCCTGAGGCACTCTACCAAGCCACTCCTTAAACGTCGGCATGTTTGAAGGCTACCAGGCTCCAATTATAAGATTAGTAGAAGTAAGGTGAAATTCGCATGATCTGACCTCAGGTCACTTGGGGTCATTAACTCTTAGAGGTGTGACTTTCAGGTGGACAAACTGGCGCCTTCTCAAATTCTTGTCTCTGACTCATATACTATATATATTCTAAATAAACTAAACCAAACACTTTACAGTGTTACACACCCCCCCCCCCTGCCAGTAAATGGGGCTGAAGCTACAGGTCAAGCACCAACCCCCTGCCAGTAGAGAAGGGGCTTGAGCTATAGGTTCAGCAACAACCCCCTGCCAGTAGAGGGGGAAGGCTGGAGCTACAGGTCCAGCACCAACCCCCTGCCGGTAGAGGGGGGGGGGCTGGAGCTACAGGTCCAGGACCAACCCCATGCCAGTAGAAGGGGCTGGAGCTACAGGTCCATCATCAATCCCCTGCTAGTACAGGGGGGCCAGAGCTACAGGTCCAGCATCAACCCTCTGCCAGTAGAGAGGGGGCTGGAGTTACAGGTCCAGTACCAACCTTCTGCCAGTAGATGGGGGCCGGAGCAACAGGTCCAGGACCAACCCCCTGCCAGGAGAGGTGGGCTTGAGCTACAGGTCTAGCACCGACCCCCTGCCAGTAGAGAAGGGGCTGGAGCTACAGGTTCAGCACCAACCCCCTGCCAGTAGAGGGGGAGGCTGGAGCTACAGGTCCAGCACCAACCCCCTGCCAGTAGAGGGGGGAGGCTAGAGCTACAGGTCCAGCACCAACCCCTTGCCAGAAGAGGGGGGGGGGCTAGAGCTACAGGCCCATGACCACCCCCCTGCCAGTAGAGGGGGCTGGATCTACAGGTCGAGCATCAACCCGGTGCCAGGAGAGGAGGGCTGGAGCTACAGGTCCAGCTTCAACCCCCTGCCAGTAGAGAAGGGGCTTGAGCGATAGGTTCAGCAACAACCCCCTGCCACTAGAGGGGGCTGGAGCTATAGATCCAGGGTCAACCCCCTGCCAGTAGAGGAGTGCTTGAGCTACAGGTGCAGGACCACCCCCCCCCCCTGAGGGGGGGGGGTGGAGGAGGAGGGCTGGAGCTAAAGGAGTAGAGGAGGGCTGGAGCTAAAGCTACAGCACCAACCTCCTGCCAGTAGAGGGGGGCTGGAGCTACAGGTCCAGCACCAACCCCCTGCCAGTAGAGGAAGGCTGGAGCTACAGGTCCAGCACCAACCCCCTGCCAGTAGAGGAGGGCTGGAGCTACAGGTCCAGCACCAACCCCATGCCAGTAGAGGGGGCGGGAGCTACAGGTCCAGCACCAACCCCCTGCTAGTAGAGGAGGGCTGGAGCTACAGGTCCAGCACCAACCCCCTGCCAGTAGAGGAGGGCTGGAGCTACAGGTCCAGCACCAACCCCCTGCCAGTAGAGGGGGGGGGCTAGAGCTACAGGTCAAGCACCAACCCCCAGCGAGTAGAGGGGGGGCTTGAGCTATAGGTCCAGCACCAACCCCCTGCCAGTAGAGGAGGGCTAGATATACAGGTCCAGCACCAACCTGCTGCCTGTAGAGGGGAGCTGGAGCTACAGGTCTAGCTCCAACCCCCTGCCAGTAGAGGGGGGCTGGAGCTACAGGTCCAGCACCAACCCCCTGCCAGTAGAAGGGGGCTGCAGCTACAGGTCCAGCACCAATCCCCTGCCAGTAGAGGGGGCCTGGAGCTACAGGTTCAGCACCAACCCCCTGCCAGTAGAGGGGGGAGGCTGGAGCTACAGGTTCAACACCAACCCCCTGCCAGTAGAGGGGGGAGGCTGGAGCTACAGGTCCAGCACCAACCCCCTGCCAGTAGAGGGGGGGGGGCTGGAGCTACAGGTCAAGGACCAACCCCATGCCAGTAGAAGGGGCTGAAGCTACAGGTCCATCATCAATCCCCTGCTAGTACAGGGGGGCCAGAGTACAGGTCCAGGACCAACCCCCTGCCAGTAGAGAAGGGGCTGGAGCTACAGGTCCAGCACCAACCTTCTGCCAGTAGATGGGGACCGGAGCTACAGGTCCAGGACCAACCCCCCTGCCAGTAGAGGGGGGCTGGTGCTACAGGTCTAGCACCAACCCCCTGCCAGTAGAGGGGGGCTGGAGCTACAGGTCCAGCATCATCCCCCTGCCAGTAGAGGAGGCTGGAGCTGCAGGTCAAGCACCAACTCCCTGCCAGTAGAGGGGGGGGGGGGGCTGGAGCTACAGGTCCAGCACCAACCCCCTGCCAGTAGAGGGGGGAGGCTGGAGTTACAGGGCCAGCACCAACCCCTTGCCAGAAGAGGGGGGGGGGGGCTGGGCTACAGGTCCAGGACCAACCGCCCCCTGCCAGTAGAGGGGGGCTGGATCTACAGGTCCAGCACCAACCTCCTGCCAGTAGAGGGGGGCTGGAGCTACAGGTCCAGCATCAACCGCCTGCCAGTAGAGGGGGCTGGAGCTACAGGTCCAGCACCAACCTCCTGCCAGTAGAGGGGGGCTGGAGCTACAGGTCCAGAACCAACCCTCTGCCAGTAGAGGGGGGAGGCTGGAGCTACAGGTCCAGCACCAATCCCCTGCCAGTAGAGGGGGGAGGCTGGAGCTACAGGTCCAGCACCAACCCCCTGCCAGTAGAGGGGGCTGGAGCTACAGATTCAGGGCCAACCCCCTGCCAGTAGAGGGGAGATAGAGCTACAGGTCCAGCACCAACCCTCTGCTAGTAGAGGGGGGAGGCTGAAGCTACTGGTCCAGAGTAGTAGGGATGGCGCCTCACAGAGGAATTTTTTTTTGGGGGGGGGAAAAAATCCCCTGTGGGAGCCATTGTTTTCAGGTTAAATATCGTGTGTGGGAGCCATGGTTTTGAGGTCCAATATCCCGCGTATGAGCCAGGGTTTTCAGGTAAATTTTGTCAGTCACAGATTTTAGAATTTTGTTAAAGTTCTTATAATGAAAAATAATGTCATACAAGTTTGTTAAAGTTCTTATGATGAAAATAATTTCCGAGACTTAGAAGTTTGTTTAAGTTCTTATGGGAGAAATTCAAATTCGTGTTTATGAGCCAGGGTTTTCAGGTAAATTTTGTCAGTCACCGATTTTAGAAGTTGTTAAAGTTCTTATAATGAAAAATAATGTCATACGAGTTTGTTAAAGTTCTTATGATGAAAAATAATTTCCAAGACTTTAGAAGTTTGTTAAAGTTCTTATCATGAAATAATGTCATACGAGTTTTGTTAAAAGTTCTTATTTGTTTCTTACTTAGAAACTAGTATATTACTATATATCTGAATCATTTCACTGCCTCCCGCTCGTACCTCACACCCCCTCCCTCCCCCCCTTACCTCGCAATCTCTCGCGTCACCTTTATTTACCTTATGCCAGCCAGCCAGCCAGACGCTGCATGCAGTTCACCTCTTATCTTATCTTATCTTCTCCATAATATCTGGACCGTCCCTCTCTCTCTCTCTCTCTCCTTCATATTGTTCATTCATAGTTCCTTTTCATTAAACTATTCAGTTTTACATATATAAACACAGTCAGGGACTAGCTCACATTCCCACCTTAGTTTTACTAATACATCTTCTTTAGTATCCAATCATTTTCTTCAAGATTTAAAACACAGCTATTTCAAACATATTAAAATACAATAATTTTGTATCGAGCTCCAGCTCCTATCCCCGCCTAAGTCCCCTGTCGTATAATGAATACTAACAGTCCAATCCCTCTAAAATTTAAAAATAATCATATTTCAAACGTAGTTCAATACGATAATTTAGTTACCGAGCTCCAGCTCTTGTCCTCCACCTTAGTTCCCTCGCACATCTTCGTTAATACCTATTCAAATTCCCCTAAATTTCTACCCTCTGTATTTTAGACATAGTTTAGTAAATGCAAACAGTTACCGAACTCTAGCTCTTATCCTCCGCCTTAGCTCTCTCTCGTATCTTCGTTAATATCTAATCAAATTCCCTGAAATTTCTACCCTCTGTATTTCAGATGTAGTTTAGTAAATCCAAACAATTATTAAACTCTATCTCTTGTCCCCAGCTTAGTTCATTTGTACAAGATCGTTAGTAACAGACCAATTTTCCCCCGAAATTTAAAGCAGACATACTTCAAAGTTATTAAATAAGATCAAGTCAATTACTGAGCTCCAGCTCTCGTCCTCCACCTTAGTTCATTTGTACAAGATCGTTAGTAACTGATCAATTTCCCCCCGAAATTTAAAGCAGACATACTTCAAAGTTATTAAATAAGATCAAGTCAATTACTGAGCTCCAGCTCTCGTCCCTCAACTTAGTTCTCTTTCGTATCTTTGTAAATAACCCATCAATTCCCCTGAAATTTTTACCCTCTGTATTTCAGACACCGTAAATAAGATCAAAACAGTTATCGAGCTCCAGCTCTCGTCCCACCTTAGTTCTCTTTCGTATCTTTGTAAATAACCCATCAATTTCCCTGAAATTTTTACCCTCTGTATTTCAGACACCGTAAATAAGATCAAAACAGTTATCGAGCTCCAGCTCTCGTCCCCAACTTAGTTCTCTCTCGTATATTTGTAAATAACCCATCAATTTCCTCAAAATTTTTTACCCTCTGTATTTCAGACATAGTAAATATGATGTAAACAATTATAAAACTCTAGCTCTTGTCCTCTGTCCAAGTTAACTCCTGTAAATTCATTACTATCAGTCCAAATCCCCCTGAGATTTAAACACCCAACTACATTTTCAGACATAGTAAATAAAAACCAGTTCAGTTATCAAGTTTCAACTATTGTCCCCCAGCTTAGTTCATTTTGTACAAGTTCTTTATTTTCCAACTAATTCACCCTGAGATTTAAGATCACCTTATTTCTAACGTAGTAAAATTAATCTGGACATTAGCCAAGCTCCATTTCCTCAGCCTTAGATCATCGAACATAAATATATCCGATCAAGTCCCTCTCCAGCCTAACTCTTATCCGAGTACTCGTATAACCCCAATCTGTGTAATTATCTTTCATCCCCTCTCACATTCCTTCGTCTCATCCAAGTCTCATAAATTTAAATGTAGCTGTTAATTTGCGTTCTTTCCCCGTTCATAGCATATTCTCTGTAAGTTCAGATCTGTACTTAGTCTTACATATTCTCTAGTTCTTTCCTTTTTATACAAGACTTAAACAACAACTATTACTGTGTCCCCTATCTTATTTAAACATGAGTCATATGTAAATATACCCAACTCCTTCCATCCATTACAAGTCCTAGCGTGTTCACCGCCCAACTCACTACGCTATTTCTACTTTACATGTTATAGCATGTTTTCTGCCCATTTTTGTACCAACCCTTACAATCTCTCTCAATCCTTTACACGTCTCAGCATGTTCGCCTCGCATCTCACTACGCTGTCTACTTTACATGTTGTAGCATGTTTTCCGCACATCTTGATACCATCCCTTACAATCTCTCAATCCTTTACACATCCCAGCATGTTCCCCCGTCCAACTTTCAACCCTTTCTTACAATTTTCCTCCATCCCTCCGCTACATGTTCTTACCCGTTCATTACAGTCCACTACATATTCTCTATTCATCTCTGTACTAATTCGCAAAACTAGTTGTTTCTGTCATTTTAGTAAGTAAGTAGATCATCGTTATTAACAACAACAACAACAGTAACATTACTAATTCACAGTGAGTTACTACAGAGCATTTAGTAGTTATCCATTTTTCAAATAAGGTCAATATAAATCATTCTAAGACATCTTCGTACAATTAAAGATACTTGCCTGTGCACTAAGTCATTACTTACAGTAGCATTTTAAGGCATTGTTTTCGTAACTCAGTTTTATTAAACATACGCCTTCATTAGTCAAAGGAAAACTTTTCAAGTCATTGTATTCAATATTTCCGTTAAACTTACTACATCATGTCATTATTCGGTTGCATAATTAAGTACTTGTTTCAGTCCTCCAATGTAATAAGCAAATTATTCTATTAAGGATAAAGAAATCTTATTTAGAAGAGACATTGAGTTTATTACAACATTTAACGCATACAGTTATTCATAGTAGTTATACAAGTGTTCAAGAAAATCATATACAGTTAATCATAGTAGTTGTGCAATTATTCAAGAAATCATAAGTGTTCAAGAAAATCATATACAGGTATTCAAGAAATCATAAACACTACAGTCTTATATAGAAATAAACATTTGAATTTAGAAAAGAATTATAAGTAAAACATGTATTTGATTTCACACAATGAAACTCACTAGCCAGCAAATTAAAAAATCCATCACAGGCACAGCAACCCCCTTCCCCTTCTCCAAAATAGATTAGTTTTTGTCCCTTAAATTCCTTTAAAACATAGAATGCATCGCTATAAACATTATCATCACAAATAAATTCAGGCCAGGACATTAGAAGTACTTCTCTGTCATTACAATAAGTCCTAACTGCTTCTACAGCATCCATTTGTTCAACCTCCATCCACTTACTCTCACCCATATTCGAGTAATTATCTGTAGCTCGTACCACATTAGTATGTCTTATCCTAATAAGGTTTTCAATAAAGGCCACACCAGAGAAAACACCAAGTACAGGATCCTGTCCTATAAATCTCATCACTGCCTCTATTTCTATCTTTTGGGGGGTATGATATCCTATTTCTGGTCTCATCTTTATTAAATTTAACGGAAAAGATGGAAAGCTCTCCTCCATATGATCAATTAAACTCCAATGTTCATCTTCTTCCGTTTTAGGGTGAATAATACTAAGCTCTTTCACAGTCTTACTATTTACCTGCTGTTGCAGTTCATCCTGGCTCATTATAGTATACACTTCTCGTTCTTCAGAACTCAACTTATTAATAAACCAGTTTGCAGCATTTGGAGAACCAATTTCATCCACAAATTTTCTTATAAAAAATTTATCCTTTAAGTTACATCCTATAGGCACTTCTTCAAATTCTGGAAATATGTATTTAAAACGGGGTCTAGGTCTAAAAGTGCAAATTATTTTATCATCTTTAAATAACAAAGAAATTTTCTTCATCTCGGCCTTACTAGGAATTTTCGTCAACAACAACACTTGACAATTCTCATGTTTCTTGAGTACATCTGTAACACTCTCTTTTAAGCTAAATAAGACTATGTTACATTTTATCAATGGAAATTCTTCTTTCAACTTTATAGAATCACGACCGATCAGTATCATTAAAACATTTTCACTTTTGCTAATAAACTTTGCTAGAGCCGGAACAATGTTCTCATGCGTACATTTATCAGTATGGGTCATCACTTTATAAGTCTGTTTTTCCGCCAGGGGCATATTCCTCCACAAAACAGTCGAAGCTGGACTTTGCCATATAGTATCTGACACAAGATCAGGAGTACTTCCAAACCCTGGTAGAGTCTTCACATCCATCACATTGGGTAAATCTTTAAACAAAAGAAAAATACAATATTTAGCCCAGGGACTATTAAATAATCATAATATTTCAAAACTAAAAGATATTCAATAATAAGCAAAAATTATATCACAACAAATATAAACAAGTACTGTAAGTACATCATACAATAAGCACTTACTGTATACAGCTGCCATCGATCCAAGTATGTCTTCTCACTGCTGGACCAAGATGGGGAGTTTATGGTAAGACATATCCCGACCTAGCTTATCACATCTAGCTTATCACATCGGAGATAGTTACGCTCCGCCCCTCTCTCTTAGCTGTAGTTTCCAAATTAGTTATATGTATTATTTTAGATCTACTAGTTTTAACTAAGACATTCTCTTCCGTTTATTAGATCCACCCTCTACTTGTTTCTTCTCTCTCCCAGTCCCTGTAACATCTTCTCCAAGAGGTATACGAACCATTAATAATTCTTTTTTATTATTCTTTAAAACATAAGCTAAATGGGCTAGTCCTGGAAAATAGTGTGTCTCCCATTCTTCTTGTTCTTCTTTACTCCATCCTATTCCGTCATTAAACCCAATACCATATGGAATAATTATACGCTGGATTAAATTATTATTTCTTGCTTGACAACAAATTTGTCTTATTGCAGATTTAAAACTCCAACGTTTAATAATATCTTTCTGTAATCCCAGATCTTCATTAGAGCTACTGTATTGAAGTCCATTAATATGAGGTTTTATTTCGGGTTCTGGATATAAAGCAAGTACTATACCACCAGGAGTTATATTATTCTGTACCACTTCACACTCGGAAACTTTACTGTAAGGATATTTTTCCCATAACAGTTGTGCAAATCCGCCAGATAAATTATGAGAATCGTAGACAAGACAGTCACCAGGTTTTAGAATTTCATCACTAGTAAAATCAGCATCTATAATACACTTATTTAAACGCTTAAGCTTCACTTGCATGTACATAGAACAATCCATCTTGAAGTAAGGCAGAAAAAGTTTCGTACCTCTTCCTATATACTCAGAAAAGTAGAGTTGACATTTAGACATTAAAAAAGGGAGCAAATAAACACACGAGTTTCTATTTTGTTATTTAATGTGTAAAAATGTACAATGTATTTAATTTGTAAAAAATGTACAAAGTATAAATTATTTACAGACATTATTATTCCCAATCCATCTTCTCTTCTAAATTTGTAAAACTACTACTAACACACATTGTAACATTAGTATCAACAGACGTAGTAACATTAACAGGTGTTGAATTAATTGTATCAGGCAACTTAGTGTTGATAGAAGGTGAACTAGCATCAGCGGTAGCAGGCGTAGCATCATCTGCAGGTGTCCTAGCAGCATCAGTAGCATTAGTTGTGGGTCCATTTTGAAGAACAGCAATGTATGGAATCTTATTTTCAAAGATGCCGTGGGTGGATGACTGAGGAGGAACGATGTTTTTGGGACGTACTATTAAGAGTACAATACCTCGTTTTCGTAGTTTTTGTCCTATTTTCTCAAGTATAGGCAAATATTTACTTTCCCATACTGCGCAGTTGTCTAAATAACTTGACATACCAAACCCATATGGAATAATAATTCTCTTAACACATCTTTTAAGAATGTAAACAAGGGCTTCCTTCAGAGCATTTTCAAACCAGCGCCATCTCTGATATTCTGTATCTTTTTCAAGTTTTCAAGTAAAAATGTTCATCTAAACTTCGTACTTCACACGGAGGATTTTCATATGCTGGTAAAGTTGCAGGTCTACTAGCAAACTGAGTCACTAATCCAATAATAAGGGGTAGATGGGGATCTTCATCCATCCGGTTGTTAAATTCAGGTGGTTCTCCAATATGTATACTGCCAGGGTTACTGCGATAAGATACAACAGCCCGGTTTTTGTAAGGAAAGTTTTCACGATGTAATCTTGCATATGGGTAACTATCCCACAATCCTTGCACAATTTTACACATTTGTACCCCCTCCCCGCTCAGCTCGTTGTCGCCGTGTGGGGGCTTAGTGGGCGGCTGCCGGAGTGTGATGCTCCTTGGGACAGTCCTCTGTCCTTTTCTAGCCTTGTGCTCCTGCTGCCGTCCTCTCCAATTTTGCTGGGCATCTTTTCCTTTTCCTTCTGTTTCGTTTTTCTCCCCCCTCTTCTCCTATCTGCTTGCCGTTTCCTGCCGACCTTTTGCTCGTTCTGGTTCTTCCATGGACTTCTTCTATTTTGACGCCAGGGTGCTTGAGGAGGCATACTCATGCACCCGTAGAACTGCAGTACCCGACGTCGAGAGCGAGGGGAACCTTTTATTGTCAATCCCCACTTCGTCACTGAACCCGATCTCGACGGACTGTCGGTTTCTTAAGGTGGCGTTTGTGGGGCGTATACTCACGACGCACCCCTAGGAGGCCCCGACAAGATCGGCGATAGCTTCTTGTTGGGTGTCCTGCCTCTAATTGTGGCTCCATGGTGGGTGTGGGGGCACATTCGTGAGTGAATTCTTCATTTCGTCAAGATGATAACCCCTGTTTCGGCTGCTTCTGGCTTACCTTCTCAGGCTTGTGGGGTGGGCGACCAAGCCCCCGAGTCGGTCCGTATTGGAAGACCGGGCTCTGTAGCCTCCGCTGCATTGGGCCCCGACCTTGCTCCTCCTTTGGCCTCTCTGACTCCTTCCCCTGGCTCCCCTCCCTCCTCTGTGGTTGGGTCGAGCCCCAAGCCCCCAGTGGTGACTACCTCGTCCCGTGGCGCGGCTCCTTCTCTAGTTGTAACTACTGCGCCTTTTAACCCCTCTCTCTCTGGGGGTTCTCACCGCCGTCCTCGTCACGGCCGCCCTCGCTCAATTCCTTCCAGTTCTGCTACCTATCAAGCCTTGTTTGGTCCCGCTTCGTGGGCCAAATATTTTGATCTCCTCCCTCTTGATTCTGCGCCTCCTGACGATTTCTCCCTTCATCGACATCTCATTGATTCCGTGGATGCCTCCATTACTTTCAACCCCACTCGTCTCGGTACACGTGTCGTTGCTGCTCCTTCTCAGGATGCTGCTTCCCGCTTGGCTGCCTTATCCTGCCTTGGCGAGACCCCCGTTCGGGTCTCGAAGAACGCTCAGTTGAATGCCAGTGTTGGCACTATTTTGCTCCCACCCCATGTTTGCAACCGGTGTTCGGGACCTGCGCGACTGCCACGACGATATTCGCCATATCCTCGCTGCCCAGGGCCATTCTATTCTCCAGGTGGACACGTTTACTCGTCCCCCTCGTGGTAGTCGCCGTCAACCCCTCCGGGTTGTGAAGATTACCTTTGATGGTAGGACCCTTCCACCCTCTGTCATTCTTGCTGGTGCCAGGTGCTCTGTCCAGGAGTACATTCCTTCTCCTCGGCTCTGCAACAAGTGCTGGAGGTTTGGGCATGGTGCCCTCCGCTGCTCCGGGACTGTCTCTCTCTGTCCTTTGTGTGGTGGCGAAGGTCACTCTAAGTCGGAGTGCACTTCTCCCCAGGCTCGTTGCCTCAACTGCGGTGAGGCCCATCCTACCTTCTCCCGTGCGTGTGTCCATTACAAGCTTGAGGCAGCCGTCCTCAACCTGAAGCACCGGGAGCGTTTATCTTTTCCTGAGGCGAGGAGCCAGGTTCGCCGGCTCCCGCCTTATGCTAATATCTCTTATGCTCGCGTGTTGCGCTCTTCCTCTCCTCGTCCTTCCCGCCTTCCTCAGACTCACAACCGTTTCCGGGCCTTGGACCCTGATGCGCCCACTGCCCCCTCCTCTGTTCCTTTGGGTTCTCTCCCGAAGGATCCTCCTCCTGGTCCTCTGTCTGGGGTTCCCCTTCCTTCTACCCGGTCTGTCGTGTCTTCTGTGTCTTCTTCCTCGTCCCCCTCCGATCCTCCTTCCCATCCTCTTCCTCCATCTATTGGCTCTCCCCACCGCCTGTCGGTGCGGGCGGATGTCCATCGCTCTCCTAACGGCCGTCGTGTGTGCTCTCTTTCGGCTTCTCCTGTTGAGACACTGGAATCCGTTGCCCGGTACGTAGTTGCTGGGACACCGGTCTCTTTAAGTCAGAAGCGTAAGCCTGGCTCCTCTCCTTCCTCTTCCCCGGCGGGTAAGAAGGCTTCGCTTTCTTCCTCAGCTCCTCCTTCTGGCTCTGTTGCTCCTTCCCCTCCCGTTTCAGTGCTTGCGCCCCCTGTTCCTGCTATGGAGGTTTCTTTGGCCCCTGCTTCCCTTTCGGTTGCTGCTCTTGCTGGGGTGCGCTCCCCTCTTTCTACTCCCCCTAATCCTGCTGCTGTCCTTGACGGCTCCTCTCCGTTGTCTCCTCCTCTTCCTCCTCCTCCTCCTCCTCCAGACCCTGCCCGCCCACCTCTGCTCTGTTCTCCCGTTTCCTTCCCTCCGTCTTTGCTCAGTTTACCCATGCCCCCTAACCCTGACTTTGCTGACCCTGATCCCGACCCTGATATTCTTTAACGTGCTCTGTTGCTCTTTCGCCTTTGTTTCTTCCTTGTTCTCTGTTTTTGTCCTTTCTCTTCTCGTCGTTGTCCATTCTTCAATGGAACGTTCGAGGTTATTACGCCAATTTCCTCGAACTCCAACTTCTGATTTCGCGGTTTTCGCCCCTTTGTGTCTGTCTCCAGGAGCCAATGCTTGGTGCTCGTCCTGGTCGTTTTCGTGGCTATTCCTTTCTCTCCCCCCCCCCCCAGCCATTGCTGGGGCTTCTAATTCTTCTGCTCTGTTGATTCGGGCTGATGTTCCCTTTGTTCCTTTACTTTTTCCTTCGCCTCTCCATTGTTCTGCTGCTCGTATCTTTGTGGGGAAATGGTACACAGTTTGTTCCATTTATCTCCCCCCGAGTGTCCCGCTCTCTCTTCCTGATTTGAAACACCTCCTGGACTCCTTGCCGGAGCCTGTGCTCCTGCTGGGTGACTTCAATTGTCGTCATTCTCTTTGGGGTGACGTTCTGACGAATACCCGGGGTCGCCTCCTTGAGCCGTTTCTCCTCTCTTCTTCCCTGTCTCTTCTGAATTCTGGTGAGCCCACTCATTTGGACTCTCGGACTCGCACCCTTTCTTGTCTTGATCTTTCTCTCTGCTCTTCTTCTCTTTACTTAGATTTCACGTGGCAGGTTCTTGATGACCTCCATGGAAGTGATCATTTCCCCATCCTTGTTTCCTTTTTCTCTTTTCGCCCTTCCCTCTCTTTCCCTAGGTGGCAGTTTGCTAAGGCAGACTGGACCCTATTTACCCTCAGTGCTGCTCTCCCTGACCTCTCCCTTCTGCCTCTCTCTCGCGCTCTCCTCCTTTTTCATGACACTGTCTTCAACGCTGCCCTCCGCTCTATTCCTCGCTCTTCCTCTCGGGGTCCACGGAAGTGCGTTCCCTGGTGGAATGCGGACTGTGCTCGGGCTGTCCGCTGTAAGCGTGCAGCCTGGAAGAGGCACCGCCGTAGGCAGACGACCGATTCTTTTCTTTTCTTTTGGAAAGCGAGTGCGGTGGCCCGTAGGGCCATCCGTACGGCTAAACGTGAATGTTGGGCATCTTATGTCTCAACAATTACGTCCGAGACCCCTCTGGCTCAGATCTGGAAGCGTATCCGCAAGATAGCGGGTAAGTTTGTTCCCGATGTTTCACCGGTCCTTCACCTCCATGATACTCTTGTGGCGGACCCGTTGCAGGTCGCTTCCGAACTGGGTTCCCACTTTTCTTCTGTTAGCTCTGGTCTTCATCTTCCCCAATCTTTCCTTCTTCGTAAACCTGTCCTTGAGTCTCGTCCTTTAGATTTCTGCACTCATCTTCAGCTTCCCTATAATGATCCCTTCTCTCTCTCTGAACTTCGTTCTGCCCTGGCCCTCTGCGGTTCTACGGCGGCGGGCTCCGATGGTATTCATTATGAGATGCTTCGCCATCTCCCTCCGAGCACGTCTCAGTATTTACTGAGTCTGTATAATCGGATCTGGGAGTCGTCGTCAGTCCCTGAGGACTGGCTCGATGCCGTTGTCCTCCCTGTTCGCAAACCGGGGTCTCTGGGTACTTCCCCTAAGGACTTTCGCCCTATTGCTCTCACAAGTTGTGTCTGCAAACTCTTTGAACGTAAGGTTAACGTTCGTCTGATGTGGTTCCTGGAACACCATCACCTCCTCTCCCCTTCTCAATTTGGTTTCCGCAAGTGCCGCAGCACGACAGATGTCCTGGTGAACTTGGAGGTCCATATTCGTACTGCTTTTGCTGTGAAGACCTCCGTTGTTGCCGTCCTTTTTGACCTAGAAAAGGCTTTCGACACCACTTGGCGTTATCATATCCTATCTCAACTTCATTCTTTTGGCCTTCGTGGTCATCTCCCTCTCTTTCTCCGCAGCTTCCTCTCTCGTCGTTCCTTTCGGGTGCGCCTTGGTACCGCTCTCTCTCCCTCTTTTCAGCAATACGAAGGTGTGCCCCAGGGTAGTGTTCTGAGCACTACTCTTTTTCTTGTTGCCCTCAATGGTCTTCTTTCCTCTCTTCCTTCTGGTGTCTTCTCCGCTCTCTATGTCGATGATCTTACCCTTTGTTGTCAGGGTGATGATTCGCCTCTCCTTCAACGCCGGCTTCAACTTGCAATTGATGCCGTGTCGTCTTGGGCCACAGGTCATGGCTTCAAGTTCTCTACTTCTAAGACTTGTGCCATGACTTTTACGCGGAAACGGGTTGTTCTTCGTCCCTCTTTGTCACTTTATGGTCATCCCCTTGAATACAAAGATTCTGCGAAGCTTTTGGGGTTATTCCTTGACACTCGTTTGTCTTGGTCTCCCCATATCTCTTACCTCCGTGTTGAGTGCTCTAAGGCCCTTACCCTCCTTCGGGTCTTGTCCCATACTTCTTGGGGGGCAGATAGGCGCACTCTCCTTGCTTTACATTCCTCTCTCGTCCTGTCTAAGCTCGATTATGGTTGCCCTGCTTACTCGTCTGCTTCTCCTTCTACTCTTCGCCGTCTTGATGCTTTGCACCATACTGGGTTGCGCCTCAGTTCTGGTGCCTTTCGTTCGACTCCCATCCTTAGCTTGTATGTTGACACTGGCTTCCTGTCTCTCCAGGACCGCCGTGATCGCTACTGTCTTCGCTATCTTGCGCGGTCCTTGCAACATCCTTCCTCTCGCCTCTGTCGTGCTTTAACTTTTACCCCTCCTGCGGTTCCTGTTCCTCTTCACCACCTCCCTCTTTCTGTCCGGTTATCTCGCCTACAGGATTCTCTCTCCGTTCGTATTTCTGATGTTTCTCCTCGTGTTGTTCCTTCTTTGCCCCCGTGGAGGGTCTTTCTTCCGCGGTTTTGTACTTCCTTGACCCGTATCACTAAAGCTTTTACCCCTCCTACGGTTCTAAAACGCCTTTTCCTCGAGCACTTTTCTTCTCACTCCCGCTCCGTTTCTGTCTTCACCGATGGGTCTAAGTCAGCGGACGGTGTTGGCTACTCTGTTGTTTTTCCTGACCGCACTAATATGTGTCGCTTGCCTCCGGAGACTAGCATCTTTACAGCAGAACTTTATGCTATTCTCTATGCTCTTCGTCTCCTGCTTTCTCGTTGTCAGTCTTCCTTTGTGGTTGTTGTTGACTCTCGTAGTGCCCTCATGGCTCTCGGGTCCTTTAATCCGGTTCATCCAGTAGTTGTCGAGATCCAGCATTGGCTGTTTCTCGTTCACAGTAAATTTAAGTCGGTTGAGTTTTGTTGGGTTCCCAGCCATATTGGTGTGTCTTTAAATGAGCGTGCGGATGCTGCCGCTAAGGAAGCTGTCCGCTCTTGTCCCATCTCTCGTAAAGGCATTCCGTATTCCGACTTTTACCCAGTTATCCATTCCTCAGTCCTTACCCGTTGGCAGGCTTCTTGGTTGTCTGTTACTGGTAACAAGCTACGTACTCTTAAATGTTGTGTTTCCTCGTGGCCGTCCTCCTTCCACCGTAACCGGCGGTGGGAAACAGCTCTGGCGAGGTTGCGTATTGGCCATACTCGCTTAACCCATGGTCACTTGATGGAGCGCCGCCCTGCTCCTTATTGTCCTAGTTGCATTGTCCCTCTTACGGTCGTGCATGTCCTTCTTGAATGTCCTGACTTCCAGGACGAGCGTGTGTCTTGCTTTCCGACCGCCCCTCGCGGTCACCTGTCCCTCGATAGAATTCTTGGTGACTCGGATACTTTTGATATCGTTCGCCTTATGCGTTTTTGTTCTCGTATTGGCATCCTTGGTGATATTTAGCGCCCTCTGATTATTTTGCGTATTTGATGGTGCTACATAGCCTTCCCGGTTTGGTGCCTTCTTTTGATAATTAATTAATAATAATTACACATTTGTACACTCGTAGCATCAAGATCGTACAATAAACAGTCGTGATTATTGTAGACGGACAGGGAGGCAAAGTCTCCAATAATAGTCTTGATCTCCATAGCCTTGAATATCCAAGCTTGAAGTAGATTCTGACATCCAAGAAGAGGAGGATACCATAAGAGATCACTCCGGGGAAGCATATATACATCTTTAGACTGCGCGTAGAAACACTGCGCACACAAAGGGTTGCCAAGTGTTACTTGCTCTTCCTCTGCATAATCTCCTCGTTAAACAGTAATTTAACTTCCACTCCGTAGGTTTTAACTGTTTATACATATCTTCAATAACAGGAAGATAAGTATTTTCCCAAACTTTATCTCTTCGAACACAGGTAATCCCAATTCCTGTTGGTATTATAACTCTCATAATTTGAGGAGAGTCCTTGATAAAGTTAAATAAATCTTTCATACCATTCTTGAAGTAGACGAGACGATTAATGGATGTATCTTCGTTTAATCCAGCGAGCATGTTTCTGTCTTTTGATTTTTCTATAATTCCCTGAGCAATGTTATTACTTTCTATAGGTAATCCAATACCGTACTGAGTGGCTATAGCAACAATATACGGAAGATTTTCTCCTTTAGAGATATGAATTGTTCCTGGTACCGGACGATCTTCAGGGATACATCTCTTAAGACTGTACAAGGGTCGGCGAACATTATAAGCGTCAGCATGAGAATATTTCTTGGCTAAGTCTAGGGCCATTCCTTGGGGAACACAGGATATACAGTTCACTCCGTACACAATACAGGTTTCATTATTACGAAATGAATCGTCGGTTAAATAACCCTGACAAGTTGTCAGAACAGTATCCATGGTGAATTTTCTTCCTCGTAAGGTAGTAGATACGATCCAGATAGTCGTAATAATATCCCTAATGTGAGGTCCGCGCTCTTATATTGGGGGGAATGTAAAAGTTACTACTTATTTGAATATATTAATAAGGATTTTTGTTACCCTAGAATATTATTATATATGACATTATAACTAATAGTATATTTCATTTTAGGATATAGATGCTTTAAGCATATATTTTTAATTAGATTAAATAAGAATTTTCTACTAAATTATATATATATCTATCATTATGTATGGCAGCTACGAATAATGACGTAACAGTATACTTTTAGCGAGATTGCCAAAGTGATGTATTTTTTCTAATAAGTCTAATAAATAATGAAAGTAGTTTACTAAATATTTATATAAGAGCTTTATTTAATTATGAAACTTTAAGGATTTTTAAATAGAGAAGTATTTAGAGGAAATTACTGTCTATTATAAATGGGGAAACTGTTAAATATGTAGCGATGTACGATACTTATTTTAGGGATATATATACTTGCTTATCCTACTCTAATAGTTAGTGCTGCCCTCACACGATGGATCCTTTGTGTGCCAGGAAGTTTTACAGTATAGAAAGCCTTAAATGTGCAGGAGTTAGACTACAAACATTTGTGGATTGGCCTGTTAAGTGGTTAAACCCTATTGACTTAGTTGAAGATGGATTCTATTACCTTCGCAATAGTGATTACTGTTTGTGTGCATTTTGTTATTGTATAGTAGGTGCATGGATTGTTGGTGATACCCCCAGAAGACGTCATAAGATGATTAATCAAGACTGTGCCTTTATTAGAGGCAAGAGGAGTGACAATGTTTCTTTAGAGGTATCTGAGATAGCTTTCAAATATGGACTGGAATTTGTTTCCCATAAAATAGAACTGGGAAATAAGAAAATAAGTGATAGTAGTAAGTATATATTCTTATGATGTATTCTTATACCAGTCTTATATACTCTGTACAAAACTTGATTGCTTAAATAGATACTTCTTATTCTTCTAAAGAATAATTTACATAACTACGTTATATTTTTTAGGTGGTGCTCCTCCCAAGGAAGATCTGGGATTGATAAAATTTAGGAAATCGCTGAATCCAGGATTGGTAACTTATAAATGTCGCCTAGAGACATTTGATATGACATGGCCTGGAAGCGTCAAGCAAACTTCTCATGAGCTGGCAGAAGCTGGGTTTTTTTACTGTGGTATGAAGTGTTTTAACTATTTTAAACTTAATAGAGTTATAAGTAAAGAAATAATGAATATTAGTTAAAAGATAGTAACGAGATGATGCTGGATTGTTTTATGGTTTTCAGGTATAAGTGACCACGTCTGCTGCTATCACTGCGCCTGTGGAATACGAAATTGGAGACCAGAAGATGATCCTTGGACGTTACATGCGAGATGTAGTCCAGAATGTGCTTACATTATTCTTGCAAGGGGCAAGGAATTTGTTAAGAATGCTAGATTGACAATACCATTACCTATAAAACCTATAGACAATGATTTAATTAATATCCTAATGGAGGGTATGGATAAGTTCAAACATATGATTCATCAAAAATTAATACCTGTTGAGAGTATAAGATATGCTTTAAGTGAGTACCTTAAGGAATCCAGAGATTTATTACCTTTTATTATACAAAGTAGATGTCTAGAAATAGTGTTGAGGTATATGCAAGAGGGTACAGATATTTATTTACGGGTACGGGACTTAATTTATGAAGCAGTTGATGATAAAGAGGAACAAGAAGTTACGCCTGAAGATCTGGGATTGAAAACTTTACCGGAGACTTGTAATAGCACTGTTGAAAACAAGGACTGTACAGAACAATCTTGGGAAGAAGATATTTTATGCAGAGTTTGTATGGATAAAAATATAAATATTGTAATACTACCATGTAAACATATGGTGACGTGCAGTGGTTGTCTTTTATCTCTGAAATGCTTTCCAATTTGTAGAGGAAATATTTTATATATAATAAATCCAATTGCTTCTTGAACACTTGTATATGATTTTCTTGAACACTTGTATAACTACTATGAATAACTGTATGCGTTAAATGTTGTAATAAACTCAATGTCTCTTCTAAATAAGATTTCTTTATCCTTAATAGAATAATTTGCTTATTACATTGGAGGACTGATCAAGTACTTAATTATGCAACTGAATATTGACATGATGTAGTAAGTTTAACGGAAATATTGAATACAATGACTTGAAAAGTTTTCCTTTGACTAATGAAGGTGTATGTTTAATAAAACTGAGTTACGAAAACAATGCCTTAAGATGCTACTGTAAGTAATGACTTAGTGCACAGGCAAGTATCTTTAATTGTACGAAGATGTCTTAGAATGATTTATATTGACCTTATTTTGAAAAATGGATAACTACTAAATGCTCTGTAGTAACTCACTGTGAATTAGTAATGTTACTGTTGTTGTTGTTGTTAATAACGATGATCTACTTACTTACTAAAATGACAGAAACAACTAGTTTTGCGAATTAGTACAGAGATGAATAGAGAATATGTAGTGGACTGTAATGAACGGGTAAGAACATGTAGCGGAGGGATGGAGGAAAATTGTAAGAAAGGGTTGAAAGTTGGGCGGGGGAACATGCTGGGATGTGTAAAGGATTGAGAGATTGTAAGGGATGGTATCAAGATGTGCGGAAAACATGCTACAACATGTAAAGTAGACAGCGTAGTGAGTTGGGCGGTGAACACGCTAGGACTTGAAATGGATGGAAGGAGTTGGGTATATTTACATATGACTCATGCTTAAATAAGATATGGGACACAGTAATACATGCTACAACATGTAAAGTAGACAGCGTAGTAAGATGCGAGGCGAACATGATGAGACATGTAAAGGATTGAGAGAGATTGTAAGGGTTGGTACCAAGATGCGCGGAAAACATGCTATAACATGTAAAGTAGAAATAGCGTAGTGAGTTGGGCGGTGAACACGCTAGGACTTGTAATGGATGGAAGGAGTTGGGTATATTTACATATGACTCATGTTTAAATAAGATAGGGGACACAGTAATAGTTGTTTAAGTCTTGTATAAAATGGAAAGAACTAGAGAATATGTAAGACTAAGTACAGATCTGAACTTACAGAGAATATGCTATGAACGGGGAAAGAACGCAAATTAACAGCTACATTTAAATTTATGAGACTTGGATGAGACGGAGGAATGTGAGAGGGGATGAAAGATAATTACACAGATTGGGGTTATGTGAGTACTCGGATAAGAGTTAGGCTGGAGAGGGACTTGATCGGATATATTTATGTTCGATGATCTAAGGCTGAGGAAATGGAGCTTGGCTAATGTCCAGATTAATTTTACTACGTTAGAAATAAGGTGATCTTAAATCTCAGGGTGAATTAGCTGGAAAATAAAGAACTTGTACAAAATGAACTAAGCTGGGGGACAAGAGTTGAAACTTGATAACTGAACTGGTTTTTATTTACTATGTCTGAAAATGTAGTTGGGTGTTTAAATCTCAGGGGGATTTGGACTGATAGTAATGAATTTACAAGAGTGAACTCGGGCAGAGGACAAGAGCTAGAGTTTTATAATTTTTTACATCATATTTACTATGTCTGAAATACAGAGGGTAAAAATTTCAGTGAAATTGATGGGTTATTTACAAATATACGAGAGAACTAAGTTGGGGGACGAGAGCTGGAGCTCGATAACTGTTTTGATCTTATTTACGGTGCCTGAAATACAGAGGGTAAAAATTTCAGGGAAATTGATGGGTTATTTACAAAGATACGAAAGAGAACTAAGGTGGGGACGAGAGCTGGAGCTCAGTAACTGACTTGATCTTATTTACTAACTTTGAAGTATGTCTGCTTTTAAATTTCGGGAAATTGATGGGTTATTTACAAATATACGAGAGAGAACTAGGGCGGGGACGAGAGCTGGAGCTCAGTAACTGACTTGATCTTATTTACTAACTTTGAAATATGTCTGCTTTTAAATTTCGGGGAAAATTGATCTGTTACTAACGATCTTGTACAAATGAACTAAGCTGGGGACAAGAGCTAGAGTTTGATAATTATTTGGATTTACTAAACTACGTCTGAAATACAGAGGGTAGAAATTTCAGGGAATTTGATTAGATATTAACGAAGATACGAGAGAGAGCTAAGGCGGAGGATAAGAGCTAGAGTTCGGTAACTGTTTGCATTTACTAAACTATGTCTGAAATACAGAGGGTAGAAATTTAGGGGAATTTGAATAGGTATTAACGAAGATGTGCGAGGGAACTAAGGTGGAGGACAAGAGCTGGAGCTTGGTAACTAAATTACCGTATTGAACTACGTTTGAAATATGATTATTTTTAAATTTTAGAGGGATTGGACTGTTAGTATTCATTATACGACAGGGGACTTAGGCGGGGATAGGAGCTGGAGCTCGATACAAAATTATTGTATTTTAATATGTTTGAAATAGCTGTGTTTTAAATCTTGAAGAAAATGATTGGATACTAAAGAAGATGTATTAGTAAAACTAAGGTGGGAATGTGAGCTAGTCCCTGACTGTGTTTATATATGTAAAACTGAATAGTTTAATGAAAAGGAACTATGAATGAACAATATGAAGGAGAGAGAGAGAGAGAGAGAGGGACGGTCCAGATATTATGGAGAAGATAAGATAAGATAAGAGGTGAACTGCATGCAGCGTCTGGCTGGCTGGCTGGCATAAGGTAAATAAAGGTGACGCGAGAGATTGCGAGGTAAGGGGGGGAGGGAGGGGGTGTGAGGTACGAGCGGGAGAGGCAGTGAAACGATTCAGATATATAGTAATATACTAGTTTCTAAGTAAGAAACAAATAAGAACTTTTAACAAAACTCGTATGACATTATTTCATGATAAGAACTTTAACAAACTTCTAAAGTCTTGGAAATTATTTTTCATCATAAGAACTTTAACAAACTCGTATGACATTATTTTTCATTATAAGAACTTTAACAACTTCTAAAATCGGTGACTGACAAAATTTACCTGAAAACCCTGGCTCATACGCGGGATATTGGACCTCAAAACCATGGCTCCCACACACGATATTTGACCTGAAAACCATGGCTCCCACACACGATATTTAACCTGAAAACAATGGCTCCCACAGGGGATTTTTTCCCCCCCCCAAAAAAATTCCTCTGTGAGGCGCCATCCCTACTACTCTGGACCTGTAGCTTCAGCCTCCCCCCTCTACTAGCTGAGGGTTGGTGCTGGACCTGTAGCTCTAGCTCCCCTCTACTGGTAGGGGGTTGGCCCTGAATCTGTAGCTCCAGCCCCCTCTACTGGCAGGGGGTTGGTGCTGGACCTGTAGCTCCAGCCTCCCCCCTCTACTGGCAGGGGGTTGGTGCTGGATCTGTAGCTCCAGCCTCCCCCCTCTACTGGCAGAGGGTTGGTTCTGGACCTGTAGCTCGAGCCCCCCTCTACTGGCAGGAGGTTGGTGCTGGACCTGTAGCTCCAGCCCCCCTCTACTGGCAGGGGGTTGATGCTGGACCTGTAGCTCCAGCCCCCCTCTACTGGCAGGAGGTTGGTGCTGGACCTGTAGATCCAGCCCCCCTCTACTGGCAGGGGGCGGTTGGTCCTGGACCTGTAGCCCAGCCCCCCCCCCCCCCTCTTCTGGCAAGGGGTTGGTGCTGGCCCTGTAACTCCAGCCTCCCCCCTCTACTGGCAGGGGTTTGGTGCTGGACCTGTAGCTCCAGCCCCCCCTCTACTGGCAGGGAGTTGGTGCTTGACCTGCAGCTCCAGCCTCCTCTACTGGCAGGGGGATGATGCTGGACCTGTAGCTTCAGACCCCCTCTACTGGCAGGGAGTCGATGCTAGACCTGTAGCTCCAGCCCCCCTCTACTGGCAGGGGGTTGGTGCTAGACCTGTAGCACCAGCCCCCCTCTACTGGCAGGGGGGTTGGTCCTGGACCTGTAGCTCCGGTCCCCATCTACTGGCAGAAGGTTGGTGCTGGACCTGTAGCTCCAGCCCCTTCTCTACTGGCAGGGGGTTGGTCCTGGACCTGTAGCTCTGGCCCCCCTGTACTAGCAGGGGATTGATGATGGACCTGTAGCTTCAGCCCCTTCTACTGGCATGGGGTTGGTCCTTGACCTGTAGCTCCAGCCCCCCCCCCCTCTACTGGCAGGGGGTTGGTGCTGGACCTGTAGCTCCAGCCTCCCCCCTCTACTGGCAGGGGGTTGGTGTTGAACCTGTAGCTCCAGCCTCCCCCCTCTACTGGCAGGGGGTTGGTGCTGAACCTGTAGCTCCAGGCCCCCTCTACTGGCAGGGGATTGGGGCTGGACCTGTAGCTGCAGCCCCCTTCTACTGGCAGGGGGTTGGTGCTGGACCTGTAGCTCCAGCCCCCCTCTACTGGCAGGGGGTTGGAGCTGGACCTGTAGCTCCAGCTCCCCTCTACAGGCAGCAGGTTGGTGCTGGACCTGTATATCTAGCCCTCCTCTACTGGCAGGGGGTTGGTGCTGGACCTATAGCTCAAGCCCCCCCTCTACTCGCTGGGGGTTGGTGCTTGACCTGTAGCTCCAGCCCTCCTCTACTGGCAGGGGGTTGGTGCTGGACCTGTAGCTCCAGCCCTCCTCTACTGGCAGGGGGTTGGTGCTGGACCTGTAGCTCCAGCCCTCCTCTACTAGCAGGGGGTTGGTGCTGGACCTGTAGCTCCCGCCCCCTCTACTGGCAGGGGGTTGGTGCTGGACCTGTAGCTCCAGCCCTCCTCTACTGGAAGGGGGTTGGTGCTGGACCTGTAGCTCCAGCCTTCCTCTACTGGCAGGGGGTTGGTGCTGGACCTGTAGCTCCAGCCCCCTTCTTCTGGCAGGAGGTTGGTGCTGTAGCTTTAGCTCCAGCCCTCCTCTACTCCTTTAGCTCCAGCCCTCCTCCTCCACCCCCCCCTGAGGGGGGGGGGGTGGTCCTGCACCTGTAGCTCAAGCATTCCTCTACTGGCAGGGGGTTGACCCTGGATCTATAGCTCCAGCCCCCTCTAGTGGCAGGGGGTTGTTGCTGAACCTATCGCTCAAGCCCCTTCTCTACTGGCAGGGGGTTGAAGCTGGACCTGTAGCTCCAGCCCTCCTCTCCTGGCAACGGGTTGATGCTCGACCTGTAGATCCAGCCCCCTTTACTGGCAGGGGGGTGGTCATGGACCTGTAGCTCTAGCCCCCCCCCCCTCTTCTGGCAAGGGGATGGTGCTGGACCTGTAGCTCTAGCCTCCCCCCTCTACTGGCAGGGGTTTGGTGCTGGACCTGTAGCTCCAGCCCCCCCCCCCCTCTACTGGCAGGGGGTTGGTGCTGAACCTGTAGCTCCAGCCCCTTCTCTACTGGCAGGGGGTCGGTGCTAGACCTGTACCTCAAGCCCCCCCTCTACTGGCAGGGGGTTGGTCCTGGACCTGTTGCTCCGGCCCCCATCTACTGGCAGAAGGTTGGTGCTGGACCTGTAACTCCAGCCCCCTCTCTACTGGCAGAGGGTTGATGCTGGACCTGTAGCTCTGGCCCCCCTGTACTAGCAGGGGATTGATGATGGACCTGTAGCTCCAGCCCCTTCTACTGGCATGGGGTTGGTCCTGGACCTGTAGCTCCAGCCCCCCCCCCCCCCCCCCCGTCTACCGGCAGGGGGTTGGTGCTGGACCTGTAGCTCCAGCCTTCCCCCTCTACTGGCAGGGGGTTGTTGCTGAACCTATAGCTCAAGCCCCTTCTCTACTGGCAGGGGGTTGGTGCTTGACCTGTAGCTTCAGCCCCATTTACTGGCAGGGGGGGGGGTGTGTGTAACACTGTAAAGTGTTTGGTTTAGTTTATTTAGAATATATATAGTATATGAGTCAGAGACAAGAATTTGAGAAGGCGCCAGTTTGTCCACCTGAAAGTCACACCTCTAAGAGTTAATGACCCCAAGTGACCTGAGGTCAGATCATGCGAATTTCACCTTACTTCTACTAATCTTATAATTGGAGCCTGGTAGCCTTCAAACATGCCGACGTTTAAGGAGTGGCTTGGTAGAGTGCCTCAGGCTATCTACTTGTGGGCGGAGTTAGTTACTAGGTTCCCCCAATATATACTCGGAGAGCGATCGATTCGGGAGCATTTAGCATTAACAAGACAGAAGACCAGGCAGCAGAGCAGGAGGACAACAGCCGAGACAGGCTGTCTGTCGGACGGGGGTGAAGCTGCCTGACAGCTGCAGACTCCCCCCCCCCCTTCTCTTTCCAGCTATAGGCAGACACTTGGTGAGTTGAACATTAAGGTGACTTGGTCGTGTTTTACAAGTGTTGTGTGATGATCAGGGGCAGTCAGTTGTAGTGTTCTCAGATTCTTGGAGGATGACTCACTTTACATATATAGATCTTGAACATTGCTTAAATTATGATAGTATGTGAAATATAATTGAATTTATTATTTAAATGGACTTTATTTTGTTCCCTAGAGATTTTGAGTTGAGGTGAGAAAGCCTCTGTGATTACTGGTTTCATGGTTTAGAATGAGTACATGATAGAGATGGGACATACTAATAATGACCTCTTGATAACATCTTTTGTGAATATTGTGATACAGACAAGTTCCATTCCTTGTCTTGTATGTAATGGTCTAGAATGGATGGTGGCAGCATTTCGCCTTCTACTATCTACTCTTCTACTATCTACTCTTCTACTTCTACCTATCTTCACCTCTCCCTCCACCCCTCTCTAAACTCTCCCTTTCAACTAATGACCCTCCTCGCTCCTCCCACCTCTCTCCTCTCTCACCCCAAACCCTCACTAATTACTTCACTATTCATTTCTTTCCTTTCGTTTTCTCTTGTACGTTTGTGGCAGTGAAATATATTCTAGAGTTCTCTCTAGAGTTTCGGGTAGCTGATCAAGTGACGGCGCCGTGTAGTCTTAGCACCTAGGTAGTCAAATACCTAGGTTACAAGGTGTTGAACGAGAGAGGTGGCCTTAGGAACTCTGGGAGTGCTCTAGAATAGTTAGCTAACTGAGGACGGGATAACGGACTAGAGAGAGCTGTTTCCCCCGGCCTCGTTAGTTAACTGGGGGTGGAATAATGGACAAGATAGAGCTATTTCCCCCACCCCCCGTTACAGGTGGTCATGGACCTGTAGCTCCAGCCCCCCTGTACTAGCAGGGGATTGATGATGGACCTGTAGCTCCAGCCCCCCCCCCCCCCACTCTTCTGGCAGGGGGTTGGTGCTGAACCTGCAGTTCCTTCCCACTCTACTGGCAGGGATTTGGTGCTTCACCTGTAGCTCCAGCCTCCTCTACTGGCAGGGAGTTGGTGCTGGACCTATAGCTTTACCCCCCTCTACTGGCAGGGGGTTAGTGCTGGACCTGTAGCTCTAGCTACCCTCCACTGGCAGGGGGTTGGCCCTGAATCTGTAGCTCCAGCCCCCCTCTACTGGCAGGGGGTTGGTCCTGGACCTGTAGCTTCAGCTCCCTTCTACTGGCAGGGGGTTGACCCTGGATCTGTAGCGCCAGTCCCCCCTCTACTGGCAGGGGGTTGGTCCTGGAAATGAAGACTCCAGCCCCCCTCTACCGGCAGAGGGTTGATGCTGGACCTGTAGCTCCAGCCCCCTCTACTGGCAGGGGGTTGGTGCTGGACCTGTAGCTCCAGCCCCCTCTACTGGCAGGGGGTTGGTCCTGGACATATAGCTCCAGCCCCCTTCTACTGGCAGGGGGTTGGTGCTGGACCTGTAACTCCAGCCCCCTCTACTGGCAGGGGGTTGGCACTTGACCTGTAGCTCCAGCCCCCCTCTACTGGCAGGAGGTTGGTGCTGGACCTGTAGCTCTAGCTCCCCTCTACTGGCAGGGGGTTGGCCCTGAATCTGTAGCTCCAGCCCCTCTACTGGCAGGGGGTTGGTGCTGGACCTGTAGCTCCAGGCTACCTCTAATGGCAGGGGGTTGATGCTGGACCTGTAGCTCCAGCCCCCCTCTACTGGCAGGAGGTTGGTGCTGGACCTGTAGATCCAGCCCCCCTCTACTAGCAGGGGATTGGCCCTGAATCTGTAGCTCCAGCCCCCTCTCCTGGCAGGGGATTCCTGCTGGACCTGTAGCTCCAGCCCCCTCTACTGGCAGGGGGCGGTTGGTCCTGGACCAGTAGCTCCAGCCCCCCTCTACTGGCAGGGAGTTGGAGTTGTACCTGTAGCTCCAGCCCCCCCTCTACTGGCAGGGGGAGTTGGTGCTGGACCAGTAGCTACAGCCCCCCTCTACTGGCAGGGGGTTGGAGTTGTACCTGTAGCTCCAGCCCTCCCTCTACTGGCAGGGGGTTGGTGCTGGACCTGTAGCCCCAGCCCCCCTTTACTGGCAGTGGGTTGGTGCTGGACCTGTAGCTCCAGCCCCCCTTTACTGGCAGTGGGTTGGTGCTGGACCTGTAGCTCCAGCCCCCCTCTACTGGCAGGGGGTTGGTGCTGGATGTGTAGCTTCAGCCCCCCCTCTACTGGCAGGGGGTTGGTGCTGGACCTGTAGCTCCAGCCCCCCTTTCCTGGCAGTGGGTTAGTGCTGGACCTGTAGCTCTAGCCCCCCTCTACTGGGAAGGGGGTTGGTGCTGGACCTGTAGCTCCAGCCCCGTCTACTGGCAGGGGGTTGGTGCTGAACCTGTAGCTCCAGCCCCGTCTACTGGCAGGGGGTTGGTGCTTTACCTATAGCTCCTGCCCCCCCCCCTCTACTGGCAGGGGGTTCGTGCTGGACCTGTAGCTCCAGCTTCCTTCTACTGGCAGGGGGGGGTGGGTGCTGGACCTATAGCTCCAGCCCCTCTCTACTGGCAGTGGGAGTTGGTGCTGGACCAGTAGTTTCATCCCCCCCTTCTACTGGCAGGGGGTTGGTGTTGTACCTGTTGCTCCGGCCCCCCTCTACTGGCAGGGGATTGGTGCTGGACCTGTAGCTCCAGCCCTCCTTCTACTGGCAGGGGTTTGGTGCTGGACCTGTAGCTCCAGCCCCCCGTCTACTGGCAGGGGGTTGGTGCTGGACCTATAGCTCCTGCCCCCCTCTTCTACTGGCAGTGTGTTGATGCTGGACCTGTAGTTCCAGCCCCCCCCCCCTCTACTGGCAGGGGGTTGGTGCTGGACCTGTAGTTCCAGCCCCCCCCCCCCATCCCTCTACTGGCATGGGGTTGGTGTTGGCATTGTTGTGGAGTCCGTTGGCAATTTTAAGGCTTCAGTTTCTTCGTACCCAGCAGTGGTCTGATTTGGTTCCCTGTCTTACTGGATTCAACGTCCTCCCAGCGAGCATAAGAAATATTGCCGGAACAACCGTACACATTTTCAAGTGGAAACTAGATTGTTTCCCCTAAGGAGTGCTAGATCAACTGGGCTGTGGTGGATATGTGGGCCTGCGGGCCGCTCCAAGCAACAACCTAGTGGACCAAACTCTCTCAAGTCAAGCCTGGCTTCGGGCCGGGCTTGGGGAGTAGAACAACTCCCAGAACCCCATCAACCAGGTATACTTTCCTGGAAAGGTTGGTGGAGTGTCACCCGCTCTCTGTGAGGGGGCCAGGATCGCGGGTTCAATCACCATGCAGGCCAGAAATGGTTAACATGTTTCCTGTTGCCTCTGTTCACCAACCAGTAAATATTTATCCAGGAGTTAGGCAACTATTGTGGATTGTATGTTAAGGAAAGTCAGTAGTTGACCTTGGGGAACCTCGATAAACCTAAGAACAGGCTTCCTCTCCTCAAAACGCAACTCAATAACTTGTGGTATGACCTATGAGAGAAAATAACAAACTTACTGTTAATTGCTTCTGGGGGATCTCTAAAGTGATTTCCAGAACTTTATCCATGATGCTGGAGGCTGAGTCTCCCAGGTGTACGGGGTCAGCTGTGGCACCTGTCTCTGTGGTCATCATCTCCAGGGCCTCCCTGATGGTCTCCTGCACCTGTCATTACCAACACAAACATTAATGGTGGAGGCTGAGTCTCCCAGGTGTACGGGGTTAGCTGTGGCACCTGTCTCTGTGGTCATCATCTCCAGGGCCTCCCTGATGGTTTCCTGCACCTGTCATTACCAACACAAACATTAATGGTGGAACCTGGACTATAATGAAGCATCAGGCTCTGAGTAAAGTAACTGGACTATAATGAAGCATCAGGCTCTGAGTAAAGTAACTGGACTATAATGAAGCATCAGGCTCTGAGTAAAGTAACTGGACTATAATGAAGCATCAGGCTCTGAGTAAAGTAACTGGACTATAATGAAGCATCTGGCTCTGAGTAAAGTAACTGGACTATAATGAAGCATCAGGCTCTGAGTAAAGTAACTGGACTATAATGAAGCATCTGGCTCTGAGTAAAGTAACTGGACTATAATGAAGCATCTGGCACTGAGTAAAGTAACTGGACTATAATGAAGCATCTGGCTCTGAGTAAAGTAACTGGACTATAATGAAGCATCAGGCTCTGAGTAAAGTAACTGGACTATAATGAAGCATCAGGCTCTGAGTAAAGTAACTGGACTATAATGAAGCATCAGGCTCTGAGTAAAGTAACTGGACTATAATGAAGCATCTGGCTCTGAGTAAAGTAACTGGACTATAATGAAGCATCAGGCTCTGAGTAAAATAATTTCACAATATAAGTAATGGTGTTTCTCTACACTGACCACAGTGTAGAGAAACACCAAGATGACAGTTGACTTTATTAATAAAAATGTTTCCTATCTATAAAGTCAACTCTCATCTTGATGTGTCTCCATGTCAAAAGTGTTTATATAGAGGCCATACTACACTCAGTTGGGTGAGAACAATGTGACCTTCGGTAGTGTACCTTCACCGAGGTGTGGACAGTGTTGACATCTGGGAAGAGTTCCTGGCACTTCCGGAGCCAATCTTCTACCTTCATCTTGCACTCATCAGCTGTGTCTATGGTTGTGCCAACCTCCTGTGGGGTGTTGACTGTGTCGAGGCTCCCCAACATGGCCTGCAGCTGAGTCTTCCCTTCCTCTCCTTGTGTTGTCATATCCACCACACTGGTATCCTCCAGTTCCAAGAGCTTCATTGCTGACTTGTTCTGCTCTACCAGAGCATAGAGTCTGTCCTGGAGCTGGAGGTGGTGAGTCTTCCAGTCCCCCAGCTGCCCCCGGTACTCCCCCAGCTGGGACAGTACCTCTTCACAGCTAGTAATGAGGCTGCTGATGATGCTCTTCTGCTCCTGCACCAGGGAACGTAATGTCTTACTGATGCCTCTGGCGGGACCTTCATAAGGTTTTGCTGGCACTACTTCCTCAGTTGTTAGCTGGATATTTTTGAGTTTCCTAACAAAAGCCTCCACAGCATAGCAAATTGGGAACTGAGTAGCAGCTGTGGCAGTGTGCTCGGCACAGCAGCTGGGGCAGGTCAGCTGACCATTCTTGATAGCATAGTCAATACACTGGGAGCAGAATGTGTGGCCACATGGCAGTGTGCGAGGTCGTAGCTGATTGTCATCATAATCGTTAAAACACACTGAACATTCCTCTGGCTTGTTATCCTGTGGAAAAGAATATTTAGTTTGCTAGATGTATTTACATTTAAAACTAATATTACAGTACTTTATTTACTAATACAAATTACATAATATTTTTATACATTCTTTGCATTAGCTATTTCAAAGCAGGGTTAATATTACTGACAGATTAACACATTCACAGCAAGGCCAATATTTTTTATAAATATATCTCGGAGTATGGGATAATATATTTAGGTAACATATTGGAGCAGCAGGGCTGTTTGTAAGCCATACCTGAGAGTGCAGACTAACAAAACCCATCCTTACTTTATTATGAATAATGGAAGGAAATGTATGTATCGTATGTGATAATGGGGGAAGGATCAAGTATTCTTAGTCTAAGTTGGACAATAAATACACTGTGGGTTACATCTTAACACATGGGTTTTATTGAACTACTCTGGGTTATTTTACACTTACTAGGGGAACACACAATTACATTACAGGATTGTTGAGATTGTGTGATACTCTTCCCCAAACATAACCATGATGGATAAATTGACTATTGGTCTCATACAAATTTGGGCTTAGTTGATTTGGTGGTGATAAGACCACCAAATCTTATCTATTTAATTTATAAACTAAGTACAGTATATATATATATACTGTACTATATTATTTATTTCTCTGTATTATTATATATATATATATTATTATATATATTATATTATATTATATATATTATTTATTTCTCTGTGGATTTTCCGCATAAAATGATCAGTGTTTTGTGATCGTCAATTGCATATATATATATATATATATATATATATATATATATATATATATATATACATATATATATATATATATATATATATATATATATATATATGTATATATATATATATATATATATATATATATATATATATATATTATATATATTTATATATTCCTTGCCCAAGATTACTATCCGAGTGCCGGCGGTGGGGTGGTTCAAATAGCCTCGGCTATCACCTCATTATGTCCGATCGTGATGGTCAAGTGGATTAAGGCGTCTTGTACATACCAGTTACGTTGCTCCTGGGAGTATGGGTTCGAGTCACTTCTGGGGTGTGAGTTTTCAGTTGCATATTGTCCTGGGGACCATTCAGGCTTGTTCGCATATATTTATATATTATATATATATATATATATATATATATATATATATATATATATATATATATATATATATATATATATATATATATATATATATATATATACACACAATGGGGCCTCGACTTCCGATGCTAATCCGTTCCCAGAGACGGATCGTAAGTCGAAGCGATTTTTCCCATAAGAAATAAAGGTAATTGAATTAATCCGTTCCCCACCCTCCAAAATATTAACATACAAATACATACTGAATATACATACATTTTATACTGAATACAATTTTTTTTCTAACTACAATACAGTACCAAAGTGTCTCTTACCTTTATGGAGGGCTCTTGATGGCGTATGGAAGATGGTGATGAGGGGGGGGGGAGGAGGAGAGTTGTACCTGTTTGGAAGGGGAGTCCCCTTCCATTATCACATCAGGCAGTGATGTTTTCTCTGGGGTATTCTCTCTCCTACGTTTTGCCTGAATACCACTAGAACCTGGTTATGATTCAGTGCTTGTTTGTCTCACTACAAATTTGTCAAGAGGCATTTGTTGTTCCCTTAATTTTAACATTTGTCTGTAATGATGCATCAGTGTCATTGAATAGGTTAAGGCAACGACCTACTGCAGCTTGATTTGGGCGAGTCGTTTCAGCAAAGGTTTGCAATTCTTCCCATGCTGCACACATTTTCTTAATTGTTGAGGAAGAGACATTCTGTACTCTTGTATCTGCTATATGCTCATCCTTACATGGGTTTTCATATGTTGAGCCTTACCACTGACTTTCCTGGGACTCATGGCAAGGTATATAATAATTACTTTAATGTTCAAAATGCAAAAAATCACCACAAAAGCGGAATTTCTTAAAGGCACAATCGTCACTAAGCGAGCAGCTGTAGTAAACTGAGGCAGGTCGGCCGCGTGACTGGGAACCACTCGCTCTGTCGACCCGAACGTGTACCAACAAATATCGTAAGTCAACAACACCATTGGATGTCGAGTCGCATTTTTCGATGAAATTCACATCGTAACTCGAAATTATCGCAAGTAGGGGCAATCGTATGTCGAGGTGTCACTGTATATTTTATATATATATATATATATATATATATATATATATATATATATATATATATATATATATATATATATATATAGCGGGCAGAGTGTATCGTGATCTTGCCTGTACTCCTCTTGACATACCAGAAAACATTCTAAGGAAACTACTCCAAGCTTGTACTAAAGAGGCATCCTTCTTAAGCCTGGATGGGCACATGTATAAGCAAGTAGATGGGGTCGCCATGGGTTCTCCCCTAGGTGTTCTGTTTGCGAACTTCTACATGGGTACCATCGAACAAAAGGTCTTCGTCGACATGAACTTGAAACCGGCCATATACTGCAGGTATGTTGACGACATTTTTACTCAGGTACCTGAGGTCAGACATCTGCAGGAGCTGAAGGAGGCATTTGAGCGGAATTCTGTGTTGCATTTCACCTACGAGATGGAGAAGGATGGAAAGCTGCCCTTTCTAGATGTAACAGTCATGGAAAGGAGTGGAGGTTTCCACACTGCAGTCTACACTAGAGAAACATAGGAATGTGCCTCAATGCCAATAGTGACTGCCCAGACAGGTGCAAGAGGAGTGTTGTTAACGCTTATGTCGACCGTGCTCTCAGCCACAGCTCAGGATGGAAGCAAGTCGATGAAGAACTTTGTAGGGTAAGGCAGGTCCTAGTCAACAACGGCTTCTCCAATGGTTTCATTGAAGACATCATAAGAAGGAAGGTGAAATGCCATGCAACCTCTGAAGAGACAACTAACACAACACCTGTACCCCCTATTAGACTATTTTACAGGAACTTCTTTTCCACAGCTCATAAAACGCAGGAAAGGGTCCTGAAAGATATTGTTAATAGAATCGTTACCCCTACAGACAAAAATCAGAAGATACAATTGACGATTTACTATAAAACCAAGAAAACTGCCAACCTACTCATGAGAAACTCTCCAGACACAAAGCAGAACGCTTTGAAAGAGAAAAATGTCGTCTCTGCCTTCAAATGCCCACTTAGGGACTGTAAGCCTCAAAGAACTCAGTATATAGGCAAGACAACATCATCTCTTTCCAGGCGATTAACGATGCATAAGCAACAGCCCAGCAAACACAAATCATCTACACAACGTTCGCCTATCTCTTCCCATAGGTGTGGGAATGATTTGCATTGAGAATGGTGCAGGAGAGCCTTTGAGAAACTTTTACTCAAAAAATCCAAACACAAAGGTTTAATTATAAATTGTTTTTCTACAATTATTTTCTTCCAAATGTAAAACAAATAGTTTTTACATGTTTAAATATAAAATTTATGGTGTTTTTTTGTAAAATTCATTAATAAATTGTGAATGATATATATTGGCTGAGTGAAACCTTTAAAATCCATTTAGTTATAATATGAACAGAAAAAAGTAGTTTTCCAAATTTTCTAAAAATCGCTCTTTTTAACACAATTTGACTCCTTATGCATTCCACTAAACACTAATATCATGTTTAAATATATAATTTATGTATTATTCCCTAAGATAATTTATATAAATTATAAAAGTTGCTGGAAAGTGGTGAGAAAGAATCTGAAAACGTTTTGTTGTCTTATATTGGCGTGTTCTTATTAACTAGAGTGAGTAAGAGTGAGCGAGAGTGGGTAAGAGTGAGTAAGAGTGACTGAAGGTGAGTGAGAGTGCCAGAGAGTGTGTAAGTGTGAGTAAGAGTGAGTATAAGTAAGAGTGACTGAGAGTGAGTAAGAGTGACAGAGTGAGTAAGAGTGACAGAATGAGTAAGAGTGAGAGTAAAGTGATTGAGAGTAAGGGTGAGTATGAGAGTAAGAGTGATTGAGAGTTAGTGAGAGTAAGAGTGATTGAGAGTAAGAGTGATTGAGAGTAAGAGTGATTGAGAGTAAGAGTGATTGAGAGTAAGAGTGATTGGGAGTAAGAGTGATTGAGAGTAAGAGTGATTGGGAGTAAGAGTGATTGGGAGTAGGAGTTAGAGTGAGAGTAGGAGTAAGAATGAGAATAAGAGTGATTGAGAGTAAGAGTGAGTAAGAGTAAGAATGAGAGTAAGAGTGATTGAGAGTAAGAGTGATTGAGAGTAAGAGTGATTGAGAGTAAGAGTGATTGGGAGTAAGAGTGATTGGGAGTAAGAGTAAGAGTGATAGTAAGAATGAGAATAAGAGTGATTGAGAGTAAGAGTGATTGGGAGTAAGAGTAAGAGTACGAATGAGAGTAGGAGTGATTGAGAGTAGGAGTGATTGGGAGTAGGAGTGATTGGGAGTAAGAGTGATTGAGAGTAAGAGTAATTGAGAGTAAGAGTATGAGAGTAAGAGTGAGAGAGTGAGTATGAATGGGTAAGGGTGACTGAGAGTGAGTAAGAATGACAGAGTAAGAGTGACAGAGAGTAAGAGTGACAGAGAGTAAGAGTGACAGAGAGTAAGAGTGACAGAGAGTAAGAGTGACAGAGTAAGAGTGACAGAGAGTAAGAGTGACAGAGTAAGAGTGACAGAGAGTAAGAGTGACAGAGAGTAAGAGTGACAGAGTAAGAGTGACAGAGAGTAAGAGTGACAGAGAGTAAGAGTGACAGAGAGTAAGAATGACAGAGAGTAAGAGTGACAGAGAGTAAGAGTGACAGAGAGTAAGAGTGACAGAGAGTAAGAGTGACAGAGTAAGAGTGACAGAGTAAGAGTGACAGAGAGTAAGAGTGACAGAGAGTAAGAGTGACAGAGTAAGAGTGACAGAGAGTAAGAGTGACAGAGAGTAAGAGTGACAGAGTAAGAGTGACAGAGAGTAAGAGTGACAGAGAGTAAGAGTGACAGAGAGTAAGAGTGACAGAGAGTAAGAGTGACAGAGTAAGAGTGACAGAGAGTAGGAGTGACAGAGTGTAAGAGTGACAGTAAGAGTGACAGAGAGTAAGAGTGACAGAGAGTAAGAGTGACAGAGTAAGAGTGACAGAGTAAGAGTGACAGAGTAAGAGAGTGAGAGTGATTATGAGAGAGTTAAGAGTGTGAGGTGTGTGAGTGTAGCAGGCCAGGGAGGCAGGATGTGTGGTCACAGGCGAGGCCTAGGCCTCGTGATCTCTAATGTTGGTTTTTATATATATGTGGGATTTTTTGTCCTGTTTCAAATTATAATTATTTAGCAGGAATGTAATAAGATATTGCACAGTATTAATGTGACAATAATATATGCATTATTTCCTTGATAATCAAACTTGTTGTTCAGAGATAATATACAATCTTTGAAGGAAACATTTTGAGAGCGCAAGCTGGCAACACTGTTCTGGTGGGTGAGAGAGACATATGGTTAGTTGTACTCAGACCTACAGTGGAGAAGGGTGTGTCCCAGCTGGCCGCCACCAGCCGCCACCCGCCGCCGCCCACCACCAGCCGCCACCCGCCACCACCCACCACCAGCCGCCACCCGCCGCCACCCGCCGCCACCCGCCACCCACCACCAGCCGCCACCCGCCGCCACCCACCACCAGCCGCCACCTGCCACCACCCACCACCAGCCGCCACCCGCCGCCACCCGCCACCACCCACCACCAGCCGCCACCCGCCACCAGCCACCGCCACCCACCACCGCCACTCACCACCCGCCGCCACCACCCACCACCAGCCGCCACCCGCCACCACCCACCACCAGCCGCCAGCCGCCACCCACCACCAGCCGCCACCCGCCGCCACCCGCCACCCGCCGCCACCCACCACCAGCCGCCACCTGCCACCACCCACCACCAGCCGCCACCCGCCGCCACCCGCCACCACCCACCACCAGCCGCCACCCGCCACCAGCCACCGCCACCCACCACCGCCACTCACCACCCGCCGCCACCACCCACCACCAGCCGCCACCCGCCACCACCCACCACCAGCCGCCAGCCGCCACCCACCACCAGCCGCCACCCGCCGCCACTGTCCGCCCGCCGCCACTATCCGCCACCGCCGCCACTATCCGCCACCGCCGCCACTGTCCGCCCGACGCCACTGTCCGCCCGCCGCCACTGTCCGCCCACCGCCACTGTCCGCCACCGCCGCCACTGTCCGCCACCGCCGCCACTGTCCGCCACCGCCGCTACTGTCCGCCCGCCGCCACTGTCCGCCCGCCGCCGCCACTGTCCGCCCGCCGCCACTGTCCGCCCGCCGCCACTATCCGCCACCGCCGCCACTGTCCGCCACAGCCGCCACTCTCTGCCGTACAGCCTCCCCTCTCTCCGTTAGTAAATAATTATAATTGTTAGTAAATAATAAAAGAAATATAAATTATTAGATTTTTTTTACCCTTAAATTGGTTTTAATATTTAAATTGAAAATAATAATATAATATAAAATATAATAAAAATAATATAATATAAAATATAATTTAATTTCAAGAAATTTAACTTTAAACACAAAGATGTAAAAAGGGTTCAGATTATTGGCTCAAACCTTTCATAAGAGATTCATATTGGTATATGAATGGATTATGAATGACTCATGTTAGGAGTGTAAAGTTGCCACAACATCTCAAATTAGTGTTAGATACATATGTCTTGGTTATAAGTTTTGGAAACCTATTTAAGTCCACACACAATATCGTATCTGATACGATAAAACAAACGTTTCCAATACTTTCAAATACTTTCCAGATATGTTGTGGCAACCTAAAATTGTTTGCTGGGAGGGCTCCATTAAGGAACATATAATCTCTTCCCACAACCATACCATCACCAGAGAAGTCTTAACAAAAAACACGGAAATCATCGATAGATACACCGATAGCAGGCAGCTTGATATCTGCGAGGCACTACACATTAAGAAGTCAACACCAGCAATCAACAGCCAATTAATGCACAACTATATTCTACCCACTTCAAGACTCCGCACCAATATAGAAGCATCAAGAAATATGGGCCAATAGGCCGTTTGCATTTACTTCCATTCTTCCCCTTTAACTTTACCCAATATTTCGTGTTCTATCTTGTGTTGAAAGTTTGTTTTCACCTCATCCAAAACTGTTGTAACATCACCTCACCCAAATGCAGGTATATAAAATTAAAAGCCATTTGAATTATAGCATAGTAAGAAATCTGTTTAGTGTTTGCAGGTTACAGTTGTGTGTGTGTAAACTAAAGTCTTTGAAAATGTAATAAGTTATTACGAAACGCGTTCAAGTGTGGCGTCAGACTAGAAATAAAAATGAATTTTGGAGAACTGATTTTTCAATTACCATCGACAGTGAAAAGAAACAAGAAATATTGAGAAAATTTGTGTTAGAATTATTAATCTTATTTTTTCGGTCATATTTAATAATATATGTCTACAGGAAAGAATGCTACCAAAATATACTAATTATATATAAATATATATATATATATATATATATATATATATATATACAGAGCACCACTTGGTTTCCGAACCCCTTGGGGACGAGACCCGTCGGTTAACATGTAAGTTCGTATACGAGAAATAGAGGGGAAAAAATAAACTAGAAATGTAAAAAGAAATTTTTCCGAAAAATTTATGAAAAAAAATCTAGGGAAAAAAATCGTCAGGTTCATGGCGTAAATGCGACCGTGTTTTGTTTGTACTCATCAATAAGTGAAGTCCTGATCCGCTTTATAAAAGTCCTTAATTGTTCCTAACTGATTATTAAGACGTCTGGCAAACCTCCTCTGGATGTTTCCTGCCAGCCTGCAGGAACATCCTGGCTAAAATATACGATGATGTACTGTACATTTAAGAAACAAATCTGGGTCACAGGTCTGTGGAGTGTGGTTAGGCTTACGGAGTCAGCCGGTCCCTCCCCCACCACCGACACACCTCCCCCTCTCCCCCCACCACCGACACACCACCCCCACCCCCCACCCCAAACCCATACACACACACACACACACACACTCTCAAAGGTCACGTGGTTCACGGTTCACTTCAACACCCATATATCGCTTCCTGCCTGCCTGCCTGCCTGCCTCCTTCCCAGCCTGCCTCCTTCCCAGCCTGCCAGCCTGCTTCCTTCCCAGCCTGCCTCCTTCCCAGCCTGCCTCCTTCCCAGCCTGCCTGCCTGCCTCCTTCCCAGCCTGCCAGCCTGCTTCCTTCCCAGCCTGCCTCCTTCCCAGCCTGCTTCCTTCCCAGCCTGCCTCCTTCCCAGCCTGCCTCCTTCCCAGCCTGCCAGCCTGCTTCCTTCCCAGCCTGCCTGCCTGCCTCCTTCCCAGCCTGCCTCCTTCCCAGCCTGCCAGCCTGCTTCCTTCCCAGCCTGCCTCCTTCCCAGCCTGCCAGCCTGCCTCCTTCCCTGCCTGCCAGCCTGCCTCCTTCCCAGCCTGCCTCCTTCCCAGCCTGCCAGCCTGCCTCCTTCCCAGCCTGCCAGCCTGCCTCCTTCCCAGCCTGCCTCCTTCCCAGCCTGCCAGCCTGCTTCCTTCCCAGCCTGCCTCCTTCCCTGCCTGCCAGTCTGCCTCCTTCCCAGCCTGCCTGCCTGCCTCCTTCCCAGCCTGCCTGCCTGCCTCCTTCCCAGCCTGCTTCCTTTCCAGCCAGCCTGCCTCCCTCCCTGCCATCATGCTAACGGGTAGTGTGTGTTAGGCTTATCTTCGGGAATGAGCCGGTCTCACCCCCACCATCAACAAACCACCCGCCCCCTACATCCCATCTCTCAAGGTCACGCGGTTCAACCGCGTGACTACCACTCACTCCCTGCCTGCAAGCTAGCCTGCCTGCCTGCCTGCCTGCCTGCCTGCCTGCCTGTCTGCCTGCCTGTGCCTGCCTGCCTGTGCCTGCCAGCCTGCCTGCCTGTGCCTGCCAGCCTGCCTTTCCCTCCCTAATTCTCACTACTTCCATCCCTTCCTGCCTACCTCCTAGCATCTCTCCCTACCTCCCCCTCCCTCTTAGCATCTCTCCCTACCTCCTAACATCTCTCCCTACCTCCCCCCCCTCTCTCACTGATTCTCCCCCCCCCCCCCTCATTCATACTGCCTCCCACCTAAGCTCCATCGTCCATCCACCCACCACTGACGCAATGCGTGCATTTGGAGCCAACATGGTGCACAGATGTTTCTTGATTGTGCAGATATGTAAAACAAAAGCACAGAATGAACATTCCAGCCTTATGGCAATTCAAAATAATAGGAATAATAGGCCGTGAATCTGTGAAGTCACAGTGGGCAAACTGGACCATCGCCCACCCACCACCACAAGCCGGCGTGACGCTTGGCGGACCCCTTCCTACCCGAACTTTGTTCGGGTAGCATGACTCCCCAACCCCAATCGGGAAACTGGAAGTTTCGGATAACTAAAGTTCGGAAACCAAGTGGTGCTCTGTATATATATATATATATATATATATATGTCGTACCTAGTAGCCAGAACTCACTTCTCAGCCTACTATGCACGGCCCGATTTGCCTAATAAGCCAAGTTTTACTGAATTAATATATTTTCTCTATTTTTTTTCTTATGAAATGATAAAGCTACCCATTTCATTATGTATGAGGTCAGTTTTTCTTTATTGGAGTTAAAATTAACGTAGATATATGACCGAACCTAACCAACCCTACCTAACCTAACCTAACCAATCTTTATAGGTTAGGTTAGGTTAGGTAGCCGAAAACGTTAGGTTAGGTTAGGTATGTTAGGTAGTCGAAAAAGCATTAATTCATGAAAACTAGGCTTATTAGGCAAATCTGGCCTTGCATAGTAGGCTGAGAAGTGCGTTCTGGCTACTAGGTACGACATATATATATATATATATATATATATATATATATATATATATATATATATATATATATATATATATATATATATATATATATATATATATTGGTAGCATTCTTTCCTGTAGACATATATTATTAAATATGACCGAAAAAGTAAGATTAATACAAATTTTCTCTATCTTTCTTACATTTCTTTTTCACTGTTGATGGTAATTCAAAGATCAATTCTCCAAAATTCATTTTTATTTCTAGTCTGACGCGACACTTGAGCGCGTTTCGTAAAACTTATTACATTTTCAAAGACTTTAGTTTACAAACACACAACTGAAACTGAATAGAGCTTACACATCTTCGAGGTTTATATCTACATTTGGGTGAGGTGGATGAGGTGAAAAAACGAACTTTCAACAATGGGTATTAAATTCCAACACAAGACAGAACACGAAACAATGGGTATTGAATGGAAGTAATTGTAGAAAGCCTATTGGTCCATATTTCTTGATGCTTCTATATTGGAGCGGAGTCTTGAAGTGGGTAGAATATAGTTGTGCATTAATTGGCTGTTGATTGCTGGTGTTGACTTCTTGATGTGTAGTGCTTCGCAGACATCAAGCCGCCTGCTATCGCTGTATCTATCGATGATTATCAAACAACTATCTATCTAACAACACAGAAATCATCGATAGATACAGCGATAGCCTGCTATCGCTGTATCTATCGATGATTATCAAACAACTATCTATCTAACAACACAGAAATCATCGATAGATACAGCGATAGCAGGCGGCTTGACATGTGAACGCGTTTCGTAATAAATTATTACATTTTCAAAGACTTTAGTTTACACACACACAACTATAACTTGCAAACACTAAACAGAGTTTAACCCTTAAACTGCTCATGGTGTATATATACGCCCTGAGTAACATGTCCCACGGTGCGCATGGCGTATATATATACGCCATAGGGTGCCAGGCCCGATTCAAATGGCCCGCGGCTACACGGGGTTCACAGTAACTTCCTCAGGGCTCTTGTAAACAGACGCCATTTTTTTTTAAATCGTGGGCAATATTCTCAGGTGTAAGAGGCACAGTACAGTTGGAGCAACCAAGGCTGGCGCATGCAGCATGAGCGAACAGCATTGCTGTTCAGCTTGTGACCACAGCATCGCCGAAAAATGTCAAAATATATAAATGTTATTATTTAGCGATGACAATATTACAGATGACCTATGACTGTGATATAAATAACCAGGGTTGTGATAATAGCAGGATTGTTGTAATAATTAGCGCTGTGGGAGGAGTGATACTGAGAGACGGAGGGAGACAGCATCGTTTACTGACTGTGTGGCCACCTGTTATTGTTTGCATTCACCATACCAGGTCAGTGGTTCTCTATGGTGAACACAAATGTAGATACTTATATATAATGTGTGTATTAGTGTAATAACAGCAAAATGATTATGCTGGGAGGAGCCATATGGGTGCATATGGGTGACGGAGGTGACGTCGTCTGCACGATTTGTCTAGCTGTCTAGAGGGTGGCCACTATGCTCTTTGGGCGCACTACAAGCTTAGGTGTACAGTTACGGTGCATAAAACATGTAGATACTTATATATAATATGTGTATATAGGGTAATAACACTGCAAAAGGTATTGTTGGGGGAGAAAGTTTAGTGCGTGTGACCTTGAATGAGTGAGGGAGCCGCCAGCCGCCATCTGTGTATAGCGACGACTCTTAGTGCCTGAACTAACTATATCAGCTTAGCTTTACAGTTGTGAACAAAATATATACATACTTATATATAACGTCTGTATATAGTGTAATAACACCACAAATGGTATTGTTGGGGGGAAGAAAATTTAGTGATTGTGTTGAGGGAGTGGCAGCGAGTGGCTGGCTGGTGTGTGGCGGTAACTCCTCGTTGCTTTTCGACTCTCAATACCAACTTAGTGATTCGTTATGGTGACCAAAACATGCAGATACTTATATATAACCTGTGTATAGAGTGTAATAGCAGCAAAACTATTTGTTTATCGTTTTATAAACATAATTGAATCACTAATATGCACATCATACTTTTGAGTATAGCGATTATTCATCACTTTTATTATATAAATATATTACAATACACACTATTGAATAATATTACTGCAAAAAAACTAAGAAAAAATAAATCGAAGACATTGAAACAATTAGGTAATAATATCTTTGTGGCAACTCCCACCTGTCAACGCGGGTGACGCTGACCGGGTCTGACGACCGCACTGTCAACGCCCACTTTTTGCCAGACTTCCTCGGTCAATTGCGCCCAAAATATGTCACCTACGATTTTTTTTATATTTTTCCCGTGCTCAGGGGACACAAATTAACATGTCTAGAAGACGAAAAAAAAATTTTGAATTCTTTTTTTCTTGCGCACAGGGGTGTGAATGTCCCCAGGACCCCTGAGCAGTGTAAGGGTTAAACAGCTTTGATTTTATACCTGCATTTGGGTGAGGTGATATGTTACAACAGTTTTGGATGAGTTGAAAACAAATTTTCAACACAAGACAGAACACGAAACAATGGGTATAATATTTTGTAAGTTAAAAGGAAGAATGTAAGTAACTGCAATGGGCCTATTGGCCCATATTTCTTGATGCTTCTATATTGGTGCGGAGTCTTGAAGTGGGTAGAATATAGTTGTGCATTAATTGGCTGTTGATTGCTGGTATCGACTTCTTAATGTGTAGTGCCTCGCAGATATCAGGCCGCCTGCTATCGCTGTATCTATCGATGATTTCCGTGTTTTTTGATAAGACTTCTCTGGTGATGGTCTGGTTGTGGGAAGAGATTATATGTTCCTTAATGGAGTCCTGTTGCTTATGCATCGTTAACTATGCATAAGCCATTCTATAGGCCATTGCTCCCCTTGCCTCTCTGAGGGGGCCAGGTTCTGGCCGTGGTCCCCGGTAGGCCCTAGAACTCCATACACATGACTGATGCCAAAGTCTGACATTAGCATATCAGCCTGGTAAAGCTCCGGGGAGCCTCCGGGTCTCACCCAGAAAATGGCGTTTCATTACATTCAACGCTGGTTTTTTCCAATATTTTGACTATAACACTTGTCAATGATACAGGTCTATATTTGATGGGATCTTCCCTGCTGCCACTGTTGTAGATTACTGCTGCCTCTAATATCAACAGGGAATCTGAAATAGGTAGTACAGTGAATATCAACCTTGTAGTGCAAACATTTGTTCTGTGTTAGCCTTTTTCCACACATCTGCTAGGACTCCTGTTCACGGGGATGCCTGAAAAAATCTGTTAAGTGGAATGTTGAGCTCAAGTGCACATTCTCTCAAAACCCATGGTGAAACTCCATCTGGACCAAATGCTTTGTTCTTACTTAGCTCCTTTGGCATTTTTTTCACTTTATATTCAGACACCTCTATGAAATGTGAGAAATCTTTAAGGGGGCATATCGAAAAATATCGTTATAAATTAAAATTGTTCAATTTGCTTAAAATTTTTTTTATGAAATGGTTATAGAAAGGGCTGCAACTGGTCCAAGTTTCACCATCACACCCTAAACAGAAAAGGAGAAAAAAAATACACAACGTATTATGCAACGAATGTTCAACATTCTCAAATAATCTCAGGGAACACATGTGTCAACTAAAATGTCTACTATGTGCTGTAGAAGCACAAACTCTTGTAATAATTGTAATATGTATGTTCAATATATTTATATTTAATTTTTTTTTTTTTTCATTTTATTTTTTTTTATTTTTTTTTTTACAATTTTTTTTCTCGTTTGTTATCAAGGGATTTGCATGAAACTTGCACACCTTGCTCAATGGATGCCTATCTGCAAGGGTGCCAATTATGAACGAAATCTGTCGAAGTCAAGCTCAGCTACAGGTGGCCGAACTTGGATCTTTATTTTACTCTGGAAAGTAATTTACACCTTCAAATTACTTCAGAGCTTTCATTTATTAATCAATCTACATGCAAATTACACCTTATATGTAGCGTTTGTGCTTCTACAGACTCTAGTAGACATTTTAGTCCAAAGTCTATTTGTTGATTTTTAAAAATTTATAAATATCATATATTGCATATTTTTTTAGTAGGGTAACTTTGAAAAATTGTATTATTGCACTAAACAATTTTTTTATAAAACTGATCACTAGAATCCTTTATTATGTGCTTAATTTAATATCTGAGTGTTATAGAAATTATTTTAGTTGACACATGTGTTCCCTGAAACTATTTGAAAATTCGTTGCATAATTCGTTGTTTATTTTTTTTCTCCTTTTCTGTTTAGGGTGTGATGATGAAACTTGGACCAGCTGCAGCCCTTTCTATAACCATTTCATAAAAAAATTTATAAGCAAATTGAACCACTTTTAATTTTACACCGATATGCCCCCTTAAAGAATTCTGATAAAGAAAGAGATCTAGAAGTGGTTCTAGATAAAAAGCTATCACCTGAGGACCACATAAAGAACATTGTGTGAAGAGCCAATGCTACACTTTCTAACTTCAGAATTGCTTTTAAATACATGGATGGCAAAATACTAAAGAAATTATTCACAACTATTGTCAGACCAAAACTGGAATATGCAGTGGTTGTATGGTGCCCATATCTTAAGCAGCACATCAACAAACTGGAAAAGGTGCAGAGACATGCAACTACTGTAATTTACTCGTGGAAAATAGTAGAGGGGCTGGTCCCAAATCTGCACACAGAAATAATATCATTTGAGACCGGAAGGTATGGCAGCATGTGCAGAATACCCCCGTTGAAGAGCAGAGGTGCAATAGGTACTCTGAGAGAACTCTGTCAACATCAGAGGCCCGATACTGTTCAACACGCTTCCACTAAATATAAGAGGCATAACTGGCCGACCCCTCACAATGTTCAAGAGAGAACTCAATAAGCACCTCCAAATGATACCTGATTAACCAGGCTGTGATTTATACGTCAGGCTGCGAGTAGCCGCATTCAACAGCCTGGTTGACCAATCCAGCAACGAGGAGGCCTGGTCGACGACCGGGCAGCGGGGATGCTAAGCCCAGAAAACACCTCAAGGTAGCCTTAAGGCAAGGCTAAAAGTTTTGTGAAGAAATGTTTGCACTGCAAGGTTGATATTCATTATGTCACCTATTTCAAACTCCCAGTTGATATTAGAGGCAGCAGCAATACAGTTGCTTTTACAAGTTTCATTGTGTAGCCTAAGGCTTATCTTCATTGTATCTAGAGGCGGTTTACCTGCTTGATGGGGTTCTGGGAGTTGTTCTACTCCTACTTCTACTCTACTGGAAGTACTTGAGGAGTACTCTCTACTCCTCAAAGTCTGACTTGTGAGAGTTTGGTCCACCAGGCTGTTGCTTGGAGCGGCCCACATACCCACCACAGCCCGGTTGGTCCAGCACTCCTTGGTGAAACCTATCTAGTTTTCTCTTGAAGATGTCCATGGTTGTCCCAGCAATATTTCTTATACTTGCCAGGAGAATGTTGAACAACCGCGGACCACTGATGTTTATACAGTGTTCTCTGTGCCTATGGCACCCCTGCTCTTCACTGGTTTTATTGTGCATTTTCTTTCATATCATTCACTCCAGTATGTTGTTATTTTACAGTGTAGATTTGGAATCTGGCCCTCTAGTATTTTCCATATGTATATTATTTGATATCTCTCTCGTCGTCTTTCTAGTGAGTACATTTGGAGGGCTTTGAGACGATCCCAATAATTTAGGTGCTTTATCGGGTCTATGTATGCCGTATATGTTCTCTGTACTCCCTCTATTTCTGCAATCTCTCCCGCTCTGAAGGGTAAAGTGAGTACTGAGCAGTACTCATGACATGACAACACAAGTGATTTGAAGAGCACAACCATTGTGATGGGATCCCTGGATTTGAAAGTTCTCGTAATCCATCATTTTTCTGGCTGACTTGGTTATGCTCCCTAAACATTAGGTCGTTAAACATCATTATTCCCAAATTCTTTACATGGTGCTTACCTACTATGGGCAAATTTGATTGTGTTATGTACCCTGTATTATGTTTAACCCCTTGTGTGGCTCCAGGCTATTTAGCATTTGTCACTCACAGGCGCATACAAAAAAAAATTATTTTTTCTTTTAAACCTGTTAATTTGTGTTTTCTGATCATGGGAAAAATAATAAAAAAAATCGTAAGTGGCATATATTGCCCGCTATAGGGCGGGGAAGTGTGGCAAAAAAACAGGCGCTGACTCAGCGTGCGTCCCAGGCGGTCTGTTGCTCGCCAGCTGTCAGGCCGGAGTTGCCACAAAGAGATAATTACCTAATTATTTCAATGTCTCTGATTGATTTTTCATAGTTTTTTGTTGTAATATTATTCAATAGTGTGTAGTGTGATATATTTATATAATAAAATGAGTGAATCATCGCTGTACTCAAAAATATGGTGTGCATATTGTTGATTCAATTATTATGTTCATCAAACAGTGAACAAATACTTTGTCGATTATTACACTATATACACAGGTTATATATAAGTATCTGCATGTTCTGTTCACCATAACGTACCATTAAGTCGCTAATATGAGTCAAAAAGCAACGAGGAGTGACCACCACACACCAGCCAGCCACTCGCTGCCACACTCCCTCAACACCTCACTCGCCCACATTCTCCTCCCACCATATTGTTTTTGCTTTTATTCACTATATACAGATGTTATATGTAAGTATCTACATGTTTTGTTCACCACAACTGTACAACTAAGTTGATATAGTTAGTTCAGGCACTAAGAGACGTCGCTACACACAGGTGGCGGCTGCTTCCTTCACACATTCAAGGTCAGACGCACTAAAGTTTCACTCCCAACAATACTGTGGTGTTATTACCCTATATACAGACGTTTTAAACACTTTTATTATGTGTGATGTTAGTGCAACTGGCCTATAATTTTTTGCCAAGGCTTTACCCCCCCCCCCCCTTGTGCAACGGAGCTATATCTGCAGATTTAAGTGCTGCTGGTATCTCCCCTGTAGCCAGGCTCTTTCTCCATATTACGCTGAGTGCTCTCGCTACTGGTACTTTACATTTCTTTATGAATATTGAATTCCATGAGTCAGGCCTAGGAGCTGAGTGCATAGGCATATTGTCAATTTCTCTTTCAAAGTTTTCCAAGTTTGTGGTAATATCCGTTATATTATTTGCAGCTTGAATGTCATTCATAAAGAAGCTGTCTGGGTCATCAACTTTCATGTTGTTTATTGGTGTGCTAAACATAGCCTCATACTGGATTCTTAGAATTTCACTAATCTCTTTGTTGTCCTCTGTGTACGTACCTTCGTTTGTAATTAATGGTCCAATACTGGTAGAGGTTTTTGATTTTGATTTTGCGTATGTGAAAAAATATTTCGGATTTTTCCTTATCTCTTGTATAACTTTCTGTTCCAATTCCATTTCCTCAGACTCATATGATCGCTTCAATGTTTGTTCTATTTCTTCGATCTCCCTGCTTAGGCTTATTTTCCTTGCTTGTGATAGTTGTGTCTGCCGAAGCATTTCCGTTATTTTTTTCCTTCTCCTGTACAGTCGTCTGCGTTCTCTTTCTTGAGTGGTCCTCTTTCTGCCCCTCCTCATACAACCCGTCCTCTTAAAAATAACGTCACTTTTGGCTCGTATGTGCGATATGGCTAAATTTGGACGTAATTTGAAATGAAATCCACTCACAAAAGTGACGTTCTGTTCCGTTTTCTATTTGAGTCGTCCGCAGCGTACGCGCAGAGGTTATAAGAGAACACTTTAAATTAACGTTTTTCATAACGTTTTGAAACTTTATGAGAATTTCCTGCCCACCTAACCTATCAGAGGACCCTTAACTTACTGTTGTTGAAAAAAAAAATCCCAAATTTATTTTCATATTTTTTTATTTTCAAATTACGTCCAAATTCGGCCATACGGGCAAACGGCCAAAAGCGATGTTCTTTTTAAGAGGACAGGTTGCCTCATAGGCACGTGCTTCAAGCAGACCTTGTAAGCTTCAGCTGTCAGTTGAGCTATTCCCTGTGTGGGAGTTTTGTCGCTTAAGACCGTCTCCCATTGAATGGTTGCAAGGTCTACATTTATTTTTTCCCAGTCGATCCTCTTATTGTTAAAACTGAATTGATTGAATATGCCTTCTCGCTTGTTGGGTCTCTTAGACCTACTATCATTATTTATGCTAGTTCGCACTTCAATGAGCTTATGGACTGAGTATGAAGTATCTGAGATTGTGATGTCTCTGATTAGTTCATCATTGTTTGTGAACTAATGATGAACAAGAAAACAAGTCTAGAAAACTAGAAAACAACAAAAACACACTAGAAAACAAGTCTAGTGTGTTTTCGTTCCTAGTTGGTTCTGTAATCTGTTGAGAGTCTGAGGAAGGGGGGAAGGACGAGGAGAGGAAGAGCGCAACACGCGAGCATAAGAGATGTTAGTATAAGGCGGGAGCCGGCGAACCTGGCGCCTCGCCTCAGGAAAAGACAAACGCTCCCGGTGCTTCAGGTTAAGGACGGCCGCCTCAAGCTTGTAATGGACACAGGCACGGGAGAACGTAGGATGGGCCTCACCGCAGTTGAGGCAGCGAGCTTGGGGAGAAGTGCACTCCGACTTAGAGTGACCTTCACTCCCACACAAAGGACAGAGAGAGACAGTCCCAGAGCAGCGGAGGGCACCATGCCCAAACCTCCAGCACTTATTACAAAGTCGAGGAGAAGGAATATACTCCTGGACAGAGCACCTAGCACCAGCAAGAATGACAGAGGATGGAAGGGTCCTACCATCAAAGGTGATCTTCACAACGCGAAGGGGTTGACGGCGACGACCACGAGGGGGACGAGTAAACGAGTCAACCTGGAGGACAGAATGGCCTTGGGCATCAAGGATATGCCGAATATCATCGTGGCAATCCTGCAGATTCCGAACACCGGTTGCAACATGGGGTGGGAGGAGAATAGTGCCAACACTGGAATTCATCTGAACGTTCTTGGAGACCCAAACAGGGATCTCGCCAAGGCAAGATAAGGCAGCCAAGCGGGAAGCCGCATCCTGAGAAGGAGCAGCAATGACACGTGTACCGAGACGAGTGGGGTTGAAAGTAACACATGCATCCACGGAATCTACAAGATGCCGATGGAGGGAGAAATCGTCAGGAGGCGCAGAATCAAGAGGGAGGAGATCAAAGTATTTGGCCCATGAAGCAGGACCAAACAAGGCCTGATACGCATCAGCACGGGAAGGAATCGAGCGAGTGCGGTTGGGGCGCGAACGGCGTTGAGAACCCCTAGAGAGAGAGGGGTCAAAAGGCGCAGTAGTCACAACGAAAGACTTAGCCACACCAGGGGACGAAGTGGTCACCACCGGGGGCTGGAGGCTCGACCCAACCTCAGAGGAGGGAGGGGAGCTGGGGGAAGAAGTCAGGACGGTCAAAGGAGGAGCAAGGTCGGAGCCCAACGCAGCGGGAGCTACAGAGCCTGGTCTTCCAATACAGGCCGACTCGGGGGCTTGGTCGCCCACCCCACGAGCCTGAGAGGGTACAACGGAAACATTCAACGACATAGAGACGAAAAGTGACAAATTCATCCACGAATGTGCCCCCATACCCACCATGGAGCCACAATTAGAGGCAGGACACCCAACAGGAAGCTATTGCCGATCATGCCGGGGCCCCCTAGGGGTGCGTCGTGAGTATACGCCCCACAAACGCCACCTTAAGAACTGTCAGTCCGTCGAGATCGGGTTCAGCGACGAAAGGGGGATTGACAATAAAAGGTTCCCCTCGCTTGAGACGTCGGGTACTACAGTTCTACGGGTGCAAGAGTATGCCTCCTCAAGCACCCGGGCGTCAAAATAGAAGAAGTCCAAAGAAATAAACCAAAACAAGCAAAAGGTCGGCAGGAAACGACAAGCAGATAGGAGAAGAGGGGGGAGAAAAACGAAACATAAGGAAAAGGAAAAGCGATCCGGCACAATTGGAGAAGACAGCAGCAGGAGTGCAAGGCCAGAAAAGGACAGAGGACTGCCCAATGGAGCATCACACTCCGGCAGCCGTCCACCAAGCCCCCTCACGACGCCAACGGGCCGGAAGGGGAGGGGGGGCATTTGATAGAACAATCACTTACAAACAATTTGGATTAAAAATTCTACATATATGAGCATTATTGAATCCAAAAAAGCAAAATCACATAATTTTCTCAACAAACTGAAGAGGAGGGGTGGTTGGCGGGCCGCCGGTGGTAGGGGGAGGAGGGTCAGGGCCGGCCGCTGGTAGTCAGGTGCGGGAGGGGAGGGGAGGGGGGGGGGGTTGTAGCATGTTGGCGGTATAGGAGTGGGGGGGGAAGGGTGGCAGCCAGACTGACAGGCCTTGGGCCAGACCAGGCCTCAGACCAGGCCTTGAACCCAGACCTCGACGAAACTCGACCCAATGTTGACTGCATAGAGGCTAGCCGCCTCCTTACCCCTCCCTCCCACCTCAATACATCCCCTCACCACTGACCCCACACTTTATTATGAATTCTTCATTTTGACTACGGAATATGGTAGAGTGATGCATTACAAACCACTGAAATGGTAAAATTTTCTCTCCTAATTTTGTCAAAAGCAGCAAGTGAGCTTAGTATCGAGGCAAGTGCTGTAGCAGTCAGCTGGTGTCTCTACTCACCCTCCTTCTCTGACGCCTTTCCACCCCCTAATACATCCTCTCACCACTGACACCACAATTTATTATAAATTGTTCATTTTGACTATGGAATATGATAGAGCTTTGTGTTGCAAACAACTGAAATGGTAACATTTTCTCAGCTAATTTGGTGAAAAGCAGACAGTGAGTGAACTATTGAGGTGGAGCATGGAGGCGCCAGCCACGTGTTGCCATTTACATGATAACTCGAGCCAGAGCTCTCCACTGACACAACCTGCCTCCCCTGACACCACTGTTACTCCAGCTTCCCTGACAACTTACACCACTGACAACCTGCCTTCCATGAGAATAACTTACACCACCTGCCCCCCCTAACAATAAACCCTAACTACTGACACCACTTGCCCCCCCTGACAACAACTCTCACCAATGACCCTTGATACCATTTTATCATCCTTCAACCATTTATCCCTAGAAACAATGGGTAAGCATAATAAAACACTGTATAACTGTTTACACTTTGGCGAATCATAGATGATGACAGCCACCTCCGACGCTCGGTCTCGGTGACTGCTTGGATGAACAATCTTCGCTTAACCAAACATTTGTATGTTCCACTGAACATTTAGTACCTAATTCAATTTGTTCGGATCTTCTGGGAATTCGCTAGAACGGGGTTCGTTAGTGAGGATGAACTGTATTCTTTTCAGCTTTCTAACCTCAATTTTCATGCTACATCATTCATTTTGCTATCAAACTGTTCACAATATAAAGGGGCACATTTAAAACCAGTCCCATAATATTCGGACAATAAATGGGATTTTTAAAAATGCATTAATTGATGATGGCATTACCTTCATCAGGGACTCAGCGTGTTTTGGTTTTATGATGTCGATACCCTCATCAGGCCGCGAAACCCCTGATATTATTAGTTGGTTTTTGTTAACCCTTGAGCTGCAATCTTGCGATTTTAGCCTGCAACACGTCTTATAAAAGTGTTCATGTGTGTTTCCTGATCATGGGAAAAATAGAAAATAATTTGTGACATATTTTGACCACAATAGGGCGAGGAAGTCTGGCAAAAGTGAGGCGTTGACAGAGTAATCATCGGAGGCAGTCAGCTCCACCCGAGCTGTCAGGCGGGAGTTGCCACAAAAATATTATTACTTAATTATTTCAATGTCTTTGATTTTTTTTTCTGTTTTTTTTTCGAGTAATATTATTCAATAGTGTGTAGTGTGATATATTTATATAATAAAATGTGATCCATCGCTATACTCAAAAAGTATTGTGAGCATATTAGTGATTCAATTACAGTGCATCCTCACTCTAACGAACCCTACTCTAAAGCATTCCCGGATAATCCGAACAAATTGCATTTGGCGCTAAATGTTCAGGAGAACATACAAAAATTCATTTGTGTTGTTCCACTGATGGTGATGACCTAGGCTGGTATGGCAGGGCTGTGAGAGCTGTGTACTGTACATACTCTCCACAGCGTTCACTTCAATATCTGTATCACTAGTATCAGACACCTGTCTTAGGTCTTTTTCCAGATTTGAGTTATCAAAATCACTGGCATGCTCATCTTCAAGGAATATGCCCTGTATTTCAACATCAGAGAGTGTTTTCTCAAAAACATGGCCAACTAGAGACTGGGAGCTCAATATGGATACATACAAAATGGTTGCTACCTTGAATACGAGCCTGCCCACAACCGTGGGGAATGCTGGGAATTTTTTTCAAGCTGGCAAACACCTCATCCATCTTGTACCCAAGTTTTGAACCCTACAATATACCTACGAGTGCCTTAACCACTGTGATGCGCCGAGTTTATTGTGACATTCTCCGTGCACATGAAATCAAGTGTTCCCAAAAAAATGTTTTTTTTTAACCCTGAACATGTATGTCTATGTAAAAATAAATACAAAATTCCACTTACTTCGGCTGTGGGGACGTGGACAAGGTGCGCTGTGACGTCATCATGGCTGGTCGCCCGTACCAGAAACTCCCAGAAACAAGCGTGCAGGCCATTCAAGCATTGAGAGTTGCCACAAATATATTTTCAATTATTTGTTCTATGTATTTCCAATGCGGTTTTATTAGTTTTTTATTGTATATGATGCATATTTTTGTTATTTACAATATGTATACAACAGAACGTTCATAATGTTCCATGGAACTGTGATACTGTGTGTCAGTAATGTATCCACAATGTTTATTGTTGCAATAGTACTTGCTAAAAATTCACTAAGATTACACTATGTATAGTTTCACACACTATTTACACACTAACACACTGTATTACACACTCAGTTCTTCGGAAGTGAGTAATAATCAATGAAGTAGTCCAGGGTACACAGTGCGACTTCGCTCTCGTTGCACCAGGTACAGATAGATTTTCGCTGTTTCTTTGTTCTGTGTGCTTGCAAATAACGCACTCACGTACACCCTTGGTTTTAGTACTTGTAAGTGGTATGTAGCCAAGCTCATAATGCATAAAGTAGTCTTGAAAATATCGCTTTGTAAGGTCCCTGACTGGAAGATTCAGTCATTTATAGCAAGTGTCAGTCAATCTAGAAGAGATTCAGCCATTCTGGAAGAGATTCAGCTAATCTTGAAAATATCTATGGAAAACACCACCATGGAAACCGCTAACACTGTTCATCTATGCTACTTGTATCAGATGCATCATCACTGAACCCAGAAAATGATTCATCTATGTATCACCTATATAAATTGGCGATGGCATAGGTGGGCATGGGTGGCGTTCACAGCTACAACTGGATACGCTCGCTGTATCATCCTAATAGGTGCGGTATCACTTGCATCCGACCTTTGTGTTAGGTCCTTATTGCGCCTAGCTTCATCAATATCATGACCCTTATGTTCTTCAAGCTATACGGTCTGAATTTCACCGACAGAGAGTGATCTTTCAACACTGCGTCGGACAGGTGTTTGGGAGCCAGAGGGGCGTGCGCCACCCCATGGTTACTCACTCAATACTAACCCAGCGAGCAGCCATAGGACATTCTGGGATTTTTTTTCAGAGAAAGCTGCCTCTCACTGGAGGGTCCCAAGAGTTCATTTTGTATCCAACCTACCGCGAGCGTGTTTTGACCGTGTACGAATAAAAAAAACTTTTGTCGGTGGGAACAGTTATTGGCGAAAAGCATTTGTCGTTTGGCACAGTGCAGTGGTTAAGGTGTTATACGCACCCCATGATCGAGTGAAATTAGGCGCTAATGCATTTCAGAGGGTTAATACACTCAACAAAACTGGTTAATAATACCATGACTAATACAATCAACATCACTGGGTAATGCCAATATGATGAATACACTCACCATCACTGGGTAATGAAAACACCAAGATTAACCCTTACCAACGAACTTACCAACGACGTAATTGAGCCGACAAGATAGGCGATGACGTCACACCATGCATGATCCCTCATGCACGGTGCGTCCCAGAGGCGTCGCGTGCGGTCTTCAAGCAACCAGAGTTGCCACGAATTTATTTTCGCGTCATTATTTACAGCGTCTAGGCCTATTTTATTAGCAATATTAGTCACTAATTGTGTTGCACATAATGTTACATCACAGTCATTGTCAATAAATGTTACATACATCGAGTAAACACATGTGCACACAAATGTTTTCCATTACGTCATTATATTATGTAATCACAATGTTCATTATTATATGTACACACAAGCACGCACTATGTACAGGTTTTTGCACTATTATTGCACATTTAGAAGTCTTGGAGTGTGTGGTAGTCGTTGAAGCAGTCGACAGCACACAATGGAACTGCACACGCTTCACACCATGTTTACCCCACTTTACGTTTCTGTACTCTTCGTTTTGTTGTTTTACATACTACGCATGCACGTTGGCCTATTGCACGCTTTCCACCTGCTGGCAAATTCTTTAGTCTGTATTGCTGAAAGGCATCTATGTGAGCGAGCCTGGGTGTTACAGCATGCTGCAACACTGGGTTCATGATTGGTCTTCGTATGCCAGGGACTTCTTGACCAAACTTTGCTAATAACTGTGTTGCAAGTGTAAAAGCAAATGTACGGAACACAGGTTTACGTCCAGTTTTCACCAGGTACAAATTATAGCAGTTCAACAGGCTCATGTCAACAAGATGGAAAAACACTTTTTTTGTCCACTTCAATGTTTTCCGCACATACTCGATAGTGCCAATCATCATGTCAGCCTTATCAATCAAACACATGTTGATATTGTAGTCAAGAACACAATCTGGCTTATATACTGGTTCTCTCGTTACACGGTTCACCTTGCCACTGTTCAACATTGTACCCTCATGAACGGTTGTCAGCAGGTTCACTTCTCTCTTGTCTTTCCACCGTACTAAGAGAATTTCATCACATTTCCGTACCTGGCACTCACCAACTGCAAGTCCACCGACAAACACTGGCATTTCCCTTCTTCGTGGCTTTACTGTGCCAACCAACCCGGTTCTATTTTCAATCAAGAACTTAGCTAGCAATGGACTTGAATAGTAATTATCTGTGTATAAGATGTGGCCCTTGTTCATCCATGGTGCCATCAGTGACTTCACCACACTACCCGAGAAACCATGTTCGTCGTTACCGGGAATGTCTACATCACTAGCTGAATACAGAATCATGTGTAACACGTATCCTGTTTCACAGTCACACAGTACAAAGAATTTCAAGCCAAATCTGTTTCGTTTTGAGGGAATATACTTTTTGAATGAAACACGTCCTTTGAATAGTATAAGGGATTCGTCAATCACCAGCTTCTGTGCTGGTACGTAAAAATCTCTGAATTTTCCAATCACCTCATTCATATAGTGCCTCACTCGCCAAAGTCTATCCTCCTCAGTCCGGTCCTCATTAGTTGCAAAATGCACACACCTGAGGAGTATCTGAAATCTGTCTCTGGACATATATTTCCCGAAGAAAGGTGTTGGAATAGTCAGATCTTTGCTCCAGTAATCTGTGATAGCGTGTTTGACACAGTGTTTCATCAACATACATATTGCAAGAAACACATACATTTCCCCTATATTGGTGTCTTTCCAACGTTGCAAGCGTGAAAATTCTGATATATCTTTTCTAATGAGATGAGCCGCATGAAGGTTCGTTTGGTGTACAATATATTCCATGAGCGGCTCATCATAGAATGCGGTAAAATAATCACATTCACTCATATCATCACCATTATCAGGGAAAAGATCTGTAATCCCAACGTCTTTATCGTCAAAGGCAGGAATTCGAGGAATAAAACCAGCACCATCACTCCACACTAGTACACCTGGTGTCCTGCGAGACGCAGGGGACGCAGCAGAGGCACTACGGCGAGGAAGCGATGCACCCCGTGGACCAGGAGCTGAAGCCCGTCTACGCACAGTACGGCCGCTACCTGCACGTGAGGTAGAGGCACGTGCACAAGAGGTAGAGGCACGTGCACGTGAGGTAGAGGCACGTGCACGTGAGGTAGAGGCACGTGAACATGAGGCTCTTGGTGCCACATGTGGTGCTATGCGGTGGCGCTTGGCTGGCCGAGACGCTGCTGACGCGACAAAATCTCGCCCAGTAACACCACTGGCACTGGCACCAGGCTCTGTAACACTATGTTCTGATTCCACTTCACTAAAACCAGAAAAAGAGTCACCTTCCTCTGACTCGTCACCGAAATTATCCTCAGACTCTAAATAATCACAGGAATTGTGTGGCCGAGGGAATATTGGGGTCGACGCTGGCCGAGGTGGCATGGGTGAGGGTATAGGCCTCGCCATAGGAGGCGGCTGTATCTCATATTCACTGTCCGTGCTATCAACATCGGTCAATTGGGTGTAGTCTTTATCAATATCAGAGTCATCAAAGTCACTTTCCTCACCATCGGAAAATAATTCACTGGTTATTTGCTCTTGGGTGAGTGATTGCGTGGGGCATGCTCGAGAAGCGTTCGGCCGTGCGCTCGACATGGTGGCTGCCGGGTAACTGAGGCCTCCCAAGCGATAGTAGCGTGAGCTGGATTTTTTTTCAAAATGGCGGCTGTTTACTATAGCCCCTGGGCAGTGTATGGGGACCCCCTCTACCCCGCGGGCCTTTCAAATCATGCTCGGTACGCCCGCGCATCATATGATGCGATGCGCAATTTACTGCAAGTCGGGCAAAGCATCATATGATGCGATGCGCAATTGAAGGGTTAAATACATATAATTTACCCTCTTATAACTATTACTACAAAGACTTCAATTTTATAAAATGTAATAATTTTTTGAATGCTTAATTTGTCTAGTTATCAGATTCTTAGTTTACAATATTTGCAACTTACCCATTTATCTGTTAATACTAACACTTCAATTTCCCAAAATGTTATAAACCTTGAACTCTTAATTTGTCAAATTATCTGAATCTTTAATTCATTACTTTGTGAATTAAAAATTAATAATTTAATTTCTCACTTATATATCTGCCCATTAATATTAGCTACTAGTCTTGTTTGTTGTCTAATATTCCAATATTGTTAATGGATTCTTAAGCTTTAAGTACATCAGTGTTTCCAGCCCATATGTTTGTTTCTATTGCTTACCCTTATCCAACTTGTCTTATTACCATATGATATTACTGTATTACAATCTTAAGAGATTACTGAATTTTTAATTTGATTAATTATGTTTCCTTTTTTATTAATTATTTTGAATCTGAATCCATTTATTTATTCATAATCTTAATCTAATTGTCTAATTCTCACTTTGTTCTCTTTTTTTTTTGCCTGTGTATTGCCTGTTTATATTGCATATCCTTGCCCATCTTGTATTATTACCTTATAATATTCATGTATTACAATATTAATCTAATTCTTAACTTAGCTAATTATTTGTATTCCATTTGATTAATTATTTGAATCTCAATTCGTTTACTCTAGAAATCTTAATTTTGATTAATTATCTAATTTCCCACTCTTCTGTTCTTTATTATTTTTACTTTCATATCTGGTAAACTTTATTACTTATATACAGTATCTGCTAAATGTTATTACTTACATATCTGCTGAATAATATTTACAATCACTTCTCTATTCTTGCATATTTTTCTTTTCAAATACAGTGCATCATCACTCTAACAGACCCCGCTCTAACAAATTCCCGGATGGTCCAAGTGAATTGCATTTGGCACTAAATGTTCAGTGGAACATACAAAAATTCATTTGTGTTGTTCCACTGATGGTGATGACCTAGTCCGGCATGGCAGGGCTGTGAGAGCTGTGTACTGTACACACTCTCCACATCGTTCACTTTACTATCCATATCACTAGTAGCAGATACCTGTGTTAGGTCTTTCTCCAGATTTGGGTTATCAAAATCATTGGCATGCTCATCTTCAAGCAATATGCCTTGTATTCTAATATCAGATGATGTTTTCTTAAAAACATGGCTGACTAGGGCTGGGAGCTTGATATGGATGAATATGACACGGTTGCTACCTTGAATATGAGCCTACCCATGACTGTGGGGAATGCTGGGATTTTTTTTCAATCTGGCAAACACCTCAGGAATCCATCTTGTACCCAAGTCAACACCGCGTTGGACAGGTGTTTGGGAGCCAGAGGCGCGTGTGCCACCCATTGTTGCTCACTCAGTACTAACCCAGCCAGCAGCCCTATGACATTCTGGGAATTTTTTCCAAGATGGCTGCCTCTCACTGGAGGTCCTAAGAGTCCATTTTGTACCCAACCTACCGCGAGCGTGCTTCGACTGTATACGAAGAAATAAAAAATACTTTTGTCAGTTGGCGCAGTAATTGGCGAATGGCATTTGTCGTTTGGCGCAGTGCAGTGGTTAAGGTCTTATGCACACCCCTTATTGAGCAAAATTATGCACTATTTGCATTTCAGAGGGTTAATACACTCACCATCACTGGGTAATGACATTATGATTAATACACTTAACATCACAGGGTAATGACAATATGATTAATACACTCAACATCACAGGGTAATGACAATATAATTAATACACTCTCCATCACTGGTAAATGACAACACCAACATTAATACACTAGTTAATGAAAATATCTTGATTAATACACTCACAATCACTAGATATCGACATCAACATGATAAACACACACACTGGTAGTACAGTAAGAATAAAATTGTCCTTACCATCATTAATGGGCAAAAGTTGTGTTTGCTATCGTCCTTGGTAGTTGAGCAGAGACTGGAAGCAGTATTACCTATTAGGCAAAATAAAACAAATTTAAGGTTTCTATGACTAAATTTTTCCCACCAAAACACAGTAAATGTTAAGAAAAATTAAATAATTTTTTTAGGTATTGTGCTTTGAGCAAAAGTAAGGAGGGTGACCAGGAGTAAGGAGGGTGGGCAGGAGTAAGGAGGGTGGGCAGGAGTAAGGAGGGTGGGCAGGAGTGGGGAGGGTGGGCAGGAGTAAGGATGGTGGGCAGGAGTAAGGAGGGTGGGCAGGAGTAAGGAGGGGTGGGCAGGAGTAAGGAGGGCAAGGAGGGACCCTGTCTGGCAGGGAGGGAAGGAGGGAGTCAGGCTATGGGTGGGTGAGCAAGCAGGGAGGCTGGAGTGGGTGTCCACCCACCTGCAAACCTGCTCATCCACCCACCTGTGCACCATCAAACCCATCTGCCTGCCATGCAACCATCCAGCCCATCTTCCTGCCAGCCATCCAGCCCACCCGCTCACCCACCCATCTGCCCGCCCACTTGCCCTGCCCACCTTCCTGCCAGGCAGCTACCCACCCAGCTCACCACCCACCCAGCATCACACACTAATTATAGTGTGTGTGGAAATTCAAATCACGTTGGCTGTGATACATAAAGATTGTGAATGTTATTTTTTTCTTCCCCGGTAAAACTCAGCTAATACGGATGTCGGGCTTAACTGGATAGGGGTCCTTCCCATATAGTCTGGATAATCGAGTTCATACAGTATATATAATATATTATCCAGGATATATGACCTCTATCAAGCATATTCAGGTCATTTTTACATATATAGCACTAATAACTAACCTTGCTTACAACTATTCTAATACTTCATTTCAAGACCAAAACAAGGCATACATACACTTATATTATTAAACCTCTTGTCTGGAAATACTTTACCTAAAGCAGCCAAGCCTACTCAGGTCACACTCACTGAATGAAAGGTTTCTGATCTTTCCATATGAAAACACTCATAATAATGCCAGATTATTTTAACCATTGAGAACCCACGTAATAGTGTGCAAGAGGCAGAGGTGTAATTAACGGAGGGAAGCGCGATCACAAGTTAGGTATCCAGTGTCAGTTATTTCTTATAAGACATTCAGGTATTCATAATTAAACATCTTATGAGAAAATATATAGGATTCTGTAATGAGAAAATGTGGCTAACTCTACAGTAGACGGAAAAACACCACAATTTACATATTGAAATCACAAATTTAAATAGAATAAACCTAACAAATAAAGTATAGAGAAGACTCTTGTAATGTGATTCACTGACCACTTGGAAATTCAAATGCATTTTACCTACAAATAATACGCTATCATACGTTAGCTTGAATTTTCCTGGAGTGACTCTCATACATTCTCTCTCTCTCCATATAATTTCAAACATTTCCTTCATATCAGAAAGTTGGATGTACCAAATCTTTTAAATGTTAAACATCGACAAATTTAACATTTAAAAATGTAATTTACTGGTGTAAATGTGTATTTATGAGCGTATAAACATCTATTTAAATGTATAATAAAACAAATATGAAAGACAAAAGCATATAAAGAATAAACTAGAAAACAGAATATAGCAACTCTTTGATTAATGAAAATGTTTGAAACATTTTATGTCATTCATTCATTCATAATTTACATCATTTACACAACATAATTTACATAATAGTAGCATCCATCAGTCTCAGGAGACTATGGAGTTGTGCTCTGCTTGTCGGTCTGGAGTGGCCTCTCCAGGGCACAAAGCCAGGGTAGGTTGATATGCTGGAGAAACTGTTATCCAAGCAGCAGGCGCCGAAAGTCTCCAATGGAAAGGCAAACGCCAATACGATTGGTTCCAGCGCCGTCGCATGAACTGTCAGAACGAGAGGCTCCAACTCCGGAGTTAACCTCGAGGTTGGTAAAAGAGGGCACAGGGACTCCAGACCCGGAGACCGCCGTGGTCGGGGCCGGAGAAGAACCAGCCCAGCAAGGGGCAAGAACGACCCCAGCCTCCTGAAGCAGAGCTTGGGCTCCCTGAGCCCCAGGTGGAGGGTGTCCAACCCTGCACCTATGGGTTCATCACAGCCACCTTTCACCCGAGGCTCCCTTCCTTCATGACCCAGCAGAAGGAAGAGTAATAATTATTAATTACAATAAGTCGTATTATAATTATTATTATAATAATATAATTATTAATATAATTATAATAATACAGAGTAACTAGGGCCGGGCGAGGAACAAACTGACAATTTACATACACAGTAACATAATAACATACATAACATAATTAACATACACAAAAAACGGCTGCTTGCCATAAGTCCCTTTGTACGCTAAATAAAATGTTCTATAGTATTAAACATGGCATATTGTGGAATATAATGTTTACTACATGAATAATTCAAATACAGTGGTACCTTCATTTACGATCGTAATCCATTCCCAGAGACTCGACGTCAACCAAAAATTCGGCAACAAAACAAATTTTGCCATAAGAAATAATGTAAGTTTAATTAATCCGTTACACCCCCCCCCCCCCCCAATAAAAACAGCGTTGAATGTAATGAAACGCCATTTTCTGGGTGATACCCGGAGGCTCCCCGGAGCTTACTAGGCTGATATGCTAATGTCAGACTTTGGCATCAGTCATGTGTATGGAGTTCTGTGGGTCTACTGAGGACCACGAGCCAGAACCTGGCCCCCTCAGAGGGGCAAGGGGAGCAATGGCCTATAGAAACCCCCGTGTGGTTGGAAGCATTCTATGTCTGCCATCGACCGGGTCAGGCACCTAGAAAGGTAAGCATCCCAAAACAAACCCCTATTCTGGTGAAATTATTGCTACCAAAAGCCGAACAAGTGGATAGAACTCCCCACAAAGAAACGAACAAACGATCATGACGTCACACGTCGCCGCGCCGCTGTTACACAGCTCCCCCGTCCCCGGGAGGGGGAAGGGGGGAGCCCCAGACCCCTCACGCCGGCTATCGACCCGTCAGTTCTGAGGCTGGATGTCAAAACACACGAAAAAAACGCCGACCCGGGGAAGGGAGGGATGCCGGGCAGCCTCCGGGTCTCACCCAGAAAATGGCGTTTTATTACATTCAACGCTGGTTTTCTGGGGGGACCCCCTTCGGCTCCCTGGAGCTAACTACCCACAGAGGAAGAACGTAAGGACTTACCCGGGAGGCGGTCGTTGCTCACTACACAACTCGAAGTCGAGACAACTTGCTGCAACCGCCGACCTAAATGACACAGGCCTGACTAGGCCTAGGGACGTGCACGAGGTAACGAGCAGCCAGGACCCTGTACGGCCGCCAAAAGCCCCGTGCCCAAATGCCAGCCCAGGACATGGTGCCCAAGACGGCAGCAAGCACAGTGAACGTACAAACGTCATGGGCATGGGGATAGACCGCAGGCTAGCTAGTCGTAAGAACTCTGCGGACGACCTGGGAGACCCACACCCGCGAACAGGGAAGAAAGGGAAACCGGATCAACCCAAAGCGTGTCCCCAGACACTGAGGCCGAGGCGCGCAAGTAACGGCAAAGAGCCACCACCGAACACAAAACATGATGCACCCCCGGCCCAACCAATGAAGCATCAACAACCCAGGGACCCCTCCAGAAAGCAGCAGTTTCAATCTTCACCAGAAAAGAAGGAGACAGCTGCAGACGAACAAAACCATCATGAAGACTGAAAGAGCAGAAACCCCTGCGCCGGAGGAGAGCATGAAGCTACCTAACCCGACAGCCAGAGGTCACTGCCAACAGATAAGGAGCCTTATAGAACAATCCTGAACTGAAGGGGCCACAACAAACTGAGGAGAAGAAAGAAAATAGCACTCTGTCCAATGACCAGGACGGCTCAGGCTGCGCAAGAGCAGGAGCAGGCCGGAGGTGAAACAATGCATGAGACAGCTTGCGAAACGGCACAGAGATAACATCAAAACCGAAAGCAAGCCGAAGTGGCTCCGCTAGCGCCTCACGATACGAGGCGACAGTATGGGGCAAGATGACGGCCCCAAACTTCCACAAGAAAAGGACAAGGCCACGCCAACAAATGCAGCTACCGAAGAAGGGACAGAAGGAAAAGGAAGGGCCGCCAAAAACCCCACACTACCGCCAAGAAGAAGCACGCAGCTGGGACACCATCAATGAAGCCACCCGACCACCAACAGAAGGTGAGAGACTCGAGGCAGAACCGAACCGGCCCCGCCATGGGCCAATTGAGCCTAGGAAGATGCGGAGCTGCGGATAGATCTTGGGTGCCACCACGGAGCCAGCTAAGCCAGAAACCCAAGCCGACAAAGGAGATGGAACATCCGCCATACAGAAGACACCCCAACTCCCACGAGCCCGCCAGGAGATCGGAGACGACAGTTCCGACTTGCGAAACTAGAGAAGGGAAACCGAGAGAACGTGAAAACGCCAACAGGCTGGGTAAGTCAGGTAACCAGGAACCGAAATAGGAGGCAATAGGAGAGCCAAAAGGCACAAACAAAACAACCACGTGTAGGACAAAAGGAGAAAACGGAAAAACACAAGATCAGAAGAAAAGCCCCAGCACCAACGGCCAGGGACATGAGCATTGAAGGAAGATGAGGAACGAAGAAGGCAAGGAGCAAAACAGGAATGAAAGGGACACGACCAACAACACACAGAGCCGCTGGTCATGTCCCAACAAGCCACGCCAACAACACAGGTGTCTGACACGTCCCAACACAACACGAAAAGGAAAAAAAGGTGCAAAGGTACGCCAACAGACCAGTACCCGAACCAAAGAGTATGAGCTACGAAGATATGATCACCCACATCGACGATTCCCAAAGGAAGCGATAAGGAAGAGAAAGACCGACTACGGGACCCCAGGGGCACACGCACCAAGGGACACTGGTGGAAGGATAACCCAAACGAGCCAAAGAGACATGGGAAAGAAGTATTGCAGTGTCAGTAGTAGACAAGCGGAACGCATGAGGAAGCGATGTGGTAAAGGATGACAACACACACAGCTTCAAGCGCAGATATGATAGAGTCAAGCAGGCCCAGGAACCTGCACATGAGCAAATGACAGGTGAGAAGCGGGACCAAAACCCAGAGCCCAACTCCTGCAACACAACTAGGGAAGTACAACTAGGTAAGTACCGTACAGAAAATCCAATGAATATGGAAGGTCTAAGCTAGGCACTGCAAGACGTGCAAGGAAAGAGTGACCCAGATAAGACCATGAAAAACGGGGCTATGACCCCCCTTACAACAATTAAACCAGAAGAACAATTAAGGCCCCAGGAAGAAGCACAGAAGGGAAAAACAAAAATCCATACCCAATCCCCAACACACATCCCCAACATGAAAACTGCTACAAAATGTCACCTCAGAACATCAAGACAGGAACACTTACCCCCATAACATATAACCCCACCATTGTATCTCGAAACGTGGTGGAAGTAGGACCCCCTATTTGAACTCAAGCATGGGCTGGACATGCACAAGAGTGGGACTGGATGGGTATAAATAGGAGCTGCCTCGTATGGCCTATTAGGCCTGCTGCAGTCACCTGTGTTCCGATGTTCGTATATTCGTATCAAAAAATCACTAACCAGCACCTGGCCGAAGAGAAGCCAGACCGCATGAACTCACCTACAGAACGTAGGCACGAACGTGTCACGACACAACATAGCCGAGAAAATTCCGGGAGCACCGCCAGTGGAAGAAGGCAAACCCGCACATGCAGGAGAAGAACAGGGGTAGAGGCGAAGGAAGAGCCCGACACCCATATGCAGGGAAAACCCAGCGTCCTCCCAATAGCAGCAATCCAGAACACCCGCAGGAACTACGGGGGCACGGACTGGAGAATGGAGAGGAACGAGCGCCGAAGCATCGGAGAGAAAAGGGACACAAAATCCCAGCTCACGTACACACTGCCCGTATCAAAACAAACAACCACGGCGCATGCGCAGCAGGGATGCCAGAAGTCGCGAGCTAAAGAAAGAAACCACGAATTGACTACAAAAATATACAAAATAGTGTTGTTAACAACCGAATCCCATATGAGAGTACACAGTGCAGCCGCTAACCATAGTTGAAAAGAGCAGGAAAGGACCGAGAAGAAACATAGCACAGCATCCCATTTGGGCTACAAAGAGCCCAACTGGGCTCCATGGACCCCAATCTGGCAACCCTGTGCAGCGCAGGACAGTGCACGGAGATAAGAGACAAACACGAAAGAAAGAAACAGGGCCGAAAAACGAGAAGCTTGGAGAAGGACCGTCAAGCCCCAGAAGGGACCGGAAGACGACGGACATTCCAAGAATACGGGAAGAAGCAAAACCTTCCCGATCCTAAATTTTTACATATTTTTTCAATATTTCTGATAAGTTTTTCTCACTTTTTGCACTAAAGTTATTCAATAGTGTGTGTTTTGAGTAATTTATATGGTAAAATATGTAGAACATCGGAATCCTCATATATATTCATGTTAATAATATGCACCTATATTATTTACTTGGAAAAATACAACCTGTTATTTTTGGTGTTATTATACTGCATACACAATTTTTATACAACTATGAATATTGACTTCCACGATTATGAACCACCAAGCTGTTGTGGTGGGTGTGGTAAAGACAGTCAACCACACACCCTACCTGTGCCAGCAGCAGACTGTGCCAGCAGCAGACTGTGCCAGCAGACTACCAGCAGACTGTGCCAGCAGACTGTACCAGCAGACTGTACCAGCAGACTATACCAGCAGACTGTGCCAGCAGACTGTACCAGCAGACTGTACCAGCAGACTATACCAGCAGCAGACTGTGCCAGCAGACTGTGCCAGCAGGCTGTGCCAGCAGACTGTGCCAGCAGACTGTGCCAGCAGCAGACTGTACCAGCAGACTGTACCAGCAGACTGTGCCAGCAGCAGACTGTACCAGCAGACTGTACCAGCAGACTGTGCCAGCAGACTGTACCAGCAGACTACCAGCAGACTGTGCCAGCAGACTACCAGCAGACTGTGCCAGCAGCAGACTGTACCAGCAGACTGTGCCAGCAGACGGTGCCAGCACACTGTGCCAGCAAACTGTGCCTGCAGACGATGCCAGTAGACTGTGCCAGCAGCAGGCTGTGCCAGCAGACTACCAGCAGACTGTGCCAGCAGACTGTGCCAGCAGACTGTACTAGTAGACTTTACCCGCATACTGTACCAGCAGACTGTGCCAGCAGACTGTGCCAGCAGACTACCAGCAGACTGTGCCAGCAGACTGTACCAGCAGACTGTGCCAGCAGACTTTACCAGCAGACTGTACCAGTAGACTGTGCCAGCAGACTGTACCGGCAAACTGTGCCAGCAGACTGTGCCAGCAGACTGTGCCAGCAGACAGCGCCAGCAGACTGTACCGGCAAACTGTACCAGCAGACTGTGCCAGCAGCAGACTGTGCCAGCAGACTATGCCAGCAGACTGTAGCAGCAGACTTGGCCAGCAACAGACTGTGTTAGCAGACTTGGCCAGCAGCAGACTGTGCCAGCATCAGACTGCGCTAGCAGACTGTGCCAGTAGACTCTGCCAGCAGACTGTGTCAGCACACTGTGTCAGCACACTGTAGCAGCAGACTGTGACAGCAGACGGTGCCAGCAGACTGTGCCAGCTTAATGTACCAGCAAATTGTACCAGCATAATGTACTAGCAGAATAGGCCAGCAGCAGAGTGTCCCAGCAGACTGCGCCAGCAGACATTACCAGCAGACTGTGCCAGCATAGTGTACCAGCAGACTGTGCCAGCATAGTGTACCAGCAGACTGTGCCAGCATAGTGTACCAGCAGACTGTGCCAGCATAGTGTACCAGCAGACTGTGCCAGCATAGTGTACCAGCAGACTGTGCCAGCATAGTGTACCAGCAGACTGTGCCAGCATAGTGTACCAGCAGACTGTGCCAGCATAGTGTACCAGCAGACTGTGCTCGCAAACTGTGCCAGCAGCAGACTGTGCCAGCAGCAGACTGTGCCAGCAGCAGACTGTGCCAGCAGCAGACTGTGCCAGCAGCAGACTGTGCCAGCAGCAGACTGTGCCAGCAGCAGACTGTGCCAGCAGCAGACTGGGCCAGGAGACGAAACAAAAGGAGTCACAAGGTACTACACACATTACTAATTCTCAGCACAATGTTATTATTACCAGCAAGCTGACAACAACAGTGTGTAAATTAATACATTTAAATAAGACCATGTGTGTGTGTGGACCATTTGTATACTACAAAATATTGTGTGTCTGCATATTGGTGGTACAATTATTATACCCGTATTCATAGGAATATATATATATATATATATATATATATATATATATATATATATATATATATATATATATATATATATATATATATATATATATATATATTAGTATATTTTGGTAGCAGTCTTTCCTGTAGACATATATTATTAAATATGACCGAAAAAGTAAGATTAATAATTCTAACACGAATTTTCTCGATCTTTCTTATGTTTCTTTTCACTGTTGATGGTAATTCAAAGATCAATTCTCCAAAATTCATTTTTATTTCTAGTCTGACGCGACACTTGAGCGCGTTTCGTAAAACTTATTACATTTTCAAAGACTTTAGTTTACAAACACACAACTGAAACTGAATAGAGCTTTACACATCTTCGAGGTTTATATCTACATTTGGGTGAGGTGGATGAGGTGAAAAACGAACTTTCAACAATGGGTATTAAATTCCAACACAAGACAGAACACGAAACAATGGGTATTGAATGGGTATTAAATTCAAACACAAGACAGAACACGAAACAATGGGTATTGAATGGAAGTAATTGTAGAAAGCCTATTGGTCCATATTTCTTGATGCTTCTATATTGGAGCGGAGTCTTGAAGTGGGTAGAATATAGTTGTGCATTAATTGGCTGTTGATTGCTGGTGTTGACTTCTTGATGTGTAGTGCCTCGCAGACGTCAAGCCGCCTGCTATCGCTGTATCTATCGATGATTTCTGTGTTGTTTGCTAAGATTTCTCTGGTGATGGTTTGTTTGTGGGAAGAGATTATATGTTCCTTAATGGAGCCCTGTTGCTTATGCATCGTTAAACGCCTGGAAAGAGATGTTGTTGTCTTGCCTATATACTGTTTTTTTTAGGCTTACAGTCCCCAAGAGGGCATTTGAAGGCATAGACGACGTTGGTCTCTTTTAAAGCGTTCTGCTTTGTGTCTGGAGAGTTTCTCATGAGTAGGCTGGCCGTTTTTCTGGTTTTATAGTAAATCGTCAGTTGTATCTTCTGTTTTTTGTCTGTAGGGATAACGTTTCTACTGACAATATCTTTCAGGACCCTTTCCTCCGTTTTATGGGCTGTGGAAAAGAAGTTCCTGTAAAATAGTCTAATAGGGGGTATAGGTGTAGTGTTAGTTGTCTCTTCAGAGGTTGCATGGCGTTTCACTTTCCTTCTTATGATGTCTTCCATGAAACCATTGGAGAAGCCGTTGTTGACTAGGACCTGCCTTACCCTATAGAGTTCTTCGTCGACTTGCTTCCATTCTGAGCTGTGGCTGAGGGCACGGTCGACATAAGCGTTAACAACACTCCTCTTGTACCGTTCCGGGCAGTCACTGTTGGCATTCAGGCACATTCCTATGTTTGTTTCCTTAGTGTAGACTGCAGTGTGGAAAACTCCGCTCCTTTCCATGACTGTTACATCTAGAAAGGGCAGCTTCCCATCCTTCTCCATCTCGTAAGTGAAACGCAACACAGAATTCTGCTCAAATGCCTCCTTCAGCTCCTGCAGATGTCTGACATCAGGTACCTGTGTAAAAATGTCGTCAACATACCTGCAGTATATGGCCGGTTTCAAGTTCATGTCGACTAAGACTTTTTGCTCGATGGTACCCATGTAGAAGTTTGCAAACACGACACCTAGGGGAGAACCCATGGCGACCCCATCTACTTGCTTATACATGTGTCCATCCGGGCTCAAGAAAGGTGCCTCTTTAGTACAAGCTTGGAGTAGTTTCCTTAGACTGTTTTCTGGTATGTCAAGAGGAGTACAGACCGGATCACGGTACACTCTGTCCTCTTGACATACCAGAAAACAGTCTAAGGAAACTACTCCAAGCTTGTACTAAAGAGGCACCCTTCTTGAGCCCGGATGGACACATGTATAAGCAAGTAGATGGGGTCGCCATGGGTTCTCCCCTAGGTGTCCTGTTTGCAAACTTCTACATGGGTACCATCGAGCAAAAAGTCTTAGTCGACATGAACTTGAAACCGGCCATATACTGCAGGTATGTTGACGACATTTTTACACAGGTACCTGATGTCAGACATCTGCAGGAGCTGAAGGAGGCATTTGAGCAGAATTCTGTGTTGCGTTTCACTTACGAGATGGAGAAGGATGGGAAGCTGCCCTTTCTAGATGTAACAGTCATGGAAAGGAGCGGAGTTTTCCACACTGCAGTCTACACTAAGGAAACAAACATAGGAATGTGCCTGAATGCCAACAGTGACTGCCCGGACAGGTACAAGAGGAGTGTTGTTAACGCTTATGTCGACCGTGCCCTCAGCCACAGCTCAGAATGGAAGCAAGTCGACGAAGAACTCTATAGGGTAAGGCAGGTCCTAGTCAACAACGGCTTCTCTAATGGTTTCGTGGAAGACATCATAAGAAGGAAAGTGAAACGCCATGCAACCTCTGAAGAGACAACTAACACAACACCTATACCCCCTATTAGACTATTTTACAGGAACTTCTTTTCCACAGCCCATAAAACGGAGGAAAGGGTCCTGAAAGATATTGTCAGTAGAAACGTTATCCCTACAGACAAAAAACAGAAGATACAACTGACGATTTACTATAAAACCAGAAAAACGGCCAGCCTACTCATGAGAAACTCTCCAGACACAAAGCAGAACGCTTTAAAAGAGACCAACGTCGTCTATGCCTTCAAATGCCCTCTTGGGGACTGTAAGCCTAAAAAAAAAACAGTATATAGGCAAGACAACAACATCTCTTTCCAGGCGTTTAACGATGCATAAGCAACAGGGCTCCATTAAGGAACATATAATCTCTTCCCACAAACAAACCATCACCAGAGAATCTTAGCAAACAACACAGAAATCATCGATAGATACAGCGATAGCAGGCGGCTTGACGTCTGCGAGGCACTACACATCAAGAAGTCAACACCAGCAATCAACAGCCAATTAATGCACAACTATATTCTACCCACTTCAAGACTCCGCTCCAATATAGAAGCATCAAGAAATATTGACCAATAGGCTTTCTACAATTACTTCCATTCATTACCCATTGTTTCGTGTTCTGTCTTGTGTTTGAATTTAATACCCATTCAATACCCATTGTTTCGTGTTCTGTCTTGTGTTGGAATTTAATACCCATTGAATACCCATTGTTGAAAGTTCGTTTTTCACCTCATCCACCTCACCCAAATGTAGATATAAACCTCGAAGATGTGTAAAGCTCTATTCAGTTTCAGTTGTGGGTTTGTAAACTAAAGTCTTTGAAAATGTAATAAGTTTTACGAAATGCGCTCAAGTGTCGCGTCAGACTAGAAATAAAAATGAATTTTGGAGAATTGATCTTTGAATTACCATCAACAGTGTAAAGAAACATAAGAAAGATCGAGAAAATTCGTGTTAGAATTATTAATCTTACTTTTTCGGCCATATTTAATAATAATAATAATAAATATGTATATATATATAAATATATATATATATATATATATATATATATATATATATATAAATATATATATATATATATATATATATATATATATATATAAATATAAATATATATATATATATATATATATATATATATATATATATATATATATATATATATATATATATATATATATAAATATATATATATATATATATATATATATATATATATATATATATATATATATATATATATATGTCGTACCTAGTAGCCAGAACTCACTTCTCAGCCTACTATTCAAGGCCCGATTTGCCTAATAAGCCAAGTTTTCCTGAATTAATATATTTACTATAATTTTTTTCTTATGAAATGATAAAGCAACCCTTTTCTCTATGTATGAGGTCAATTTTTTTTTATTGGAGTTAAAATTAACGTAGATATATGACCGAACCTAACCAACCCTACCTAACCTAACCTAACCTATATTTATAGGTAAGGTTAGGTTAGGTAGCCAAAAAAAGCTAGGTTAGGTTAGGTTAGGTAGGTTAGGTAGACGAAAAAACATTAATTCATGAAAACTTGGCTTATTAGGCAAATCGGGCCTTGAATAGTAGGCTGAGAAGTGCGTTCTGGCTATTAGGTACGACATATATATATATATATATATATATATATATATATATATATATATATATATATATATATAATATATATATATATATATATATATATATATATATATATATATATGTACACACACACACTAACTGTACCCGGCCACGTGTTGCTGTGGCTCAGCAACAGATGTGCGTTGCTGAGTCACAGTAACCTTTCCCTGTTTCCCGGGCTTCCCCACCATTCCCTCCCCTTCCTCCTGTCCCCTCGTCCTCCCCACCATTCTTTCCTCCCCGGTCCCTTTGTCCTCCCCACCATTCCCCACTACCGCGTCCCCGTCCTCCTCCTATCAATTCCCCATTCCACTGTACCCTTGTCCTCCCTACCATTCCCTCTTCCCTCGTCTGATGCATTCTCAAATGATCTGATGTTCCCATCAGAAAATTTGGAACATCAAATGGTCTGATGTTCCCTTCACTGAAATATAAAAAAAACAGTTAACAAATAAAAAGAAAAACAATGAAAAATTAAAAAAAAAAGTAAACTATTCTCATGAAATTAACGGTATGGTAAACAACACAGCTTAATTTCAAAGCAATGTCACAGAATAATTAAGTCAAAATGAAAATAAATCGAAATCTATGAAAATTCAATTTATCAATGAAATCGGAAACATTGAATTTGAAACATATTTAGTATAGCTTCGATTGCTCTTACGTTCAATAGATGGCGCTGTTTAAAAAAAAATGTTTTTAGCTGTCACAGGTGTGGCATCTATACTTACACTCACGAAATGAATGGTATGGGAAACAGCACAGCTCAATTCCAATGCAATGTCACACAAAATAATTAAATCAAAATTAAAATCGAAATCCATTAAAATTCAATTTGTCACTGAAATTGGAAACATTGAAATGGAATTGTAACATGTTTAGTATAGCATGTGCTGCTCTTACGTGCAACAGATGGTGCTCTTTCTTACAAAAAAAAAGAATGATTTTACCTATCACAGGTGTGGTATCTATATAAACGGTATATAAAAACATGCGCATATTCGAATGGAACGTTGTATCAGAATTTCAAAGCAATTGGTGAAGAACTTTGGGAGATTACAGCGTGTATTGCTCCTACATCCAACAGATGGCACTGTTTTTCAAAATAAGCATCTTTTTTCCTGTCACAGGTGAGGCATGTATATAGTAGGTATATAAAAACACCTGCCTATTCAAATGCCACGTTGTATCGAAATTTCAAAGCAATCGGTAAAGAGGTTTAGAAGATTTCTCACATGAAAAGCAGTTTAAAAAAAAAATCCGTCAAAGACGTGATATCAATATAGTATGTATATAAATACCTGCTCATATGCAAACTGAACATTGTGTGAAAATTTCAAAGCAATCAGTGAAGAACTTTCGGAGATTAGCGATTTTTAACAAACGAACATTTCCATTTTTATTTATATAGATTATATAGGCTAATGTTCACACCCCAACAATGCCATAGGCATGTAATTCACCCTAACAATTTCATAGGTCTACGTCCACACCCCAACAATTCTCTAGGCCAGTCCCCAACCGAACAATTCAATAGGCCTATATCCAAACCTGAATATATAATTCACCCCAACAATTCCTTAGGCCCATGTCCATACCCTCAACAATTGTATAGGTCTATTTCCACACCCCAACAATTGCATGTTGGGGTGTAAGACAATGGTGGTGAAGAAAGTACTCCAGTACTTACTGAGGATGATGAGAGTGCGAGGAACAAGTCAGGTGGAGCCAGTGACTCCTTCCTTCAACAGTTTTGTCTCTCCCTCGTGGTATATCCTCAATGTCTTCAGTGGTGTGGCCTCACTACACACTTACACTGCCATAAGTGTCCTGAGAGTACTGTGGGAGGGACAATTTGGCGGGTATTGTGGACACAGGTGACCGTCTCTAAGACCGTGAGGAGCATCAGTGTTATCTTCTTCATGATGGTAGCTGCAGTTCTTATCAGAGTTGTTATCTTGTTGTTGGTGATTAAGTGGCGACATTGCTATCAGTTGAGGAGCGGCAGTGTTATCTCACGGGTCGTCGTCTACACTTCGTGTAGCAGCTTGCTTTTGTTGTGATGACGTCACTCGCTCGCTTCCCCGCCATCTTGCCCCGTACATTTTCTTTGGTTACTGATCTTTCCCAAACTGACTTTTTAATTTTATTTATATACACAGGAGTTTATTTATTTATATATATACAAGAAGGTGCAATGGGTTTATGAGAGTACATAGCATTGATGTTTTTACATTCTTGTAAAGCCACTAGCACACACAGCATTTCGGGCAGGTCCTTAATCAGATAATTTTAAAACACTTTCGGGTTCCACTGACTGACTATCTTGTCACTCTTCTACTGAATAGGTTCCAACGACGCAGCACTGAATCACTCATTAAAATATTTGTTAAAAATTTTAATTTTATCAGATCAATCTGGTAGTGGTTTTAAAATAAGCGCCTTTAGATTGCACACAATTTGATACCAAAATGAAAGATATAACATGAAACTTTATGTCCGAACACTTGAAAGATTACAAATAGGCTTTTGGTCAAAATATTAAAATATTTGTTAAAATTCTATTTATTGTCCTATTATCTTGGGACTAGTTTTAAAATGCGCGCCTTTTTATTGCGAACAATTTGATACCAAAATGAAAGACGTAACACGAAATTTGATGTTATCAAATTGAACGAGTATACACATTAGGTTGCAGTGTACAAATTGGTGCTCGTTCACGGGTAACTTTAGGCTTTTCTGCGGGAAGGCACTCCAGCCTTTTGTACATTATATTCATATACATCTGTAGGGAATTTAATTACGAACACAATGATACCAAAACGAGCGACGTAGCACGAGAATTAAGGTGAGAAAGCTGGAACGAGTATACACATTTGGGTGTCACCGCGCGCTTACCCGCACTCCCAGGCACATGACCCCTATGTCAACCGCGCGCCTGCCCTGAACGCGAAAGTGTTTTTTTAAGTAGGTAAATTGTAGCAAAATTGAGAAAAGTTAACAGGAACATTGTAAGAAAATTAGTAGGTACATTTTAGTAAAATTTGAGGATTATTTCTAGGTACATTGTAGTAAAATTTGCGTTCAACATAATGATATATGTTAATGGCAGTGATTACAACGGTGAAGTTATAAGGCTTAGACACATTTTGGGGCAGCACACGATACAGTGCGAGTGTGAAGTATTAGGTAGAAAATTATGAAGATCAAATTAGGTACTTTTGGTGTTACTTTTAAATAAGCGGTAGGATGGACAGCTTTTTAATTTGTTAGGGAGTGAGTTTTATAGACTATGTCCCAATATTTCAATAGAGTGCTTAAACAGAGTTAGTTTGACTCTGGAGATATCAAAGATATTTATTTCTGGTGTGGTAATAATGGGTTCTATTACATTTGTCAAAGGAAAGTTTCAGATCAGGGTTTGCATCTAGGAACAAGACTTTTTACATGTAAATGGTTTTAGTTTAGTTCATTTATTATGCACTCAATACCCATCCTGTGGGTGGTAGTGGAGAGTGTTACATAGGCACATAATAGCCTCAGGAACTGAGCCCCAAAATTCATATAGCTAAGCAAGTAAGTAATTATCAAAAGAAGGCACCAAACCGGGAAGGCTATGTAGCACCATCAAATGCGCAAAATAATCAGAGGGTGCTAAATATCACCAAGGATGCCAATACGAGAACAAAAACGCACAAGGCGAACGATATCAAAAGTATCCGAGTCACTAAGAATTCTATTGAGGGACAGGTGACCACGAGGGGCGGTCGGAAAGCAAGACACACGCTCGTCCTGGAAGTCAGGACATTCAAGAAGGACATGCACGACCGTAAGAGGGACAATGCAACTAGGACAATAAGGAGAAGGGCGGCGCTCCATCAAGTGACCATGGGTTAAGCGAGTATGGCCAATACGCCACCTCGCCAGAGCTGTTTCCCACCGCCGGTTACGGTGGAAGGAGGACGGCCACGAGGAAGTAAGTAAATAATTATCAAAAGAAGGCACCAAACCGGGAAGGCTATGTAGCACCATCAATTGCGCAAAATAATCAGAGGGCGCTAAATATCACCAAGGATGCCAATACGAGAACAAAAACGCATAAGGCGAATGATATCAAAAGTATCCGAGTCACCAAGAATTCTATTGAGGGACAGGTGACTGCGAGGGGCGGTCGGAAAGCAAGACACACGCTCGTCCTGGAAGTCAGGACATTCAAGAAGGACATGCACGACCGTAAGAGGGACAATGCAACTAGGACAATAAGGAGCAGGGCGGCGCTCCATCAAGTGACCATGGGTTAAGCGAGTATGGCCAATACGCAATCTCGCCAGAGCTGTTTCCCACTGCCGGTTACGGTGGAAGGAGGACGGCCACGAGGAAACACAACATTTAAGAGTACGTAGCTTGTTACCAGTGTGACAATAATCTCTTTCAAGAGAGATTGAGCCTGCTCTTCCCTTCAAAGTACGTAACAACAACAGATAATATAGAAGATATATCCAGCAAGTATCTCCAAAACGTTTTGCCCAGAGAGCAAAAAGTATCCAGCACACCGGCACACCTGCTCGCCACCGCCACCGTAAACCGGCAAACTGCTTGTCCATTGCCTGCCTGTCGCTGATTGGCTGGTGTCCCATCGCACCTGCCCTCCGCCCTCCGCCACAAGTTGATGTCTGGGCTGCAGTGGCCCAGAATAGTCAGAATATCCCAGTGCTCCTTGCAGTTGACATCTCTCATTGGTAGACTAAGCTTTAGCTTTCGTGTACTAAGGGAGGTGGCAGCTCGAAGCCAATATTCCGGCATCATTATTATTTATTTTGCTATAACTCACTTGTCTTAACGTAACTTTTCATTTGCCAGTGATTATTCTTATTATTTTGTTTGTTGACTTGTCTTGTATATTTTATGCTTAATTTTATTCATGTCTTGCTTTTCTAACGTAATTAAAATTTCATTGTTAAATTTACTTGTGTTTTGTGTGTCTTCCCATTACCTTACCACAGACGAAAGTTCCAGCTTTTTCTCTTTTATTCTTTAATGTGACGAGGCCCTGCCCCTAGCTTTTGAAACAGCCGAACACCAACGCTTTACCGTCACATAAAGTGAGGGCCTGTCCGGGAGCTTCACTCAGGTACTGGTGCCAAGTAGTAATTTATGGTAAGCGTATTTGGCTTTGGTAACGTAGCTTTTTACTATTTTTCATATTCAATTTTATTTTTATATGGTGCTGTGTGTATTGTGCATTCCAAGAGTAGCATATGGTGAAGGTGAGACAACTTTGGATTACGTGGTGACTGTAGGCCTCAGTCATTCTCTTAATTGGTCATCTCTCCCTCCGTGTTATTACTCGTGTTTACCATCTTTTGTCCCTAGGATATTTCTCATATTTTCGACAGATCATCATATTGGTACCCTGGTACTGTGGTCTGCCCCCGGGTCAAGTGCACCTAATCTTCTGCAATCTGACAGTAGGAGGATAAAGAGGGCCATAGTTCCTCTAGCACGAACTTTAGTTGCTGAATTGGGACCTCAGCAGCAGTTCTCGTCACCAGTTGACACCTCGCACCCCTACACGTCGGTCAGAGATGATGATATTTACATTGGTAGGGAATTAGCCTTCTTTTTCAGAGCACAAAAGTTCGCTAATAATGTAAGTATCATATTAATTTCAGTGGGAAAAACTTGCTTATGTCCTATAGAGACTCGGCAAGGTATGCCTACATTCTTGGACTACCAATTTTACTTTTGAGGCAATTAACTGTTTCATTTGTTTTAGAAACTCGGTTTCGCTTGTTTAGTAGGATTTTCTTGCCCTTATCCTCTCACATGAGTACCGGGTACAAGATTTCCTGCGACCTTGATTTATTAATAATAATAATAATAATAATAATTTTTATTTAGGTAAGGTACATACATAAAAAGATTTTACAAAGTTTGTTGGGTTAATAGATAGAGCTAGTACATACAATGCCTAAAGCCACTATTACGCAAAGCGTTTCGGGCAGGAAAAACATTAATGACTAAAGCTTAAAACTAATGGGTAAAAAGAATAATCTTAATCATTTATCATCTTGAAATTAACATTAATTGTTAAAGATTCCACAGGATAGGTACCAGTTGCCACGTTGTCCTGTTTCTGACATTCACCATATCACAACAGCATATTCGTTGTGCATTTATTTGCTAATTTCACCATGTTTCGTCTCCAAGCTTTCCGTGCAGATCCAGCAGGTGCAATAGGGACCTTAAGTCGTGCCAAGAAGACTGAATTACAAACTCTTGCACATGAGTATCAACTAGAAGTTCCCTACCAAGCCAACAAAAATGAAATACATAACCTGTTACTGGATCATCTCTTAGAGGAAGGTAAGATAGACTCTGAAACTCACGAAACTTACTTTATTGCAGATAAAACTGATTTGACAATGATGAAACTCAAACTAGAGCTGGCCAAGATCGAACGCGAGCAGCAAAGAGAAGCCCTCGAGCAACAAAGGGAAGCAGCTGCCATACGAAAGGAAGAAAAGGAACGAGAAGCTGCCTTGAAGAAGGAAGAACAAGAACGAGAAGCTGCCTTGAGGAAAGAAGAACAAGAACGTGAGATTGCAATACTCCGTGAGCGGGAACGAGTACAGCTTGAAACAAAACAATGCCAATTGGAGATGCAACACGAACATGACAAACAACAAGCAACTCTGGCTATGGAATGTCGTCAACGAGAATTCGCGTTGGAAACTACACACCTCGCTCAACGCCAGCAAGCTACCGCCAATCTTCCCATCAGTTTCAATATATCACATGCAAGTAAGTTAATGCCACCATTCGTAGAAACAGAAGTTGGTGTGTTTTTCACCACCTTTGAAACCCTTGCTAATCAACTTAGTTGGCCTGCAGACCAATGGGCAACCCTTCTCAGAGTACATCTTACAGGTAGAGCTGCAGTTACACTCAGTACTTTGGCGTCTGAGAATGACTACCAGACTCTGAAACAAGCAGTGTTGGACGCCTACCTTCTCTCCACCGAAAGTTATCGAAGGAAATTCCGTGACCACCTGAAGGCAAGTACCACTACCTTTCTCGAGTTTGCTAATACCAAAAGGAGATATTTTATGAAATGGCTGGAAGCAGCACATGTCTCTACCTTTGCAGAACTCGTCAACCTGATGCTAGTTGAAGAATTCTTGAGGCGTGTGCCACCTCCTGTCCGTCTATATTTAGCAGATAAAGAAGAAACCGACTACCTGAAGTGTGCTAAGTCGGCTGACACTTACAGCCTCATCCACCGGCTGAGAGAACCGGTGAGAACCATCTTCCAGTAAGAAGTCGTGGTACAGTTACGAGAAAGTGAGTACCGATCAAGCTGGCTCGCAATTGTACTGTAAGTATTGTAGACTCTATGGACATACCATAGATAAATGTGGCAAGTCTCAATACAAAGGAAACGCCGAAACGCCAAAACCCAAACAGACTCCTCCTAAGTCCGGTAAGCCTGTGATGAATGTTGGTGTTCATGTTAATGATCTTTCTCTTTTCAGTAAACATGTGTATACTGGAACTGTCTCTGCCAACGGTTCAAATCCGGAGGGACGTTTCAAACTGAAGATCTTGAGGGACACAGCGGCTCTTCAATCAATTATTTTGAAGTCGGCTGTGCCCAACATCGCCTACACCGGAGAAACTGTCATCACTGACCTCACTGCTACCACTCCTTATCCTCTCGCCAGAGTCCACCTGGATTGTCCCTTCGTGACCGGAGAAGTCAAAGTCGCCATCAGGGAAAAGCCTTTTCCCATGCCTGGAGTGCAACTTCTCCTGGGCAACGACTTGGCAGAAGACCTGCAACCGACCAACCTGATCGTCATGGACAAACCCCAGGTGTGTACCTCTGTAATGGATAATCCCATTTTTGAGTATGTTCCAGCAAAGGTTCAAGAGAGTGATGAAGTTTCTCCTCCGGTTTTAGTGACCACCCGTGCACAAGCTGCACGACCACAGCCAGCTGACTCTACTGCTACCGCTGTGCCTCAAGACCCTCAGAAACTACCCCCGAATCTGACCAAGTTGGAGTTCCGTAAGTTACAGATGGAAGATCTTACCTTGACACCATTATTTTTCCAGGCTGAGACTCAACCTGACAGTATTCCTGGGTTCTTCCTAGAGAACGAGTTGCTCTACCGCAGATATAGACCCAGTAAACTGAAGGAGGAGGACGATTGGGCCAACGTCGAACAACTAGTGATTCCTGCCAGCCTGCGGCCCACTATTCTACACCTGGCCCACGGAGCACTCTCCCACTACGGATTTAACAAGACCTACCATGGAATCCGTCAAGACTACTACTGGCCAGGTATGGTAAATAGCGTCAAACAGTACGTCAAACAGTGTCATACATGTCAGATGGCAGGTAAACCGAACATCTCTATTCCCAGAGCACCACTGACTCCCATACAGGTGCCTGCGGAACCTTTCCACAGACTTATTATAGACTGTGTTGGTCCTTTACCTCGGACCAGTTCAGGTAACGCCTATATCTTAACCATCCTGTGCCCTACCACCAGATTCCCCCCTAGCAGTTCCAGTAAAGAGCATTACGGCTGCTACGGTTGTGAAGCACTTATTGAAGATCTTCACCCAGTATGGATTTCCAAGGGAGGTTCAGAGCGACTGTGGCACCAACTTCACCAGTGATCTCTTCAAGAAGACACTGGAAGAGTTCAACATCAAACAGGTATTGTCCAGCCCCTATCATCCTGCTTCACAGGGTTCTCTTGAGCGTAGTCATCAGACTATTAAAGCACTCCTGAAGAAGTTTTGCAATGAAACCTCTAAGGATTGGGATAAGCAAATCGACCTTATAATGTGTATTTATAGAAGTCTTCCCAATGAGCCCCTAGGAGGATCTCCTTATGAGATGCTCTACGGACGTAAGTGCCGTACTCCCCTCAAGGCTTTAAAAGACTCTCTACCTGTACTACCTGTACGCTCTACTTACCAGTAACAACATAGATATAATTGCTTTACAGGAGCCCTACACGTCCAATATGATAAACAAAACCCCACCAAAGATCAGAGGGTATTCATCCTATAATAACAGTAACGCCACAGGCCTATTAACATACGTCAGAAGTGATTTACCGCACATTCTTGTGAGCACGTCACACAATGTACACACACAGTACCATCACTTTCATGTGCAAACTACAGCAGGCCACTTCTCATTCCTCAACGTATATGCCAGAAGCCAGAAACTCAATGTAACATTGTTCCCAGATCTAGACAATCATGGGACAATATACATGGGAGATTTTAATGCTAGACATATTACGCTGGGAGACAGTACTAACAACGATAATGGATGCAAATTTATCAAATATGTTTATGACAACAGATTAACCGTGTATACTACGGATACCCAAACTCATTTATTGGGAGGCAGACTTGATTATGTAATGGGTAGAAACCTTGTGCAAGATAGGATGGAATGTTCGTTGGTAAATCACTTGGTTAGTGATCACTATGCAGTTTCTGCTTCCTATGAGGTACAGTGTGATGTACCTAATAGACATCAGAGACGGAAAATGAATATTCCATATGGCTTGCATGACCACTTTATTAATTGTATATCAAAATGGTATCAAGATTACACAATAACGAATGTACAAGCCTTCTCCAGAGATCTCGTTGATACAATTACTACCTACTATGACACATGGGTGTGTTGGGGAACAGGTCGTAAGCCTAGCAGAAGTGGGCAACACCTACCACCACCCAAGTGGGTCCTTGACCCCGTATTTGTTAAAGAACATGAACGAGTAAAGCAACTTGGAGATACGTACAAACGAACCAAAGCACAAGGTGACTTGCATGCATTTCTAGTTGCAAATAGAGAGGTGAGAGACATGAGCAACGTTATACGTAATAAACATTGGGAAGAGTTCCTACAAAGTATAAATGAGCACACAACACTTGTTGAAGTTTGGGAAAAGATACGAAAAATCTCTAGAAGCAGCCCAACCAAACCGCTGCACCACAGCCCACTAGAACAAGCAAACATCCTCCTTGATCAATGGGCAATAACATCGAGCTACGACTCACTCCCAATTAACATACAGCACAAACTTGATGACACGCGCCCCAACAGACAACGAACCATCAATCTTGCCTGTACAGCTATCGACGTGTCGGACTTTAATGATGTAACTGAATGGGAATTAAATCATGCACTAAAGATGGGACAATCAACTGCTCCTGGAGAGGATGGTATTACTTACAGTCTACTGAGATTAGTCTCACACGTACCAGGTAATCCACTATTAGTGTTGTACAGAATGAGTTTACGTGAAGGAGTATTACCTGATGCTTGGACAAAGAGTGTCATTGTTCCCATCCCCAAACCACACTCAGATAATTATAGACCCATATCTTTAACATCGTGTGTTTGTAAAGTGCTTGATCGTATTGTTCTAAACCGACTCATGTATCGTATACAGGGGCACCTGTCACCCCAACTGTTTGGATTTATGCCTGGGCTCAGTACACAACACTGTTTTGCTGAGTACTTCGCACATATTGAAGCTTCCCCTCAAACAGTCTTTATCGACCTAGCAGCAGCTTTTGATACAGCAGAGAAATCATACTGGAACAGCTTGCCGAGCTGGGAATACAAGGAAAATTACTGAAATGGATAAAGGGCTATTTGTCTAATCGAACAGCATATGTTTTGTTTAATGGTGTTAAAAGCACAGAGAGCAAACACTTTGAACTGGGAACTCCACAAGGAGGGGTCCTTAGCCCCTTGTTGTTCAACGTTCTGATGCATAAACTTATTAAAGATCTTCCAACTAATAATGAAGACACTGTCATTTGTTATGCTGATGATATATGTTTATAGGCTGCCACCGAGCCTAGAATGCAAGTTCTGCTCGACGCTTTTGCTACTAGAGCTGAGGAATGTGGCCTCCTTATCTCTGTACAGAAAACCCGTGCCCTCATTCCATGTGGTATTCCACCAGCCAATTATCATATAGATGGGTGAGCACTTGAGAACTGCGAGTCTTACAGATACCTTGGTGTCCCCATTAACGACCCTGGGTACCTTTCTTCTCTCAAGAGGAGACTTTGGGAGAGATTAAAGCCTTTGCGGGTCCTTGTTGGTGTCAATCATGGACTTAACGTGAGACTTACTAGAATGTTTTATGTATCATTTATACGCTCTGTGATTTGACTACAATGTTCTACATCTCACACTGTATACTGACAAAGAGCTGAAATCTCTTGAAACCTTGCAAAATGAAGCTATGCGTCTCATCCTTGGGGCTCCAAAGTCCAAGAGAATAGTTAATGTGAAAGCAGAGTTAAAATTACCTACCATAAGTGAGAGAATTTTGTCTATTAGGACAGTTTTCGGCGTGAAAGCATTGAGTAGATCTGGACAACACATGAAGTTTCAAGCTAAACTTTCTAATATGCTGCACTCACCTGAGGTCTATAGAAGAACGAAATCTGATTATATATATTGGTTCTACAAGGTAGCCAACTCCATCAAAATATTAAATATGTACCCAACTCAACTAATGATTAATCAGCCAATTACTCCATGGGATAACTGGGATCTATCAGTTGATTTTGTAAATGCGCCCAAGAAAGATAATGTGCACACTACATTATTAAAACAGTTTACACTGAAAAGCATCACTGAAAGTACTCAGAGTATGGGTAACGATGTTTATCAGTGCTATACCGACGGCTCTGTAGAAGAAGGTGGACGATGTACCGGATGTGCATGTAACATATTTGAACAATCTTCTCTCGTACATACAGCAATGAAGCGCGTCAATGACTGGGCAAGTACAACTCAAATCGAACTTGCAGGCATATACCTTGCCACTGAATTTGTAAAAGACAAAGGCAGTGGACTTATATACTGTGACTCGCAGAGTGCACTCCTGGCATTGAACGCATATAGTAGTGACACCCAGAAAATAATCAGTGATATTCGAATGAATGTTTTAGCTGCCAAAGAAAACAGATTTGAGATTAAATTCCTATGGATACCATCACATGTTGGCATCTCAAGGCATGACACTGTTGATATGCTTGCTAAGTCAGCCTGCAGAAAACCAGTGGTAGAAATTGATATGGGTGTTTCATTAGCAGTGACAAAGAGAATACTTAAACAAATATCTAATGAAAATCTAACCGACCTAACAAATTCGCAAAAACCTGAAAGTTGTAGCATTAAATATTATGATAGATATCGTGAGGAGACATTCGCATATGGGACTAATAGAACAGGAACCCGGCAATGTGATGTTATAGTGGCCAGAATACGCCTGGGATATAGACGTATCTGGAAGCTTTCTCAAAACCCAAATGTCGAGTACACAATGTGTCAACTTTGTGAAAGAGAAAACATGCACTCTCTTGAACATTATATTGTAGAATGTCCCATACTGACTGACTTTCGCCCTCCTGGGCTAAGGTATGATGAACTCTGTAGTTACTATATGAGTACTGGAACACTTGATGATATATTGGACTTGTATCCAAGGTTGACCATGTAATATATCAATCATACAATGTATATATATGATGTAACTATATAACCTGAGCTTGTAAAAGCACCTTCATCACCTTCAGTGATTAAGTGCTTAATTGCACCCTAGTTTCTTTATCAGCTATCTCACCCTGTCAGAGTAAATGAGACAAATGTATGTGAATGCATGTGTGTGTATATATGTATATATATGCGTGTGTGTGTATGTATATGTATAGGTATAAAGTATATATGGAAGCTGATCAGAATTACATTTCACCTTTGTGAATGTACATTATTGACACTATGTAAAAGACACATCTAACACTTTATGTAGGGCATACGTAAATCTGTGTATCTATGTATTTACGTATGTAGGTTAGCTTAGCATTTTAAAAGCACCGAATCACCTTCTGTGGTTGAGTGTTCAATAAACCCTTGAACTATATGTTTAACACATCTCTAACCCTGTCCATGGAGGACAGAAGAAAATGTATATATGATGGTTAGCATTGTAAATGTGTGGCCACGTCTGTGGTAGAAAATAATAATAATAATAATAATAAAAAAATATTGTTGTGAGAGCCCAGGACCAACTCGTTAGATTCCCTTCGGCGAATGGCGAAGGTCGTCGGTCCAAGTGGAAAGGATTTCAATTTTCATTGGGGTCTAGGCATTTGCTCGCGCCTAGTCAGTTGTTCATACCTGGTCCCAAAGTGAGGAATGAGCTGCTTACTACACTGGTGTGTTAGCTAAGTACGTCCTTCCTCGGGCGACCTAATTGAATATCACGACAGGAATAAAGGTTAAAGAATAAAGAAAATTCTTAGAAATTTTCCGAGCTCAATTCTTATGCCAATTTCATTTATTCCCACTTAATCTAAGTCAAACTCTCACATGTGGTGTGGTGCCCATGGGTCGGCGTCCAATCCCCGACCGTCCAAGTGTTCAGTAAGAGCTTCACTCCACCTTACTGACCAGTAAGGTGCAGTAGGATAAACAGCCCAACACGGTATTTATTCCCATAAAAACCCTGACTCCCGAACATTAGAAAAGAACATAAAAAGTCATAAAATAAAAGTCATACAACAGAAATATACATAAACATCTGCTCAGATTATACACAAAAGTATATAATAAAATCGTAAAGAGCATAGCACTTTACTGCCACTAAGTATTTTAGTGGAAATTTTCGGTAAAATGTAAATATATAATGATTTATTTCGGGTATTCAGTGCATTGATGGTCCGTCATCACTGGTCCATCACTGGTCCATCACTGGTCAGTCATCACTGGTCCGTCATACTTGGTTCATCACTAGTCCATCATCACTCGTCCATCAGTGGTCCGTCATCACTGGTCCGTTATCACTGGTCCATCACTGGTCCATTATCACAGGTCCATCACTGGCCCATCATCATCACTGGTCCAACACTGGTCCATCATCACTGGTCCGTCATCACTGGTCCATTACTGGTTCCTCATCACTGGTCAGTCATCACTGGTCCATCATCACTGGCCCTTCATTACTGGTCCATCACTGGTCCGTCATTACTGATCCATCACGAGCGTAGCTCTCATCCTGTAACTACACTTAGGTAATTAGGTAATTACTGGTCCGTCATTACTGGTCCATCACTGGTCCATCACTGGTTCATCATTCATTACTGGTCCATCACTGGTCCATCACTGGTCCATCATTACTGGTCAATCACTGGTCCATCATCACTGGTCCGTCATCACTGGTCCATCATCACTGGTCCGTCATCACTGGTTCATCATTCATTACTGGTCCATCACTGGTCCTTCATTACTGGTCCATCACTGGTCCATCATCACTGGTCCGTCATCACTGGTCCATCACTGGTCCGTCACTGGTCCATCACTGGTCCATCACTGGTCCGTCATTACTGGTCCATCACTGGTCCGTCATCACTGGTCCGTCATCACTGGTCCGTCATCACTGGTCCATCATCACTGGTCCGTCATCACTGGTCCGTCATCACTGGTCCGTCATCACTGGTCCATCATCACTGGTCCATCACTGGTCTGTCATCACTGGTCCGTCATCACTGGTCCGTCATCACTGGTCCATCATCACTGGTCCGTCATCACTGGTCCGTCATCACTGGTCCATCATTCATTACTGGTCCATCACTGGTCCATCACTGGTCCGTCATTACTGGTCCATCACTGGTCCGTCATTACTGGTCCATCACTAGTCCGTCATTACTGGTCCATCACTGGTCCGTCATTACTGGTCCATCACTGGTCGGTCATTACTGGTCCATCACTGGTATGTCATTACTGGTCCATCACTGGTCCATCATTACTGGTCCATCACTGGTCCGTCATTACTGGTCCATCCCAGGTCCGTCATTACTGGTCCATCACTGGTCCGTCATTGGTCCGTCATTACTGGTCCATCGATACTAGTCCGTCATTACTGGTCCATCACTGGTCCATCATTACTGGTCCATCATTACTGGTCCGTCACTGGTCCTTCATTACTGGTCCATCACTGGCCCATCACTGATCCTTCATCACTGGTCCATCATCACTGATCCGTCATCACTGGTCCATCATCACTGATCCGTCATCACTGGTCCGTCATTACTGGTCCATCACTGGTCCATCACTGATTCGTCATCACTGGTCCATCATCACTGGTGTCGGAAAATCCGACACCATTTAATATATCATACAGACAGATAATAGCTGTGTTGTATAAACAAGTTAACCATAGAAAACGTAACTTGTAGTGGAATTACCGTCTAAAGAAAACGGGATATCATCGCCACACACTATTATAATTCACCACCTATTATGGTGGGAATTATTCTTAAATACATTAGTCTTTGGACTTTACCATCATAAAAACATCTTATATAAATTAACTTAATTATCAATATTAAAGTAGAGTAAATGTGACCCTTCTATCACTTTCTGTTATCTGGACAATGTAAGCCAGGCGTCAGGGTGAGGAAGGGGCAGCCATTGTTGATACTAGACCAGAGGCGCAGGGAGCAAATTCGGCTCCTGTTAATTTTACTTGGACGTAGTGTTATGGAAACCAAAGGTGTACCATCTCCAACACGCTGTCATCAACTCAAGTTAAGTGTTCTTTCCGAAACCCATTATCTATCATTAGTGGCCATTAATGTCATTTGGTAGGGTTTGCAGGTTAGATCACGAAATCGCCTCATACTAAAGGTAATTAAGCCAGGTCTTTAATGTTCCATGTATAGTGTTTTCTCTGACATAGCTTGTCATATATAGGTATCTGGCTTTACAGCTAGCGCCCTTTTGACAGGTCAAGACGGGGAAGCAAGATTTTGTGCACCAGTTACTGGGTGATGGAAGCTACCTCAAAGAGGATAATTTGGTGTCTACACCCTAGTTATACCTGGTGGACTAACCTGCTGTACTATAAGATAAGGAACCTAAGGAATAATTATACTACATATTTAAGGTAGGAATATATTTTCACATATAAACCCAACATTCCCTAATTTTACCCTATACTATAATTTCGAGGTAAAGGGGGGTCTAAACCCTATAGTTATAGGTTAGGATAAGGAAAATTGGGTAAATGGTAATTAAATAGTTTTGGTGAGTTATATCCCTTTCTAACTAAGGTTAGGTTAAGGATGGATAAGTTGAACTGATGTAGAGAAAATTCCCATTATTATCATATTTTCCATTGACCTCCCTCCCCCCAGGTAATAGAGGTTAGGTTGAGGATGGTTGAATTATGTGGAAAAAATATGCTATGAGTATGATGCAATATTGAACCAAGATTCGTGTATCAGAGGTTAGGTCCAGGGAGGTTGGGTTGATGCATAAACAACACCTTCTTCCCAAAAATACAATAAATTTGAAGTTAGATAAAGGGAGGTTAGGCCCAGGACGGCTGGGTTGATGCACAAATAACACGGTCCTCCCATATTTATGATAAATTTGAAGTTTGATAAATGGAGGTTAGGTCAAGGACGGTTGGGTTGATGCACAAACAACACGTCCTTCCATATTTACGATAAATTTGAAGTTAGATGAAGGGAGGTTAGGTCCAGGACAGTTGGGTTGATGTGTAAAAACAAAACACATACCCAACACTATATCTACAATATTGAACACAGTTCCAAGTTTTAAAGGAGAGGGGCTGTTAGGTCCATATCCAAAACATCACTTTTCTATGAATATGGTTACGATGTTCAACAAAAAACCTAGCAGGTTAGGCACAGTGCGGATAGGTTCATATCCAAAACTTCAGTTTTTGAAGAAAAATAGATAAAATATTCAACAAAGCTCCAAGACTCTTGCAGGTTAGGCACGGGCATTTAGGTTCATATCTAAAAAACATCACTTCTCTGAGTATATGTAGTATCATCAGAGGCTAGGTCCAGGTTTAGATGGAATGGGTGAAAATGTGGGTAAAATGGGTATTGGCTGTGCTATGATACACAACATTTAGGCGTATTTGGTGGGAATTGTCTCCAATTTGATGGCGATAGCTTAAATTTCCCCAACTTTAATCAAATCTGCTAGGTCAGGGATAGGTAAGGCTATGTAGGGTAGGTTGGAATGTGTTAAAACTCGGGTAAATGGTCTTTGGCCGAGCTATGTAACAAATCATTTTGGGTAGAAATTGTCTTAAATTATGTTGTATTTTGGTGAGTAAGCATAAATTTCACGAACTCTAATCAAATCTAGCTTGGGATATGCTAGGTCAGGTTAGGTGAGGCTGTGTGAGGTAAGATGGAATAGGTGAAAACTTGGGTGAAATGAACTTTGTCCATGCTAAGATACAAAACATTTGGGTATATTCGGTGGAAATTGGCGTAAATTAGGTACAATTTAGGTGGGAAAGGCATAAATTTTGCCAACTATAATCAAATCTGACTTTGGATATGCCAGGAGAGGATGGGTAGGGTTGTCTAGGGCAGGTTGGAATAGGTGAAAACTCAGCTAAAATGAGCTTTGGCCGTGCTATGTTCCAAAACATTTTTGGGTATATTTGGTGGAAATTGTCTTAAATTAGGTCAAATTTATATGGGATAACTTAAATTTCGCCGACTTTAACCAAATCTAGGTTTGGATATGCTAGGATAGGTTAGGTAAGGTTGCGTAGGGTAGGATGGAATAGGAGAAAATGTAGGTAAAAATGGGCTTTGGCAGTGCTGTGATACAGAACATTTGGATATATTTGGTGGGAATTGCCTTAAATTAGATAGAATTTAGGTGGGATAGCTTAAATTTCGCCGACTTTAACCAAATCTAGATTTGGATATGCTAGGATAGGTTAGGTATGGTTGCGTAGGGTAGGATGGAATAGGAGAAAATGTAGGTAAAAATGGGCTTTGGCAGTGCTGTGATATGAAACATTTGGGTATATTTGGTCAAATTTAGGAGGCATAGCATAAATTTTGCCGACTTTAACCAAATCTAGGTTTGGATATGCTAGGTCAGGTTAGGTGAGGTTGTGTAGGGTAGTATGGAATAGGAGAAAATGGGCTTTGGCGATGCTATGATACGCAACATTTGGGTATATTTGGTGGAAATTGCCTTAAATTTGGTGAAATTTAGGTGGCATAGCATAAATTTCGCCAACTTTAAGAAATCCAGGGTTGGATATGTTAGGTCAGGTTAGGTGAGGTTGTGTAGGGTAGTATGGAATAGGAGAAAATGGGCTTTGGCAGTGCTATGCTACGCAACATTTGGGTATATTTGGTGGAAATTGCCTTAAATTTGGTGAAATTTAGGTGGCATAGCATAAATTTCGCCAACTTTAAGAAATCCAGGGTTGGATATGTTAGGTCAGGTTAGGTGAAGTCGTGGATGGAAGGACATATATAATATCTTAGGGTAATGAACTAGTATGTTTAAGAAATAGTGTAAATTTTCCAATTTGGGGTTCGAGCTATATGGCAGACTCATATAATGTATGGACAGAGGCGACATAGGCTTGTATGTGAGGTTTTGGTTGCTCATATTTAGTAAGTTTAGCTAGGTTGAATTTAGTCAAATTTGCGTGGTATAAGTATATTTTTGATAGATTTAGATGAATTTAAGTTTTAACAAGATGCATTTTGATAAGATATAGCAAATTTGTCTAAAATTATCATAGAAAATACTGACTCCACCTAACCCCACCTGCCCTAACATAACTAAGGCTAGAACAAATAAGTCTGTTAGATGGTTTAAATAAATACATAAATATGGTGGTCTGATTGGAGAGAATGTAACAAGGAAGGTATTAATAAGACATAAAAATAGTGGACATATGTTAGATGAATAGTTTAGCACTAATAATGTTGATATCTCAATGGAAAAAGAATGTGTTATATATTGAGCTTATTGGAAGTTATATGAACCATTTTTATATGTGAAATTCTGACTTTTGGGTAGTTGGTTAAACTCAGCATATTATAATTAATGTCCTAAATATACCCAGAAAAATATCATGCAAATTGTGTATTGTTTGACCTAGTTGGTTGTGTTTGTACATATATAGCACAATTAATATACTTGTGTATTAATTGTGCAGATTATGTATTTTGCATAAGTTGTATGATTATTGAAATTATGTATTGATTATATTTCTATAAATTGTGTATTGTTTTGTGCAAGTTGTATGTATTAATTGTATATGTTTTTGTATGTGTATTTGCGGAAATTGCTTAGTTGTGTATTTAATGAATATGTGCTAGTTATGTATTGTTCATATTTTGGTAAGTTGTGTATTGTTCATATTTTGGTAAGTTGTGTATTGGTTATATTTTTGAGCGAGTTGTGTAAATGTCGCAATTGTATTTGTGTAAATCGTGTATTTATGCTAGTTGTGTATTTTCATATTTGGGGTAGTTATGTATTGCACGTATTTGTGCTAGATATGCATTTGTGCAAGTTGTGTGTAATAATTATGAAAGATGTGTAATATTGTATAAGTTGTGTATTAATTGCGCATGTTGTGTAATTGCATATGGACGAATTGTTTATTTATACCTTTGCGTATTGATTGTCATTGTGCAAGTTGAGTAATTATATAGCAAGTTTTCTTGTATTAATTGTGCAAAGATGTAAAATAATTACACAAACTGTGTAATAATCGTCCATGTTTTATAATAATTTTTGTGATAATAGTGCATTTATGCAAGTTGTGTTTTTAATTTGTTGAAGTGGAACTGGTGCAACTGTATTTGTGTGTGAAAATTGTGTATTTTGTGTAAGCTCTGTAATTTGATAAAATAGATCTTCATGGTGTAAGTGTATTTTGGTTTATGAGACAATGTGTGGGTAATTTGTGAAAATTACGTTTGTGAAATTGTATAATTTTAGTGAAAGCGCATTTTTGATTGTCTAAATGCATAAGCATTTTGATATATTTGTGCAAAATACCGTACTTTGTGTAAATGTCATACTCTGAGTGTACATGCAATATTGTGTAAATGGTATATTTTTGTTTGCAACTGACATATTTTGTATGAAAATCTCATATTTTTATGTGAAGGTATATTTTGAGTGTAAATAATATATTTTATGCATAAATGGCATATTTGATGTGTAAATGATGTATTTTCTGTGTGTATGGCATAAATTACATCTGATTAATGGGGAAATGGTGGCAAAAAACTAGGCTATTCTCTATGAATGCATAGGTTTTGAAGTATGTGTAGGTATGCATGATTGTTTTTGCGAGTGTTGGTTTAGAAACAAGTTAGCTGATTTGCGTAGCAAGACTAGGATTTTTTGAGGTGTAGAAATGATTAGCCTATGAATATAGTGGCTAACATCCAGCTGAGTTGCTAGATGGATGAATTGAGGTGCGACATTTGGATAGCTATTTGATGGATGTGAGGACAGTTGACTAGCCTATGAACACAGCCACTAATCCGCTGTACTGCCAGATGTGTGGTAACTACTTGTGGATTATAGTAGAATATCTAGCTATAGGGTTTCATAATTGCTGTTGTGTATAAAACTAGAATAAGAGCTATTTATTAAAACTATTATTGTAAACTAATACTTTAAGTGGGATCCCTTGGTTGTTTTAAGCATAGGGTGGACATGAATGAGATTGGGTGGAAATATATAGGAGCTGCCTCGTATGGGCCAATAGGACCTCTGCAGTCACCTTTATTCTTATGTTCAGCTCTCCTGCTATGCTGCCAGATGTACGATTCTGCTTAAATTGCAGTACGACATTTGGGCTTCTGTTATACTTTTGAACTTATCACTGAATAATGATTACAGTTGTGGATGACTAAAATGTATGTTCTTAAACCTCTGATTAGGTTAGGTGGGGATGGTTAGTCTAGTCATTTTTGAATAATAACATTAAATACTCATGCCAGTAGGACGCCAAAGGTCGCATTGGTTGTCTGGTGACGTCATACATAGTTGACCAGTAAGGTACTGTAATACCTTTACACCTATGTGCTAATGGCCAGCAATACATTATCCCTATACCTGAGTTCGCTTTTCACGATGTCACTAAACAACAACAATAACTGGTCTGTAGAATGTATGTAAACTTTTATTACTAATAAAATAATAGAAACCTATACAATGTATATTCTTAAACCTCTGATTAGGTTAGGTGGGGATGGATAGTCTAGTCATTTTGATTAATAACATCAAATACACATGCCAGTAGGACGCCAAAGGTCGCATTGGTTGTCTGGTGACGTCATACATAGTTGACCAGTAAGGTGCAGTAATACCTTCACACCTATGTGCTAATGGCCAGCAATACATTATCCCTATACCTGAGTTCGCTTTTCACGATGTCACTAAACAACAACAATAACTGTTCTGTAGAATGTATTAGTTTGTTATATATAATATGTTAGGTTAGGTTAGGTTAGGAAGGTTTGATCGGGTTTATGAATAACAGAAAATATAAGCAACGAGCGAAAATACGAGCTATTGTAGCTGTATATCAACTTTGATGAAGCACAGAGTATACGTGAGGTATTAAGCTAGATTAAGAGTTCACACTTATGTGTGAACCTCCTGGGATCCGCATTTAGCCCGTTGACGCCTCGCGCCACATTAGGGATGATGACGTCACAAAAGGTGGTAACTGCAGAAGGCCTTATTTCAAAACATGAGAGGCTTGCTTTTACTGAATGAGTTTTTTTATTTGTTAAATGTTACAGTATGGTGTGGGAGGTATGTTTTGAGCGAATGTGAGACGCGCATAAGGAAAGGGTCACTACCGAACTTGCATTGAAATCACAAATGCCCAGGCCTCTTTTTTTTAATATAAACGACTGATAGCAGTTTTATTTTTTGCCCTATGTATAATAAACAATCCGTTAAGAAAGATTGTCAAAGCTCAAATTACTTTCTCTAGAACGACGACGACGAAGAAGAAATAGGGGTGACATGATAGAGGTGTGACTGAATGGTCATAGTAAAGGGGAATATTATTAACCTATTATACGTATCAACATGAAACAGAATAGGAAATGAACTGGATAAGTTTTATATTTAGGAAAAAAGACCTGGGTAAATACCGGTTCTGTAAACAGGGTTTGAACTCATTTCTTATGTTATTATTATGTAATCTTAGCTATAAAATGATCTTAGACAATGGGAAACCGTATGGTAATACCTAATTGTGAAAAAACGAGCTTATAATGGTTAACGCCATTGCACATTAGACTTGACAGAAGGAAGCATTTGAATCCCCCTTTGCTATAAATATTGAAAATGGGAATAATTACACTATAACAGAAAACGGACTTATACAGGGAAGATGAAGACGGGGGTGACGTCATTGACCATTAGCAATGTCTGTGCATGGCCCACTGGGGTAACGAAAAACAGGTACGCCAGAACGTGTCCCATCAAAACTGCAACGAAAAACAGGTACGCCAGAACGTGTCCAATCAAAACTGCAACGAAAAACAGGTACGCCAGAACGTGTCCCATCAAAACTGCAACGAAAAACAGGTACGCCAGAACGTGTCCCATCAAAACTGCAACGAAAAACAGGTACGCCAGAACGTGTCCCATCAAAACTGCAACGAAAAACAGGTACGCCAGAACGTGTCCCATCAAAACTGCAACGAAAAACAGGTACGCCAGAACGTGTCCCATCAAAACTGCAACGAAAAACAGGTACGCCAGAACGTGTCCCATCAAAACTGCAACGAAAAACAGGTACGCCAGAACGTGTCCCGTCAAAACTGCAACGAAAAACAGGTACGCCAGAACGTGTCCCATCAAAACTGCAACGAAAAACAGGTACGCCAGAACGTGTCCCTCGAAAAAAAGCAAAACGGACACGATTTGGCGTACTTTCCACTACTCGTCATCACTGGTTCATCACTGGTCCGTCATCACTGGTCCGTCATCACTGGTCCGTCATCACTGGTCCGTCATCACTGGTCCGTCATCACTGGTCCATCACTGGTCCGTCATCACTGGTCCGTCATCACTGGTCCGTCATCACTGGTTCACCACTGGTCCGTCATCACTGGTCCGTCATCACTGGTCCATCACTGGTTCATCACTGGTCCGTCATCACTGGTCCATCATCACTGGTCCGTCATCACTGGTCCGTCATCACTGGTCCGTCATCACTGGTTCATCACTGGTCCGTCATCACTGGTCCGTCATCACTGGTTCATCACTGGTCCGTCATCACTGGTCCGTCATCACTGGTCCATCACTGGTCCGTCATCACTGGTCCGTCATCACTGGTTCATCACTGGTCCGTCATCACTGGTCCGTCATCACTGGTCCATCACTGGTTCATCACTGGTCCGTCATCACTGGTCCATCACTGGTCCATCACTGGTCCGTCATCACTGGTCCGTCATCACTGGTCCATCACTGGTTCATCACTGGTCCATCATCACTGGTCCGTCATCACTGGTCCGTCATCACTGGTCCGTCATCACTGGTCCATCACTGGTCCATCACTGGTCCGTCATCACTGGTCCGTCATCACTGGTCCGTCATCACTGGTCCGTCATCACTGGTCCGTCATCACTGGTCCATCACTGGTCTGTCATCACTGGTCCATCACTGGTCCGTCATCACTGGTCCGTCATCACTGGTCCGTCATCACTGGTCCATCATCACTGGTCCATCACTGGTTCATCACTGGTCCATCATCACTGGTCCGTCATCACTGGTCCGTCATCACTGGTCCATCATCACTGGTCCGTCAACACTGGTCCGTCATCACTGGTCCGTCATCACTGGTCCGTCATCACTGGTCCGTCATCACTGGTCCGTCATCACTGGTCCGTCATCACTGGTCCGTCATCACTGGCCCGTCATCACTGGTCCATCATCACTGGTCCGTCATCACTGGTCCATCATCACTGGTTCATCACTGGTCCATCATCACTGGTTCATCACTGGTCCGTCATCACTGGTTCATCACTGGTCCGTCATCACTGGTCCGTCATCACTGGTCCGTCATCACTGGTTCATCACTGGTCCGTCATCACTGGTCCATCACTGGTTCATCACTGGTCCGTCATCACTGGTCCATCATCACTGGTCCGTCATCACTGGTCCGTCATCACTGGTCCGTCATCACTGGTTCATCACTGGTCCGTCATCACTGGTCCGTCATCACTGGTTCATCACTGGTCCGTCATCACTGGTCCGTCATCACTGGTCCATCACTGGTCCGTCATCACTGGTCCGTCATCACTGGTTCATCACTGGTCCGTCATCACTGGTCCGTCATCACTGGTCCATCACTGGTTCATCACTGGTCCGTCATCACTGGTCCATCACTGGTTCATCACTGGTCCATCACTGGTCCGTCATCACTGGTCCATCATCACTGGTCCGTCATCACTGGTTCATCACTGGTCCGTCATCACTGGTCCATCATCACTGGTCCGTCAACACTGGTCCGTCATCACTGGTCCGTCATCACTGGTCCGTCATCACTGGTCCGTCATCACTGGTCCGTCATCACTGGTCCGTCATCACTGGCCCGTCATCACTGGTCCATCATCACTGGTCCGTCATCACTGGTCCATCATCACTGGTTCATCACTGGTCCATCATCACTGGTTATCACTGGTCCGTCATCACTGGTTCATCACTGGTCCGTCATCACTGGTCCGTCATCACTGGTCCGTCATCACTGGTCCGTCATCACTGGTTCATCACTGGTCCGTCATCACTGGTCCATCACTGGTTCATCACTGGTCCGTCATCACTGGTCCATCATCACTGGTCCGTCATCACTGGTCCGTCATCACTGGTCCGTCATCACTGGTTCATCACTGGTCCGTCATCACTGGTCCGTCATCACTGGTTCATCACTGGTCCGTCATCACTGGTCCGTCATCACTGGTCCGTCATCACTGGTCCGTCATCACTGGTCCGTCATCACTGGTCCGTCATCACTGGTTCATCACTGGTCCGTCACACTGGTCCGTCATCACTGGTCCATCACTGGTTCATCACTGGTCCGTCATCACTGGTCCATCACTGGTCCATCACTGGTCCATCACTGGTCCGTCATCACTGGTCCGTCATCACTGGTCCATCACTGGTTCATCACTGGTCCATCATCACTGGTCCGTCATCACTGGTTCATCACTGGTCCGTCATCACTGGTCCATCACTGGTCCGTCATCACTGGTCCGTCATCACTGGTCCGTCATCACTGGTCCGTCATCACTGGTCCGTCATCACTGGTCCGTCATCACTGGTCCATCATCACTGGTCCATCACTGGTCCGTCATCACTGGTCCATCATCACTGGTCCATCACTGGTCCGTCATCACTGGTCCGTCATCACTGGTCCGTCATCACTGGTCCATCATCACTGGTCCATCACTGGTCCGTCATCACTGGTCCATCATCACTGGTCCATCACTGGTCCGTCATCACTGGTCCATCATCACTGGTCCATCACTGGTCCGTCATCACTGGTCCGTCATCACTGGTTCATCACTGGTCCATCATCACTGGTCCATCACTGGTCCGTCATCACTGGTCCATCATCACTGGTCCATCACTGGTCCGTCATCACTGGTCCGTCATCACTGGTCCGTCATCACTGGTCCACCACTGGGAGAATGGGGACCCACATGGAGGTGAAGACACATGGAGATATAAACTTTTGGAAGTGAGTACAAGGAACTTTCTGAGCCAACATGTCAAGGGGCCAACAAGAATGAGAGGAAATGACGAACCAGCAAGACTCAACCTGGATTTTCACCTTAAATGGCTCGGAAATAAGGGAAGTCAAATATGAAGCCCCCATAGGAATGAGTGACCACAATGTATTGATATTTGTGCATCTGGTAGAGGTAGGGATAACCTATCCAAGGATGGGATTGGAAGGAAAAAGACTAAATTACTGAAGAGGAAAATATGACGAGATGAGGAACTTCCTAATGGGAATACTATGGGAAACAGAACTCAGAGAAAAGACTGTACAGGATATGATGGATTATGTCACTCAGAAGTGTCAGGAGGCTCCAGACAGGTTTATCCCAGTCCAAAAAGTGAAAAATGAAAAGCATCAGAAGAATCTGTGGTTCAACCAGGAATGTGCAGCAGCAAAGCTATTGAGTAAAAGAACATGGCGAAACTACAGGAACAACAGAACACCAGAGAGCAGGGAGAAATACCAGAGGGCCAGAAATGAGTACGTCAGAGTGAGGAGAGAAGCAGAGAGGCAGTACGAAAATAACATCGCGAGTAAAGCTAAGACCCAACCAAAACTGCTCCACTGCCACATCAGGAGGAAAACAGCAGTGAAGGAACAAGTGATGAAACTGAGAAAAGGGGAGAACAGATACACAGAAAACGACAAAGAGGTGTGTGAAGAACTCAACAAAAGGTTCCAGGTCTTCACAACAGAAAAAGGAGAGGTCCCTGCACTAAATGAGGAGGCAAACCGAACAACCTTGGAGGAAATTTACCTCACCAGTGATGCGGTCAAAAAGAATCTCGTGGAGCTGAATGTGTCAAATGCTGTTGGGCCTGACAGAATCTCACCGTGGATTCTAAAAGAAGGTGCAGAAGCACTAAGTGTGCCTCTCTCTATGGTGTATAACAGGTCACTGGAAACGGGAGACCTTCCGGAAAGCTAGAAGACAGCTAATGTAGTCCCAATTTACCAAAATGGTGACAGGCAAGAGGCACTGAACTACAGGCCAGTTTCCGTAACTTGTATACCATGCAAGGTGATGAAGAAGATCGTGAGGAAAAGGCTCGTAGAGCATCTGGAGGGAAACAGCTTTGTAACACACCACCAGCATGGGTTCAGACATGGTAAATCGTGCCTCACAGGCCTAATAGAATTCTATGACCAAGCAACACAAATTAGGTAGGAAAGAAAAGGGTGGGAAGACTGTATTTTCTTGGACTGTCAGAGAGCCTCTGACACAGTACCTCACAAAAGGCTGTTACAAAAGTTGGAGCAGCAGGCAGGAGTAAAAGGTAAGGTGCTCTAGTGGACAAGGGAGTACCTAAGCAATAGGAAACAGCGAGTAACGGTGAGGGGGGAGACATCAGAGTGGCGAGATGTCACCAGCGGGGTTCCACTGGCCTCTGTACTCGGACCCATCCTGTTTCTAGTATATGTAAACGACCTTCCAGAGGGTATAGACTCATTCCTCTCAATGTTTGCTGATGATGCAAAAATTATGAGAAGAATCAAAACAGATGAAGATAGCCAGAGACTACAGGACGACCTGGACAAACTGGAGGAATAGTCTAGAAAATGGCTGCTACAGTTCAACTGAGGAAAGTGTAAAGTAATGAAATTAGGCGAAGGGAGCAGAAGGCTGAACACAAGGTACCATTTGGGAGGTGAAATCCTGCAAGAGTCAAATAGAGAGAAAGATCTGGGGGGTCGATATCACACCGAACTTGTCCCCAGAGGCCCACATCAAAAGGATATCATCAGCGGCATATGTTAGACTGGCCAATATAAGAACTGCCTTTAGAAACTTGTGTAAGGAATCGTTCAGGACCCTGTATACCACTTATGTAAGACCAATCCTGGCGTATGCAGCTCCAGCCTGGAGTCCATACCTAGTTAAACACAAGACGAAGTTAGAGAAGATTCAGAGGTATGCCACCAGACTGGTCCCGGAACTGAGAGGAATGAGTTACAAGGAAAGGCTAAGGGAGCTGAACCTCACAACCCTGGAAAACAGAAGAGTAAGGGGAGACATGATAATCCACCTACAAAATTCTCAGGGGAATTGACAGGGTGGACAAAGACAAACTCTTTAGCGCGGGTGGAACACGAACAAGGAGACACAGGTGGAAACTTAGTACTCAGATGAGCCACAGGGGACGTTAGAAAGAATTTTTTCAGTGTCAGGGTAGTTAACAAATGGAATGCATTAAGTAGTATTGTGGTGGAGGCTTACTCCATACACAGTTTCAAATGTAGATATGATAGAGCCCAATAGACTCAGGAATCTGTACACCAGTTGATTGACAGTTGAGAGGCGGGACCAAAGAGCCAGAGCTCAACCCCGCAAACACAACTAGGTGAGTACAACTAGGTGAGTACTGGTCCATCACTAGTCTATCATCACTGGTCCATCACTGGTCCATTACTGGTCCATCACTGGTCCACTACTGGTCCATCATCACTGGTCCGTCATCACTGGTCCATCGTCACTGGTCCATCATCACTGGTCTGTCATTACTGGTCCATCACTGGTCCACTACTGGTCCATCATCACTGGTCCGTCATCACTGGTCCATCGTCACTGGTCCGTCATCACTGGTCCATCAATGGTCCATCACTGGTCCATCATCACTGGTCCATCATCACTGGTCCATCATCACTGGTCCGTCATCACTGGTCCATCGTCACTGGTCCATCATCACTGGTCTGTCATTACTGGTCCATCACTGGTCCATCAATGGTCCATCACTGGTCCATCATCACTGGTCCATCATCACTGGTCCGTCATTACTGGTCCGTCATTACTGGTCCATCACTGGTCCATCACTGGTCCATCAATGGTCCATCACTGGTCCATCATCACTGGTCCATCAATGGTCCATCACTGGTCCACTAGAGGAGTTTGTGATTACCAGTGGGGAGGTGAGGAAGCATCTGCTAGATATGGACGTGACCAAGGCTATAGGCCCGGATGGAATCTCACCATGGATACTAAAGGAAGGAGCAGAAGCTCTGTGCCTGCCACTCTCCATGGTGTACAACAAATCACTGGTAACAGGTGAACTGCCAACAATTTGGAAGACAGCCAATGTAGTCCCAATATACAAGAAGGGTGATAGGCAGGAGGCACTGAACTACAGGCCAGTGTCCCTAGCTTGCATTCCATGCAAGATGATGGAAAAGATTGTGCGAAAAAAGCTAATGGAACATCTGGAGCAAAAGATCTTAGTAACACAACATCAGCATGAGTACAGAAATGGCAAATCATGCCTAACAGGATTAATTGAGTTCCATGACCAGGCAAAAAAAATCAGGCAAGAAAGAGAGGGCTGGGCAGACTGCATATTTCTGGACTGCCAGAAAGACTTGGACAAAGTACCACATAAGAGACTAGTGTACAAACTGGAGATACAGGCAGGAGTGAAAGGGAAGGTACTCCATTGGATAAGGGAGTACCTAAGTAACAGGACACAACGAGTCACTGTGAAAGGGGAGGTCTCGGTGTGGCGAGGAATCACCAGTGTAGTCCCACTGGGATCAGTCCTTGGGCCTATTCTGTTTCTGATATACGTAAATGAGAATGTAAATAACTATACATCCCAGAAGGAGTTGACTCGTTCCTCTCAGTGTTTGCTGATGATTCAAAAATACAAATACAAACACAAATACAAATATTTATTCAGGTAGAGCACAAGGTGAGATACAAAAGTTGATGGATTTATAGATAGAGCCTTATATAGAGATTTATAGATAGAGTTAGTACATACAATGCCTAAAGCCACTATTACGCAAAGCGTTTCGGGCAGGAAAAACACTAAGACTAAAACTTAATACTAATTGAGATTAAAGCATAAATTGTGTTGAGAAAAAAATAAAAACAAAAATGAAAAAGGAGGGGGTGGGGGGGGGAACATGGCAGAAAAAAAGCAAAAAATACAATTTGGTCAACAAACATCATTGTTTAAAGTAGTAGACATGGGTTGACATTTTAGGGGTAAGGTAGTTTACATTGAGTTAATTAGGTGGTACTTAGTTTTTATCTTAAACTGGTTGGGAGAGGTACAGTGTTTAACATAATTGGGAAGGTCATTCCACATTCGAGGTCCCTTGATTTGTAGTGCATTTCTGGTTTGATTAAGTCGTACTCTTGAACTGCATATTTCGTACAAAACTTATATGGAGGATAAAGACAGAGGAAGATAGCATGAGGTTACAAGATGACCTAGACAAACTGAAGGAATGGTCCAACAAATGGCTACTAAAGTTCAACCAAAGTAAATGTTAGGTAATGAAACTAAGAGGAGGAACTAGAAGGCCACACACTGGATACCGAATGGGAGATGAAGTCCTTCACGAAACGGACAGAGAAAAAGATCTGGGAGTTGATATCATGCCAAACCTGTCTCCTGAAGCCCACATCAAAAGAATAACATCAGCGGCTTATGCGAGGCTGGCTAACATCAGAACTGCTTTCAGGAACCTGTGTAAGGAATCCTTCAGAACCTTGTATACCACATATGTAAGACCAATCCTGGAGTATGCCGCCCAGCATGGAGCCTGTATCTAGTTAAGCACAAGACGAAGATGGAAAAAGTTCAGAGGTATGCCACTAGGCAAGTCCCAGAACTAAGAGGCATGAGTTATGAGGACAGGGTGCATGAACTGCGCCTCACGTCGCTGGAAGACAGAAGAGCTCGGGGAGACATGATCACCACATATAAAATTCTCAGAGGAATTGACAGGGAAGACAAGGATGGATTATTTAACACGGGTGGTACACGCACGAGGGGACACAGGTGGAAGCTAAGTACCCAAATGAGCCACAGAGACATTAGAAATAACTTTTTGAGTGTCAGAGTAGTCAGTAAACGGAATGCATTAGGCAGTGATGTGGTGGAGACTGATTCCATACACAGTTTGAAATGTAGATATGATAGAGCCCAGTAGGCTCAGGAACCTGTACACCAGTTGATTGACGGTTGAGAGGCGGGACCAAAGAGCCAGAGCTCAACTCTCCCTGTTGGAAATTATCCAACATTAGTACATCATAATTGTATTAGCTATAGTAAATTACTAACATTACTACTTCATAGAATTAATCCAATTAATGTTTTCTATTGTGAAGCCATTTTTGCCAAATTCCTGGTAGTATTAATGACGCAGCTCCGGGTTGCGAGAGGAAGTCACAGCAAATATCTCCACATTTAGTTGAAACTAAACAGTCCAGTTAATTACTCTCCTTTACTAAGGATAATCGTTTATTTAGTTGTTTTATTTATATAGCATATTATTGCTTACTGAACTCGTTTATTTAGGTGAATTAACAACTACAGTGGAAAATATTGCAATGTAAAACAATTCAATATAATATTCCTTTAATTTATTTTGTGCAGTCTTAGTAAGCTGACTTGCTCTATGCAAAATTATATTGCACCTTAATATATTTATCCATGACATCAGTACTTGTCATGATTCCTTACTTCCCTAGTTAATTATAAGTAAATGAAATACTTTACGCTCGAGAATACTTTGAAACTCTGCGCATGCGTATCCCAGCCAGGGAGGAAGGAGACGCCATTCCTACTAATGATGCCATATTAGCAGCGTGCAAGAGAGAGGCGCCATTGCAAGGAACTTGCTTGGTGTCATTTTATTGTGGAGTGGGGCGGGAAACGCTGGCGGTGGTACCGGCTCCGACACAGCTGCTGAAAATTCGTGTTAATTTCGTCTCCACTCAACGTTGCATGGCCTAACTGCTGCCTAGCACGAGTTAAGTGCATGGAGACTTAATATGCCATACCTCACAGTGAACCTCAACAGTAATCAACCAAAATTAACCAATTTTCGCCTGCCTTTCTACGACCCTTCTGCCAAGTGTTCCCTATACGCTAGGCATCCCTACTATAATTCACCAAGTATCTACCTTTAGAAACGCTACCAAGAATCTATTCGTCGAAAACATGCCCAAACATAACAACAAGCAAGGTAGGGGTGCCTCTCGCTCTGGTTCCATTACTCCTAGAGTTCTGAATGAAACACTGGCAACGCCGCAACCCTCGCCGATGTTTGTAAACACAGCATCCGCTCCTCCTCTTCACTCCCCCCCCTTCAACTCACCTCGGAACTCTAGCTGTAGAATTCACTCAATCTATGGCTCCTTGTATAAACTTCAAACCTCTCCGAAGTAATCCATGGCTCCAGAAACTGCACAACCTTGTGAAAATGCAATCAGAAGCTATTTTGGCCCTCCAAGACACAGTCACCCGACAACAACATACCATAGACCGCCTCCTTGAATCGTCGATGAACAACAACCAAGAAATTCTCAACATACAAACTGTTGCAAATGATGCAATGGATCAAATACGTAAGATTCAGGCGGAAGAAACCCTTACAGCTCAAAGTGACCTCCTTCAAAAGCTGGAAAAACAGATCAATCTCCTTCAGATTCACCAGGCGGCTTCCGAAGATGACCAAGAGCAACAACAACTTCATGACTCCCTGATAATTAGCTCTACTGATCTACCTGATGAACAACAAGGTGAGGATTGCTGTAACATAGCCAACACCCTAATTAATTCAAAGATCAGTGTCAATGTTCAAATCAAATCGGCTATTAGGATAGATAAAAACAATCCCCGTAACAGGAGAATGCTCATCAAACTTGCAAATCCCTCTGCGAAGTTTGACCTCATACAATCAGCTGCTAAGCAAAAAACCAACCTCTATATTAATGAGTGTCTTACAAAGCAGCGTGGATCCCTCCTCTACAGGCTGCGCCAAATTCGCAAACAAAAACCTGGTCTTATCAAGCAGTTCTACACTAGGAATGGTACGATTTTTGCGAAGAAAGAAGGTACAGGAAAAAGATATGAAATAAAATGTGACCAGCAACTCCTGGCCTGTTTAAGTGATTGTGGTATATCTGAAAACCTGAACCCGACCAATGCCAGTACTTAAAATAACTCTTTCAGTGCCTGAGCCTAACCTAACTTAATCTAACTTTGTCTAAGGTGCTGTCTCTGCCTTACCATTTACCTAATGTTCCCTTATTCATATAATTTCCTAAATAATCCATCAAGTCTCCATGCACTTATGCAAGCATCTACCTCAGTTTCATTGTAAAGTTTTACTCTTAAATCTAATCTTACCCTATTCCATTTATATTTTAAATTTATTTGTATTGATCTATGTCATTTATTGAAATCAATTATTGATCTCATTTTTGTTCTTTTAATTAAGTTCATACTAATTATAAGTTAAAACTAAGCTTAATAAAATTTATTATCTTTAAGATTATTTTACTTTACAATTATCATTTGTCAAATTTTCTTATATATTCATCTTGACAGTCTCTACTGATTTTTTGTTCTCTCCACCAAACTTGTGTATCCTCCATGGCTATCTAGTGACCTTAATTCTACCTCTAATTGTTTCAATTCTTTGTTTACTTGCATTTATTGTTGTGTCTTGCCATAATTATTCTCTAATTTAGCAGACTCAATACTTTGTAAGCTCTTATTGTATTGTTATATTATTATATTGTTGTGTTTTGCTATAATTACTTTCTATTTTACAGCAGATTTGTCTTTCATCTGTTCATGTAATTGCTTATCTTATTGTATCGTGACATTCTTTTCTATATTGATATATATTATCTGTCTATTGTTACTTACAGTGCACCTGAGAGTACCTGTAAGCAATCTACCTAATTTTTTCATTTTTGCTCAATTTTTTTTTTTGTATTCTTAGTCTTGTTTATATTTTTGTTTTGTATATCTATATCTTGTGTTTTGTATAGTCCATGTTTATATGTTTTTTTCTGTAATATCATTTATTACCTAGGTTGCCTAGCCTGGCCATACTCCCTTACTCCATTGTACCCCTGTAAGCCCCTTTTGTGTTTGTTTGGTACAGTATTGTGTACATTTTTTTCTTTTTTTTTTCTCTTGTTTTTCCTGCAATCAGCTTTTTTTATGCAGTCAAGTATAGACCCAGAACTTAACCTCTTATCCACTATCTATGACAATAATCACTTTAATGATCTAAATTGCAGATATTTTGCAGCACATGATGTAAACAATGTATTAACTCATAATCACAATATCTCTGTAATCAATTTGAACGTTAGATCCCTAGGTAAACACTTCGATGATGTTAGTGCCTTGATTGAAGCTATTGACAACAAATTCTCTTTTATTATACTTACTGAAACATGGTTGAAAGAGGATACTACTCAACTCTTTAACATGCCTAACTACTCAGCAATCCACAACTGTCGTCAACTTCAGAGAGGTGGTGGCACTGCTCTTTACTACCACCAAGAACTAACATGCTTAAAAGAAATTAGAACTAGAGACTGCTATGGGGAGTATATCTTCGCCAGCTTCAGAGTCAAGGGTGCCGAGTCTATCCTGTCTGTGGGTGCAGTTTATAGAATTCCTAACACTGATGTGTCCGAATTCAACTCAAACCTTAGAAATCTAATACTTGATAACAGACTGAACAAAAACCACCTAATTATCGCAGGGGACTTTAATATTGACCTCTGCGAGCCAGAACACCCTACTGCTGTTAGCTTCCTCAACTGTATGAATTCCTGCTTCCTCATACCCTTAATCACTAGACCTACTAGAATCACTGATAGCACTGCCACGACTCTAGATCACATCTGGACAAACATAACCTCTACGCTTACTTCAGGTATAATCACCGATAGCACTACAGACCATTACCCCACATTTCTCTTAACTAACATTAGCAAACCACCTCTTGAGTCAAGAGAGATACGTTTTAGACTACACAATGAAACTGCTATAGACAATTTTATAACTGCTACTGATAATGTCAACTGGGAGTCCGAGTTAGGTAACATAGAGGACATCAACCTAGCAGTTCAATCTTTTCTTCAAAAAACTCTTAGCCTTTATAATACCCACTGTCCTATGCTTACAAAACAAGTCACAACCAAAAGGCTTAACAATCCCTGGCTTACAAAGGGAATACTTAAATCTATTAATAAAAAACATGACCTTGAGAAGTATAGGTTAGGAATTGTCTCCAAAGAATTGTACCTGTGAGTACTCGTAAGCAATCTACCTCATTTTTGCTCAATTTGTTTTTTTTTTGTATTGCTTAGTCTTGCTTATATTTTTTGTTTTGTATTTCCATATCTTGTGTTTTGTATAGTCCATGTTTACATGTTTTTTCTTTAATCTCATTAATTGCCTAGGTTGCCTAGCCTAGCCATACTCCCTTACTCCATTGTACCCCTGTAAGCCCCTTTTGTGTTTGTTTTGTACAGTATTGTGTATATATTTTTCCCTATTTTATAGCTTTTTTCTACTTATTTCTGATTCCACAATCAGCTTCTTTTATGCAGTCAAGTATAGACCCAGAACTTAACCTCTTATCCACTATCTATGACAATAATCACTTTAATGATCTAAATTGCAGATATTTTGCAGCACATGATGTAAACAATGTATTAACTCATAATCACAATATCTCTGTAATCAATTTGAACGTTAGATCCCTAGGTAAACACTTCGATGATGTTAGTGCCTTGATTGAAACTATTGGCAACAAATTCTCTTTTATTATACTTACTGAAACATGGTTGAAAGAGGATACTACTCAACTCTTTAACATGCCTAACTACTCAGCAATTCACAACTGTCGTCAACTTCAGAGAGGTGGTGGCACTGCTCTTTACTACCACCAAGAACTAACATGCTTAAAAGAAATTAGAACTAGAGACTGCTATGGGGAGTATATCTTCGCCAGCTTCAGAGTCAAGGGTGCCGAGTCTGTCCTGTCTGTGGGTGCAGTCTATAGAATTCCCAACACTGATGTGTCTGTATTCAACTCAAACCTTAGAAATCTAATACTTGATAACAGACTGAACAAAAACCACCTAATTATCGCAGGGGACTTTAATATTGACCTCTGCGAGCCAGAACACCCTACTGCTGTTAGCTTCCTCAACTGTATGAATTCCTGCCTCCTCATACCCTTAATCACTAGACCTACTAGAATCACTGATAGCACTGCCACGACTCTAGATCACATCTGGACCAACATAACCTCTCCGCTTACTTCAGGTATAATCACCGATAGCACTACAGACCACTACCCCACATTTCTCTTAACTAACATTAGCAAACCACCTCTAGAAACAAGGGAGTTAAGCTTTAGGCTGCACAATGAAACTGCTATAAACAATTTCATAACTGCTGCTGATAATGTCAACTGGGAGTCCGAATTAGGTAACATAGGGGACATCAACCTAGCAGTGCAATCTTTTCTACAAACAACTCTTAGCCTTTATAACACCCACTGTCCTAGGCTTACAAAACAAGTCACAAGCAAAAGGCTTAACAATCCTTGGCTTACAAAGGGAATACTGAAATCCATTAACAAAAAACACGACCTTGAGAAGAAGTATAGGTTAGGAATTGACTCCAAAGAATTCTCAAAGAATTACTCATTATTGCTAACTAAGATAATTAGACGAGCCAAAACTAATTACTACGAAGATAAATTTGCTCAAATAAAGAGCAACATTAAACAAACTTGGAACACAATTTCACAAATATTGGGATCAAAGAAATCTTTAAATAACAAACCGACTCTCCTGTCTAATAACGATGGTCAGCTTTCAGCCTCTGATTCTGCTATTGAGTTCAATAGGTTCTTCTCTTCCATTGGTTCATCCCTTGCAAATGATATTCCATCTTCCAGTACTGACATTAAGGACTATCTTACAGGTAACTATCCACAGTCTCTGTACCTAAAGCCTATTAACTCCACTGACGCCAACGAGATAATCCTTTCCCTTAAAACCAAGTCTGGTGCCCTTGAGGAGATACCAACTTTAATTTACAAAAAAGCCTCCAGATCTTTAGCCCCTGCTATTGCTTTGCTCTTCAACAAGTCACTTGAACTCCAAACCTTTCCAGATATTCTAAAAAAAGCGAGAGTAACGCCTGTCCACAAATGTGGTGACCCCACAGATGTTAACAACTACAGACCTATATCAATCCTGCCAAACTTGTCAAAAATTTTTGAAAAACTTATATACAAGCAGCTTTACTCATATCTAGCCAAACTCAATATACTTAGCCCTTGCCAATATGGCTTCAGACCCAAAAAAAGCACTAACGATGCACTTATTAGTATGCTTAACTCGATTCATACAGCTCTTGATAAAAAGGAGCTCCCTGTTGGGTTATTTGTGGACCTGCGTAAAGCTTTTGATACTGTCAACCACCAAAACCTTCTTCTTAAATTACATCATTATGGAGTCAGAGGACACTCCCTACAATACCTCGAGTCCTACCTTACTGATAGGCTCCAATATGTTTCTGTGAATAATACAATTTCTCCCACCCTACCCATCAACATTGGTGTTCCTCAGGGCAGCATACTTGGCCCTCTCCTCTTTCTCATCTACATTAATGACCTTCCAAATGCCTCCCAACACCTCAAACCAATTCTATTTGCTGACGACACAACCTTCATTTACTCCAGTCCTGACCCTCTTGCTCTAAATGCCACAGTAAATACTGAGCTAAATAAAGTCCATCTTTGGCTAACTGCCAACAAACTCACCCTTAACATTGACAAAACCTTCTATATTCTGTTTGGCAATAAATCCTCTAGTCTTATAAATCTCAAAATAAACAATACCCAAATTTGTAACAAATTAGATGGCAAATTTCTTGGCATTCTCATTGACCACAAGCTGAATTTCCAGGGACACATTCTAAATATATCAAAAAAAGTTTCAAAAACTGTGGGCATTCTTTCTAAGATCAGATATTATGTACCACGCCCTGCTCTGGTGACTCTCTATTACTCCCTTATCTATCCTTATCTCAACTATGGTATTTGTGCTTGGGGTTCTACTACCCAAAATCACTTACGTCCTCTAATTACCCAACACAAAGCCGCTATTAGAACAATATCCAACTCTGGCCCCAGACATCACTCGGTACCCCTACTCAAATCTCTTAATATGTTAGATATTAAGTCACTGCACATTCTCTCATGTGTATTATACATATATAAAACGCTAAACTATAATGCCAATCCTGATCTTAAAAGCTTCATAGAAGGTTGTAACAGAACCCATGAGCACCACACCAGAAATAAATACAGTTTTGATATTCCTAGAGTACGTCTTAATCAAACTAGAAATGCTCTGCAAATCAAGGGGCCCAGAATGTGGAATGACCTTCCCAACCATGTTAAAGACTGTACCTCTCTCAACCAGTTTAAGATAAAAACTAAACACTACCTAATAAATTCCCTGTAATCTACCTCACTCCTCTATTGTCAACCCATGTCTGTTATTTTCTTTTTTTTTTTTTCTTTTTTTTTTTTTTTAATAAACACTGTTTGTCAACCTATTGTATTTGTGCTGCTTTTTCAGTCATGTTCCCCCTTTTTTTTATCTTTATTTGTATTTGTTCTCAACATCTTTTATTCTTTATGCTCAATTAGTATTAAGTTCTAGATATTAATGTTTTTCTTGCCCGAAACGCATTGCGTAATAGTGGCTTTAGGCATTGTATGTACTAGCTCTATCTATATATCAATCCATTAATGTAACATCACTTGTATGTATATACCTTACCTGAATAAACATCTGAATCTGAATCTGAATCTAATTCTCAAAGAATTACTCATTATTGCTATCTAAGATAATTAGACGAGCCAAAACTAAATACTACGAAGATAAATTTACCCAAATAAAGAGCAACATTAAACAAACTTGGAGAACAATTTCACCAATATTGGGATCAAAGAAGTCTTTAAATAACAAACCGACTCTCCTGTCTAATAACGATGGTCAGCTTTCAGCCTCTGATTCTGCTATTGAGTTCAATAGGTTCTTCTCTTCCATTGGTTCATCCCTTGCTAATGATATTCCGTCTTCCAGTACTGACATTAAGGACTATCTTACAGGGAACTATCCCCAGTCTCTGTACCTAAAGCCTATTAATTCCATTGACGTCAATGAGATAATCCTTTCCCTTAAAACCAAGTCTGGTGCCCTTGAGGAGATACCAACTTTAATCTACAAAAAAGCCTTCAGATCTTTAGCCCCTGCTATTGCTTTGCTCTTCAACAAGTCACTTGAACTCCAAACCTTTCCAGATATTCTAAAAAAAGCGAGAGTAACGCCTATCCACAAATGTGGTGATCTCACAGATGTTAACAACTACAGACCTATATCAATCCTGCCAAACTTGTCAAAAATTGTTGAAAAACTAATCTATAAGCAGCTTTACTCATATCTAGCCAAACTCAATATACTTAGCCCTTGCCAATATGGCTTCAGGCCCAAAAAAAAGCACTAACGATGCACTTATTAGTATGCTTAACTCGATTCATACAGCTCTTGATAAAAATGAGTTCCCTGTTGCGTTATTTGTGGACCTGCGTAAAGCTTTCGATACTATCAACCACCAAAACCTTCTTCTTAAATTACATCATTATGGTGTCAGAGGACACTCCCTATAATACTTCAAATCCTACCTTACTGACAGGCTCCAATGTGTTTCTGTGAATAATACAATTTCTCTCACCCTACCCATCAACATTGGTGTTCCCCAGGGCAGCATACTTGGCCCTCTCCTCTTTCTCATCTACATTAATGACCTTCCAAATGCCTCCCAACACCTCAAACCAATTCTATTTGCTGACGACACAACCTTTATTTACTCCAGTCCTGATCCCCTTGCTCTAAATGCCACAGTAAATACTAAACTAAATAAAGTCCATCTGTGGCTAACTGCCAACAAACTCACCCTTAACATTGACAAAACTTTCTATATTCTGTTTGGCAATAAATCCTCTAATCAAATAAATCTCAAAATAAACAATACCCAAATTTGTAACAAATTAGATGGCAAATTCCTTGGCATTCTCATTGACCACAAGCTGAATTTCCAGGGACACATTCTAAACATATCAAAAAAAGTTTCAAAAACTGTGGGCATTCTTTCTAAGATCAGATATTATGTACCACGCCCTGCCCTGGTGACTCTCTATTACTCCCTTATCTATCCATATCTCAACTATGGTATTTGTGCTTGGGGCTCTACTACCCAAAATCACTTACGTCCTCTAATTACTCAACACAAAGCTGCTATTAGGACAATATCCAATTCTGGCCCCAGACATCACTCGGTACCCCTACTCAAATCTCTGAATATGTTAGACATTAAGTCACTGCACATTCTCTCATGTGTATTATACATATATAAAACGCTAAACTATAATGCCAATCCTGATCTCAACAGCTTCATAGAAGGTTGTAACAGAACCCATGAGCACCACACCAGAAATAAATACAGTTTTGATATTCCTAGAGTACGACTTAATCAAACCAGAAATGCTCTACAAATCAAGGGGCCCAGAATGTGGAATGACATTCCCAACCATGTTAAAGACTGTACCTCTCTCAACCAGTTTAAGTTAAAAACGAAGCTATACCTAATAAATTCCCTGTAACCTACCTTACCCCTCTATTGTCAACCCATGTATGTTTTTTGTTTTTTTTGTTTTTCAAATCAACGCTGTTTGAATGTAATTTTCTGTAATAATTTGTAATTGTATTTGTGCTGCTTTTTCAACAATGTTCCCCCCTCTTTTACCTCTATTTTTATTTGTATTCAACGCATTTTTTTCTTTTTACCCATTAGTTTTAAGCTTTAGTCATTAGTGTTTTTTCCTGCCCGAAACGCTTTGCGTAATAGTGGCTTTAGGCATTGTATGTACTAGCTCTATCTATAAAGCCAACAAACTTTGTAAAATCTCTTTATGTATGTACCTTTACCTAAATAAAAATTATTATTATTATTCGCTCCTACAACCACGAGAGCGGTGCCACGTTCTTTCTGCACATAACGGCAGTGTCCTGGAACTAATTACCACTCCATCCCCTAGTTGACGTCTTATAAATAAATAAATAAATAAATAAATGTTTATTTAGGTAAGGTACATACATAAAGAGATTTTACAAAGTTTGTTGGATTAATAGATAGAGCTAGTACATACAATGCCTAAAGCCACTATTACGCAAAGCGTTTCGGGCAGGAAAAACATTAATGACTAAAGCTTAATACTAATGGGTAAAAAGAATAAAATGTGTTGAGAACAAATAAAAAAAAGAGGTAAAAGAGGGGGGAACATGGCTGAAAAAGCAGCACAAATACAATAACAAATTATTACAGAAAATTACATTCAAACAGCGTTGTTTTGAAAAACAAAAACAAAAAACATACATGGGTTGACAACAGAGGGGTAAGATAGGCTACAGGGAATTTATTAGGTAGTGCTTCGTTTTTATCTTTAACTGGTTGAGAGAGGTACTGTCTTTAACATGGTTGGGAAGGTCATTCCACATTCTGGGACCCTTGATTTGTAGAGCATTTCTAGTTTGATTAAGTCGTACTCTAGGAATATCAAAACTGTATTTATTTCTGGTGTGGTGCTCATGGGTCTGTTACAACCTTCTATGAAGCTTTAGAGATCAGGATTGGCATTATAGTTTAGCGTTTTATATATGTATAATACACATGAGAGAATGTGCAGTGACTTAATGTCTAACATATTCAGAGATTTGAGTAGGGGTACCGAGTGATGTCTGGGGCCAGAGTTGGATATTGTCCTAATAGCAGCTTTGTGTTGAGTAATTAGAGGACGTAAGTGATTTTGGGTAGTAGAGCCCCAAGCACAAATACCATAGTTGAGATATGGATAGATAAGGGAGTAATAGAGAGTCACCAGGGCAGGGCGTGGTACATAATATCTGATCTTAGAAAGAATGCCCACAGTTTTTGAAACTTTTTTTGATATATTTAGAATGTGTCCCTGGAAATTCAGCTTGTGGTCAATGAGAATGCCAAGGAATTTGCCATCTAATTTGTTACAAATTTGGGTATTGTTTATTTTGAGATTTATTTGATTAGAGGATTTATTGCCAAACAGAATATAGAAAGTTTTGTCAGTGTTAAGGGTGAGTTTGTTGGCAGTATTATTAGATTTCTAGTATTAGAAAATCTAAATCTAGTATTATATCTAAATAGTATTAGTATTATAAATATATTAGTATTATATTAATTATATTAGTATTAAATAGTATTAGTAATAGTATTATATCTAAATCTAATACTAGATTTCTAGTATTAGATTTCTAAGGTTTGAAGGTTCTTAGCAACAACAGTTTAAGATGAGGGACTTGGAGTCGTTCCCTTCATCAACGGACACTTGGACTGGCAACTATTAATTACCTTATATATTTATTTATTTATTTATTTATTTATTTATTTATGCATATACAAGAATGTACATAAGGAATGTGAGGATACAAATATGGTAATTAGAGTCTTGTAAAGCCACTAGCACGCGCAGCGTTTCGGGCAGGTCCTTAATCCAAGAAAATTTTAAGGAGGTAAATACTTGCAAAATTATAGACAAAAAATGATAACAGATTACATGAAATGAAAAAAAAGATGAGAGAAAATTGTAGGTACAGTATATTAAAGCACATAGGTAGCTAAGATTGATTGCAATGACAGCTTGAATGGTAGTTGACAAAAAAATTGGTAGGCATAATACAGCAGAAACAATATAAGATTGGTTGCAATGACAGCTTGAATGGTAGTTGACAAAAATTGGTAGTCACAATACAGCATATGGCTAGCACATAAAAGAAGACAGCAATGAACACAATGATAAGGTTGTTTGAAATTACATAAAAATTAGGAGATTGGGTAACACTAGGTACAGAGCAAATTTAAAGCTCAGTGTAGGAAAACTAAGAAGATGAAGTTAGGTACTTTTTGGTTTTGCTTTTAAATAAGGCAAAAGTTTTACAGTTTTTCAATTCACTAGGGAGTGAGTTCCATAAACTAGGTCACTTAATTTGCATAGAGTGTTTACACAGATTAAGTTTGACCCTGGGGATATCAAAGAGATATTTATTTCTGGTGTGGTGATAATGGGTCCTATTACATCTGTCCAGGGAGAGTTTCAGAGCGTGGTTTGCATTTAAGAACAGGGTTTTGTAAATGTAGTTGACACAAGAGAATGTGTGGAGGGAGTTAATATTTAGCAAGTTTAGGGATTTAAACAAGGGAGCTGAGTGTTGTCTGAAAGCTGAGTTAGTTATCATTCTGATAGCAGATTTTTGCTGTGTGATGATGGGCTTAAGGTGGTTTGCAGTGGTAGACCCCCATGCACAGATACCATAATTAAGATAGGGGTAGATTAGTGCATAATATAGTGAGAGGAGAGCAGAGTTAGGAACATAATATCTGATTTTGGAGTGTATACCAACTGTCTTAGAGACTTTCATAGTTATGTGTTGAATGTGGGTGCTGAAGTTGAGTCTCTTGTCTAGGAATAGGCCAAGAAACTTGCCATCATCTTTATTACTGATGTTAATGTTGTCTATCTGTAGCTGAATTGCATTTGATGATTTGCTTCCAAATAAGATGTAGTAAGTCTTTTCGATGTTTAATGTTAGTTTGTTCGTTGACATCCATAAGTGGACTTTTTTTAATTCATTATTCACAACATTATTTAGTGTATGTGGGTTGAGGTTTGAATAGATAAGAGTAGTATCGTCAGCAAACAGTATAGGTTTGAGAATATTAGAGACATTAGGCAGATCGTTTATATATATAAGAAATAGAAGAGGTCCTAAGATGCTGCCCTGTGGCACTCCAACGGTAATTGATAGAGTGGACGAAGTTGTATCATTGATGGTTACATATTGGTGTCTGTCCCTAAGATAGGATCGGATGTAGTCAAGGGCAAGGCCTCGGATTCCATAATGCTGGAGTTTAAGAGGTAGTTGTGATTAACAGTATCAAAGGCTTTTCTTAGGTCAATGAAGAGTCCAATCGGAAACTCATTTTTGTCAAGGGCTGAGTAGATAACGTCAAGGAGACTAATGATTGCATCGTTGGTGCTCTTTTGGGACCGGAAGCCAAACTGGCAGGGGCTGAGTATGTCGAATTTTACGAGGTAGGAATAGAGCTGTTTGTAAATAATTTTTTCAAATATTTTTGATAGAATGGGTAGATTTGATATTGGTCTATAATTGTTTATGTCCGCCGGATTGCCTCCTTTATGGACTGGCGTTACTCTTGCTTTTTTGAGGATATCAGGGAAGGTGTGACACTCTATAGATTTGTTGAACAGTAGTGCTATGGGTGGGGCAAGGGCATGGGAGGCTCTCTTGTACACAATGGACGGAATTTCACTGGTGTTCCCTGCCTTGGTTTTTAGAGAGTGTATGATGGACACAACATCTGCCGGGCTGATTGGTGAAAGGAGAAGAGAGTTTGGATAGCTGCCTGAGAGATATGTGTTAATATGTGTCTGAGTCTGTGGGATTTTACTGGCAAGATTAGCACCAACCGATGAAAAGAAACTATTAAATTCATTTGCCATTTCTAAATCAGTTGACGGTATATCCCCATCCTTGTAGAGTTTTATATGGTTATGTGAGTGTCGCTTAGTTCCTAGGATACTAGAGATAGTTTTCCAAGTGTTTTTCATGTTGCCTTTTGCTTCATTGAATCTATTCACATAATATGCAAGTTTTGCCTTTCTTATGATACTGGTAAGCATTGATGAGTACCTTTTAGCTACTTCCTTTGAAACTAAGCCAATCCTAACTTTCTTTTCATATTCATGTTTCTTGTTGATTGAGTTGAAAATGCCACTTGTGAGCCATGGATTGTTTAATCTTTTGTCAGTTACTTGCTTTGTAAGAAGGGGACAATGAAGGTTGTAGAGGCTTAGAGTTTTGGAGAGGAAGAGGTTAGCTAATGAATTTATATCATGGGTATTATTGAATTCAGAATCCCAGTTAATATTGTGAAGTGCCTCTGTAAGATTGTCTAAAGCTGATTCACTGTGTAGCCTAAATGAAAGTTTCTTGCTTTTTGGTGGTGTTATGTCCATGTTCGCTATGAGAAAGGTAGGATAGTGGTCAGTTGTTCTGTCGTAGATTATACCAGATACAAGGGGAGCTGTTATGTTTGTCCATATGTGGTCCAAGGTAGTGGCTGATGTTTGAGTGACTCGGGTAGGTTTGGTGATAGTGGGGATTAGCATACAGGAGTTCATGCTGTTAAGGAAATAGTCAACTTGAGAGCAATTTTGTTGACCCAGGTCAATATTAAAGTCTCCTCCCAGAATGATGTGGTTTTTGTTGAGATTGTTGTTTATAATAAGATTCCTTAGGTTGTCTGAGAAAGAAGCTATGTTAGTATTAGGAAATCTATAGATGGCTCCAATAGTCAAAGAGGATTTAAGGGATTTAATTGTAAACTGAGCAAAAGTATATTCACAGTAGTCATCTCTGTCACTAATAACACTGTTGCAGTATATACACTAATATAGCACTGTGTACACATGTTTATATTTAGGCTAGTTGTCGTTAGGCCATTTATTTACAAAAAAATCCAGTACGTTTTCTCTAACAATATTCCATAATTATTTTAGAAATTCATGTTCATTAATATCTGTAGAAGAATTCTGCAGTGTCAGATATATCGTTTAATATATTAGGATGAATTCCTTATTATTAGATATGTCTGTAATTAGTTACGTAGAAGATTTTACAATGTAATTGCCTTCCAGCTCCCGAGTCCCCGCCACACAAGGAGCTAGGCTATCCCACCACCACCCGGGTCCCCGCCACACAAGGAGCTAGACTATCCCACCACCACCCGGGTCCCCGCCACACAAGGAGCTAGGCTATCCCACCACCACCACCCGAGTCCACACCACACAAGGGGCTAGGCTATCCCACCACCACCCGAGTCCCCGCCACACAAGGAGCTAGGCTATCCCACCACCACCCTGGTCCCCGCCACACAAGGAGCTAGACTATCCCACCACCACCACCCGAGTCCCCGCCACACAAGGAGCTAGGCTATCCCACCACCACCCGGGTCCCCGCCACACAAGGAGCTAGGCTATCCCACCACCACCCGAGTCCCCACCACACAAGGAGCTAGGCTATCCCACCACCACCCGGGTCCCCGCCATACAAGGAGCTAGACTATCCCACCACCACCACCCGGGTCCCCGCCACACAAGGAGCTAGACTATCCCACCACCACCCGAGTCCCCGCCACACAAGGAGCTAGACTATCCCACCACCACCTGAGTCCCCGCCACACAAGGAGCTAGGCTATCCCACCACCACCCTGGTCCCCGCCACACAAGGAGCTAGACTATCCCACCACCACCACCCGAGTCCCCGCCACACAAGGAGCTAGGCTATCCCACCACCACCCGGGTCCCCGCCACACAAGGAGCTAGACTATCCCACCACCACCACCCGAGTCCCCGCCACACAAGGAGCTAGGCTATCCCACCACCACCCGGGTCCCCGCCACACAAGGAGCTAGACTATCCCACCACCACCCGAGTCCCCGCCACACAAGGAGCTAGGCTATCCCACCACCACCCGGGTCCCCAATTAGAGTGACCTAAGGCAGTGCCGCCGCCTAAGTAACCTGTGTGTGACTTTACCACAAGTGTACCTGCATGGTACCACAGCCGCCGCCAGCCGTCACGGGCGTGTAGCCTCGAGCGCCCGCCGCCGCCCTCACTGTACTACTTGACGTCATCACCTTACCACCAGTGCCAGTGGGTGCGCGTGTGTCTGTCTGTTAAGCATACAGCCCGCCCTACTGCAAGTACCCTCCGTGTCTACGAGCGAAACCAGCTGTCAGGCCACCTACGAGTGCTTGTATAAATGCGCCTGAGTGAGTGAGTAAGGAAAGGTACCCATCTGTAAGTACAAGATCTTGTCATGGTTTTATTGTGTCTGTGTTGATCTGAGGGATCAACCACAGTTCTCACCTTCTCATACCTGTCACAGGTCATAGGTGAATCGACGGTGAATGCGTGTTTATCTGTGTGGTATCACGGCATTTCACTAGTCTGTGAATGTGAGCTTCACGTACACAACACATTTAGTTATTGTGTGACATTATTATGTTGCACGTTATTGTCTGTCCCATTGACAGTGTAGTTGTTGATTTATTGCATATCATCATTACCGAGTATCCGGTTGGAACTCTTGTGATCCCTTTGCATACCGGCAGTTAGGTTGCCGTGTTAATGATTGGCTGTCAACTGTGTTAAGTTAGGTGTTTCTCCACGAGTGGATACGAGTCGTTTAGCCAGACGTCAAGAGTCTCGCTAATATAACCATAGCTCTGTTGACGCCAATCTAAAGTAAATCAAGCACCCTTTGTAGTAGTGGTTAAGTTAGTAAATAAACTACTGTTAAGCTTTATGCGGTGTTTCCGTTGAACCATTTCTAAATACTGCAAATAGTACACAAGCCTTCAGCTCTGAGTGTCTTCAACACCGAGTTGCCTATAAGTCACAAACTATAAATGTGATGAGGACCCTAGGAGTCCCTTAAAGTGTTAAATCATTGAGGAGATTCCAACGATCAACGTGGAGCAGGACCAGGTGAGACTAGTCTGAGAAGAGACCCTCAAGGACTCTAACTCGACCTTGCTCCCAGGCCCTGTACGGTTGCTCTCGTATTTTCTATTCTGCTAATTCCGACAGCTTCGTGAATCGTCTGCCACATGTACATTGGCGACGTACGCATTGCAGTCGTGAAAGCAAAAAAGAAACACCCCACATCTGTGCGTCAGTGGTGTGAGGTCTGAACGAGCGCCACTATGTGGGCTCGATCTTTGTTGGGGGGTGTTGTGAGAGAGTGTCTCTCAAGATTCTCCCACAGCTGACTGGAATGGCTCATTGCTGTGCACAGTGCACCAATCTTGTGCACAAGGTCCTATTTCTGTTAACCCTGGATAGTGACCTGGCATGTTGGGTATCTCCAGAATGCCCACTTAACCAGGAACACTTTCATAATACGGAGGCCGCCGTATGTCCAGGCAGGAAGTAGATACAGGGAGTTAAGCATACTTGCCACAGAAGGGTCAGTGGGTACCTTGCACGGTGGGAGCGTGAGAGTAGAAGGGAGACGCCAGACCGTCTGACCTCTGGGATCAACTGGCGCGATGGACAATAACAGCTATGACGTGTTCATGACGTCACTCCTGCTACTGCTCATCGAACGAGCTAATATGATTGGTTCCCGCTCATTTGCTGCAATGCCATTGGTCAAATTGTAATCCCCTTGTGTCTGCCACGAGATGCCCGGCAGCACTTGTACACCATTCAAGTGAGGGACACTGTTACGGACCCGAGTCCAGCGTCGTAGCACGGAGCAGTGACGACAACGCCATCTGTGAGTCAGCTCCCGAAACCCTCTCCAAATGGACGACGCCATCTAGCGAGGACGGGATATACCGGCCACAGGGGCTGGTTTCCTGTCTTAATTAATCAGCTCATAACATAGACGTTGCTGACCTCTGGTGAGGTGGCGCTTAGACAGCAACGCCATCTATGGAGCAGAGAGGTGGACGTTTGTGTCTAAGCCTGTAAGTGAGGTTCCCTAGTCCCAGTACTAATGACGTGTCTGATTACAGAGTCTACCTGGGACTGCTGTATTGGACGATGGATCAGTCTACCCATGGCAGCCAAGGTCTCTCCACGAGTCTGCCGAAGAAGCTGTGAGTTACCCCCGGACGAACTCTGCTGAGAGTGTTAGTCTGCCTGTGACGTGGCAGTGTCGAGGAATCGCCTTATCCGGGGCTGACTGGTGGAAGAGACTAGCCACTGTGGTGCTGAGAGAGGAGAGTGATCAGCGGAATCACACGAGGCTCCTGCCTAGGGCTCGCAACCCTAGTATCGGTCGTGGAGTGGCCTACACAGCGAGCTGATCGGAACCTGCCAGCTACAGGCTGGATTGTGGTTGAAGGCCTCCACGACGGAGCACCCAGTGGGACTGTGATTGGCTGGCCTGTGGCCAGGGTAGATTCGCCGAGAGAATCCAAGAGGATTCATCGTGGGCCGAAGAAGAGAACCAGGGCTGCTCAAACTGCGCACCGTGGAGCATCGTGTGTTTTCAGAGGAAGACAACGCTGTACATTAAAGTGTGTTTATAACCCCGTGTGACTGTTTATATATTTATTTATGGTGGTGGTTAATATATATATATAAATCAGAGCATGTGTATCCCTCCCCCTTTAATTTAACTTGCGTTACGGAACACATCCCTTGAAAACCTCTACTAGCTTGGGGCCGGGTTCCCAAATTCTAATAACACCAGAAAAGAACCTGGTTACGCCCCAGTAGGGCCGTAACATAATTGGCATCCCCAGTGGGATCCGACCCCTTGTCAAGTATGTTTGACAGGGGTGGTGATGTAGCGCAATCCCCTGTAAATAATTTTCCCTGTTTATAACTATTAGGACATTGTACGTCCAGTGCGGTGCTCGGTGTGATTCAGTGCAATATTGCGTAGTGCGGTGCCTGGTGTAATTACGTGCAATATTGGCAAGTGAGGTGTTAGGTGCGATAACGTGCAATATTGACGTAGTAAAGTGAAGCGGTGTGTTAAGTGCTAGTGCTCCATCTAAGTGACAATGGCAGAAAAAGCGACCATCGACGATCTGGATGATGTTCAGGCCTTTCTGAACAAGGAGGACTGTCTTGCCAGATTGAAATATCTGGAGAAACCAGAGCTTGTGTTAGTGAGTGCCTTTCTGGAGATCAAAATACGTGCAAGTGATTCCCGTGTTGAGATCTTGTCAAAGGTTTACAAACCCTTGAAGGCCGAGGAGAAACAGAAAAGCGAGGCACATAGTATAAAAGAAAGTGAGGAGATAGCTTCCACTGAAAAGGAAGGAAAGGGCAGTGATGTCGAAAGTGATGAGAGTGAACTGAATATAAGTTTACTTACTGTGAAAATGTGTGAACTAGAGATCCACCGTGAAATAGAATGGAAAAAAGCTAGAAATCGCTAGAGAGAAGAGAAAGCGAGAGAGAGAGAGAAGATAAGAAATTAGAAATGGAAAGAGAGAGACAAGAAATGGAAAGAGAAAGACAAGAAATGGAAAGAGAGAGACTAGAAAAAGAATTAGAGATGAGGCGTTTAGAATTAGAACGAGAAAGAGAAAGAGAAGAACGAGAAAGAGAAAAAGAAGAACGAGAAAGAGAAAGAGAAGAGCGAGAAAAAGAACGATAAAGAGAAAGAGATGAGCGAGAAAAAGAACGAGAAAGAGAGAGAGAAGAGCGAGACAGGCAAGAACGACGAGACAGAGAGGAAAAAGAGAGACAACATGAGCTAGAAGTATTGCGATTAGGTGGTCGGAGGCAAACAACGGACACAAGTATTTTCGATCCGGTAAGGAACATCAAAATGGTCCCAAAGTTCAATGAGAAGGAAGTGTCGAAGTTCTTCGCAGCCTTCGAGAAAGTCGCAGCCTCTTTGGAGTGGCCGAAGGAGAATTGGGCCATCATGATACAGTCCGTCTTGACTGGGAAGGCCCAAATCGCCTACTCCACGTTGTCCCTTGATGACTCCGGCGATTACGACAAGGTGAAGAAGGTAGTGCTCATGGCTTACCAATTGGTACCTGAGGCTTACAGGCAGAAGTTTAGAAACCTAAAAAATACCTCGGAGCACACGTTCACCGAATTCGCGACCATCAAGGAACGGCTTTTCCAGGAATGGTGTGCCTCTCGGAAGGTGGAGACCAAAGAAGACCTCGAGCAGCTCATACTGTTAGAGGACTTCAAAGACTGTCTGTCTGGAGATCTGAAGACGTACTTAGAGGAACAGCAGGTGGAGACCTTAAGTGCGGCAGCCACCATGGCTGAGTACATCTTAACGCATAGGTCTTCCACTAAGTATGTCCCGAGGAATTACCCACGTCTGTTCGGCAAACCTCGTCAAGACGAAGAGAGACCCGTCCCACAAAGCGCTGTGAAGACGCCCCCAAGTAGCCCTCGAAGGACTAGTCCTAACAGTCCGAAACACCGGAGTCCGAGGAGGAATATGGTGTGTTGGACTTGTGGGCAGAAAGGGCATGTAGCCGCTGTGTGCTGAGGCAGAAGAGGTAGCGGCGCTCGTAGGGAGGTGATGTTGATGGGTTGTGCGACACCACCAGTGGGAACCCAGTCTTTGATGACTAGTCAGGAAGGACCAAGATTGTTTGCCCCTGACACTTCAGGCGGGTATGTATCGAGTGATCATACTGGCAGATCGGTTGTAGTGCTCAGAGATAGTGGAGCAGCCCAGTCCCTGATCGTGAGAAACTCGTTACCCGAGGGAGTGAGTGTGGACGGGAGACAAAAGGTTGTCCTGATTGGGTTTCCTAGGACGCGGTACGTTGCCCCCTTAGTGCCGGTACATCTAAACTCGCCTTACTTCAGCGGCACATGTGCGTTGGCAGTAGTTGATACCTTACCTATAGCTGGGATTGACGTGATACTAGCCAACGACTTGGTGACAGATTGGGACTACAAACATCTCAAGGTTGTGGACGAGTCAGCCGGAACAGCAAGGTCCAAGGTAACAGCAGGAAATGGTAATATCCAGGTACAGGCAGACGGACTAGATGACATGTTTAATTCTCCTTCTACCCAACAGGTTGACAGCATTCTAGCGAAGTCTCCTGATTCTTCTCCCGACAAGAAGCATGAGGTTATGGTGGCAGAAGCGACTGAGCGAGAAGAGAGAGGCCTCGTGTACAAGCACCCACGGATACCCAAGAGTCTGGAGTGAAGGCGGATGAGTACTTGTGGTATGGCAAGGTACAACGTTCATTGAACCGGCCAGAGATTCCCCAGACGTCGGAGGTATGTGAGGTATGTACGAAGGTTCTAGTGCCCTCTTCGGTCCAAACTAGGCTAATGGATATAGCCGGCTATGGACATTACAGGCTCATGAAACTTATCCCTCATTTAGCCAAATGTTTCTTAGCAGTATTTTGTCTTGTTCTCGTGTGTGTTCTCAGTAAGAACCAGTGGACGACCCAACAGATGATGGCTCCCGTGAACATCGCGAAGAGATCCCAGGGATTAGAGACGAGCACTGTGAGTGTTGCAGTCGAAGAAGGGACGTGGAAGGTGATGATGGATACAGGAGGAATGAGATGTGATATTATGAGTGACTGTTTCCGACAGGTTGACACCCCCCGCGTGATTGCTGAACCTGGATTCAGCGTTATGTGGAACATTGGTCGACCTGACGGTGGCAGAGCGAACATCATCTCTGATGTACGAGCAGCCCTGTTGGCACTAGGTGTGGGCCTAGTAGACGGTTATGCTGTAAGTACCGATTTAACAACAATCGCTGTTACTCTCAATTATCAGACCCCTGTATTCCAGGTTCCCGTCTCCCTGAAGGACTACCGGACCGGTACCAGAAATGCCATCTGTGACCAGCCATCAACGGTGCCCCGACACAGGGAAGTTTCAATTCACCCCAGATTGCGTCTATACCAATCCTTACTCGAGGCATGTGAGATGATTATGCCCCTGTTGACATCTCAGTGAAGGTGTGGGAAGTCACATCAGGCAGGTCATTGCCTTCCATCTTCAAGTTTCCTTTGTGCCAGGGTTTCTCATTAGGACAGTTTTGCGGACAAGACATCCTCGTCACTCCAGTCCATCGTTTATGTGAGTCTCTTTGGAGTTGTACCCACGCACTAATCTGGTTTGTTTCCTCTTTTATAGAAACCCAAACCAAATTCTTTTTGGTGGGGAGGTATTACGGACCCGAGTCCAGCGTCGTAGCACGGAGCAGTGACGACAACGCCATCTGTGAGTCAGCTCCCGAAACCTCCTCCAAATGGACAACGCCATCTAGCGAGGACGGGATATACCGGCCACAGGGGCTGGTTTCCCGTCTTAATCAGCTCATAACATAGACGCTGCTGACCTCTGGTGAGGTGGCGCTTAGACAGCAATGCCATCTATGGAGCAGAGAGGTGGACGTTTGTGTCTAAGCCTGTGAGGTTCCCTAGTTCCAGTACTAATGACGTGTCTGATTACAGAGTCTACCTGGGACTGCTGTATTGGACGATGGATCAGTCTACCCATGGCAGCCAAGGTCTCTCTCCACGAGTCTGCTGAAGAAGCTGTGAGTCACACCCCGGACGAACTCTGCTGAGAGTGTTAGCCTGCCTGTGACGTGGCAGTGTCGAGGAATCTCCTTATCCGGGGCTGGCTGGTGGAAGAGACTAGCCACTGTGGTGCTGAGAAAAGAGAGTGATCAGCGGAATCACACGAGGCTCCTGCCTAGCGCTCGCAACCCTAATATCGGTCATGGAGTGGCCTACACAGCGGAGCTGATCGGAACCTGCCAGCTACAGGCTGGATTGTGGTTGAAGGCCTCCACGACGGAGCACCCAGTGGGACTGTGATTTGGCTGGCCTGTGGCCAGGGTAGATTTGCCAAGAGAATCTAAGAGGATTCATCGTGGGCCAAAGAAGAGAACCAGGGCTGCTCAAAGTGCGCACCATGGAGCATTCTGTGTCTTCAGAGGAAGACAACGCTGTACATTAAAGTGTGTTTATAACCCCGTGTGACTGTTTATATATTTATTTATGGTGGTGGTTAATATATATATATAAATCAGAGCATGTGTATCCCTCCCCCTTTAATTTAACTTGCGTTACGGAACACATCCCTTGAAAGCCTCTACTAGCTTGGGGCCGGATTCCCAAATTCTAATAACACCAGAAAAGAACCCAATTACGCCCCAGTAGGGCCGTAACAGACACCAAACCTAGAGGACGTGTTCTGTTCTACCGGCCAACAGACTGAACACCGTCTATTCCTCACCGTCAAGTTAACTCAGCATCTGAAGAATATACTATACACTCGCCCAGAATCACGGGTGTGAATATATTATTCAGAAGCCTAAAGTGACAAATCTCCAGAGTGAAACAGACTGGTATCAGGTAACCCCTGGTGACAAAGATCGTTGTGAGTGACTTAGAGTGACCTAAGGCAGTGCCGCCGCCTAAGTAACCTGTGTGTGACTTTACCACAAGTGTACCTGCATGGTACCACAGCCGCCGCCAGCCGCCACGAGCGTGTACCCCAGTACCTCAGTACCTCGAGACGCCCGCCGCCCTCACTACTACGTGCCGTCACCACCTAACTCATCGCCAGCGCCAGTGTGTGTGCGGGTGTCTGTCTGTTAAGCATACAGCCCGCCCTACTGCAAGTACCCTCCGTGTCTACAAGCGTAGCCAGCTATCAGGCCACCTACGAGTGCTTGTATAAATGTGCCTGAGTGAGTGAGTGAGTAAGGAAAGGTACCCTATCTGTAAGTACAAGATCTTGTCGTTGTTTTATTGTCTGTGTTGATCTGAGGGATCAACCACAGTTCTCACCTTCTCATACCTGTCACAGGTCATAGGTGAATCGACCGTGAATGCGTGGTTATCTGTATGGTATCACGGCATTTCACTAGTCTGTTGAATGTGAGCTTCACATACACAACACATTTAGTTATTGTGTGATTATTATTGTGCATGTTATTGCCTGTCCCATTGACAGTGTATTTGTTGATTTATTGCATATCATCATTACCGAGTATCCGGTTGAAACTCTTGTGATCCCTTTGCATACCGGCAGTTAGGTTGCCGTGTTAATGATTGGCTGTCAACTGTGTTAAGTTAGGTGTTTCTCCACGAGTGGATACGAGTAGTTTAGTCAGACGTCAAGAGTCTCGCTAATATAACCATAGCTTTGCTGACGCCAATCTAAAGTAAATCAAGCACCCTTTGTATTAGTGGTTAAGTTAGTAAATAAACTACTGTTAAGCTTTATGCGGTGTTTCCGTTGAACCACTTCTGAATACTGCAAATAGTACACAAGCCTTCAGCTCTGAGTGTCTTCAACACCGAGTTGCCTATATTCACTAATCTATAAATGTGATGAGGACCCTAGGAGTCCCTTAAAGTGTTAAATCATTGAGGAGATTCCAACGATCAACGTGGAGCAGGACCAGGTGAGACTAGTCTGAGAAGAGACCCTCAAGGACTCTAACTCGACCTTGCTCCCAGGCCCTGTACGGTTGCTCTCGTATTTTCTATTCTGCTAATTCCGACAGCTTCGTGAAGCGTCTGCCACATGTACATTGGCGACGTACGCATTGCAGTCGTGAAAGCAAAAAAAAGAAACACCCCACATCTCCATTCTACAGTGTATTCCATGAACCAGTAATTTCCTTGTTAGTCTTTCATGTGGTACCTTATTAAAGTCTTTAGCAAAATCCATTTATACTATATCCACTGGAAACCCTTTGTTTGAGTACCGTGGTATCATATCCAAGAAGTGAGGAGGTGTATAAGGTAGCATTCAGAAGGGGTACCACCTCTGGTGCAAGTGTAGGGACCCATAGCCTCGGAGAAGAAAATATACAGTACTCAGAGAAGACCTTGTGGATCCTCACTGAACACTTTGATATTTTCTTCTCCTACCACCCCCTATTCTTTTGGTATGTGTGTATATATATCTAACTATAAACTCAGGTAGCATCTGTTTTTAAGAAGACCTTGGTGTGTTGATTGAATAACATTGTTCACTGATAGATGGTAAATGATTCCCTCCTTTAGGATTTTCGCCATCAGCTTGCAAGCTGATCGGACATTAGTTTTGTGCTGAACTCTTTCTGCATTTTTTTAATAGTGTAAGGGTGAAATTTTCATTTTTAAAATCTTGGGGGACTATCCCTTGGTTCAGATATTTTGTGGAAAGTAGTTTCAGCAGTATGCATAGTTCTTCTGTCAGTATAAGGTATGTTTTCTTTTGTACCATAGAATACACAGGAAGGTGTTATAATGTTGTGTTAGCTTTTCTGTACAATTTTTTTCATTTTTGTTAGTATAAAAGGCTATGCAATGAATTCAAATATTTACACTACCAATCAATTTTTCAGATAGATCATCGGATTTTGACAGTATGGTGTACATACCAGATGGTCCAAAAATACCTACAGACAACATTAATGGTACTGTGTTTATCATTTTTATACTCTATATAGGAAGTCAGGTTCAAGTCAATGATCATTTTATATATACATCATCAAAATTTTCATACATTCCTTTCACTTTGTTACACTTGTAAAAACTTATTCTTAGCTAAATATATATATATATAGGTGTTAATACCACTGTTAAATGAATCTATTGGTTTGTGTCCTTATTAGTTATAGCTTATTTATGTTGACCCAGCACCTTACTAAAGGGATTACCTTAACTTGTGTCACTATCTCTCTAGGGGGCTCCAGGTAGGCAGTATAGGTAATGTCACTAACATGCATATCATTATGGGGAAAGTCCATAATTTAACACATAATTATAAGTAGGTAATTTGTAGCCAAATTTGAAGATTATTAATAGGTACATTGTAGCATAATTTTGCATAAGCATAATTTTCTGGTTTTGTTCTTGAACTTTTGTTCTTCTAACACTATTATTTTCTCTTCAGAATTTCACCGGAGAATAGCAGTGATGACTAGAGAACCTCTTGAGCGCCAGTACCAGAAAGTCCTTTTTTGGCCCATTTTTAAGTGTATGCTAGACAATTATGGAGATTAAATGACTATGACACTGAACAACTTGGTAGCATAAGGTTAGTTATAGTAATATCTGGAGATTTGTCTGAAAATATGTTAATATACAATTTGCAATTATGTACCCATGCTTAAATCTTCCAGTGTGGCACCCAGACATTCTGCCTGCTATACTTTCACCACCACACATTCACAATGCGGACTGTTCTACTAGTGGCAGAACTTACACTCAAAGTTATTTGGCAGCTGGTGAAGAAACTTTGGAATCATTTGATGTTGGTTATGTCCCAACATCATTGGTTGGTATTTAAATGAGGGTTTATTTAATGGACACACATTATAAATATTATGTACAGAACTTGTGCTTAATGCCTATAAAATTTTGTTTAACATATTATACTAATCATTCTAAATAATCAATAATCAAAAAGAAGAAAAAATGCAGAGATTAATTAAGGAGAAAGCAGAGCAATGCTGTTCGATTGGACATTGTCATTTTCCATCCATCAATGTATTTATATGTGAAAGGTATTATAGTGCATTTATAGGTTAGTTATGGGTTCAGATCATGTACTACATATATTTTCCATTATAAATTAGCTACCATTTCCTTGAATTAACTGCTTGAACTTTTGCAATATATCAATAAGGTTAATTTGTGTAAAGAATATAGTACTTAATTTTATTAACCTAAATGCATGATTAAAAGTAATATCAAATGTGTACAAAAATAAATCACAGTATCGTGATATATCACAGGAATTGTGATAAGGGTTCGAACCCCATGCACAGAGTGTTCTCAGATGCATGCTCTAGTCCACTACGCTACGACATGGTCAAATGAATTGCAACTTGGAGTACTACTGCACCCACAAGGATCCCAAGGCTTCCACTGAAGCCAAACCAGGTTTCACACAATTCCCCCATGAACTCGGTCTCTGTCATTCAGTAGTTCTGCCTATGATACCCCCATTTCAATGTCTTTCTCCATGTATTGATATATCACAATAATATGAATTCTATGTGTATTGAAAGGTCCATCAGAGGTAGAACTACTGGAGGTCATAGACCAAGTGCATGGGGAACTGCATGCACAACCGGCCATGGAATGGTAAGGGGCTGCATAATAAAGAAAAAATGAATTGTGGGTGCAGTAGTACCCTAGGTTGCAATTCTTTTGACCATGTTGTGGCGCATTCGACTAGAGCAAGCATCTGGGAATGCCAAGCCCATAGGTTCGAACCACTCATCACGGTTAATGTGATTTGTTCATTAAATTTATTATAATCTGAGAGCAGCAGTACACCGAGAACTTCAACAAGATCTTGTAGATCTGAGGCAAAGTGAAATTGACACCAGTAATTCCATCTATCATCATACTATCATGCAAGAGGAGCCACACATCTATGTATCATCCAATAAAATCAGCAGACTTCTAGATGTTACTACTGCTCGGCTTAGACTCGGTTACAAGTATCTCTGGGAATTCTTATTATCTGCTGATGTAGACCTGACCAAATGTAAACTGTGTCAACAAAATTATTCGCACACCCTCCGTCACTATGTGATGGAGTGCGAAAAGATACGTGAATTTAGAGACAGTTCTATAACCAATGTTCCAGCGATGTGTCAATATTTCATTCAAAATGATCTGCTACCAGAAATTTTAGCCAAATATCCCCAGTTTGCTAACTGTAGGTAGTAACTAAGTGATTGTAACCTATCCACCGCTGCCCACTGGATGGGGGGCGGTGTGCAGGACAAACATATAAATTGTGACACTAGCTCTCCACATATGTCAGTTGCTTAATTTAGAACCTGTAGTTGAGGTCGATCTCGAACCCTTGTTGATGTGATGACTTATATTGAATTTTGTAACTAGCTCATCAAGATTGTAACTTGCTTAGCTAAATGAATTGTGGGGTTCAGTCCCTGAGCCCATTATGTGCCTCTGTAATCCTTTCCACTACCGCCCACAAGATGGGTATGGGGTGCATAATAAATGAACTAAACTAACTAAAAAAAATTATTATGTTTTCAAATAGGCCAGAGAGACGGAAATAACAGTTTCAAATGAGATTGACAAACTTGATGTTCAAAAGTCATTGATTCAAGAATGGCGATCTGACCTACAAATGATTTGTCAGGAGTTAGAGTTAAACACTAGAACAACCTCGAAGAACATCAAATATTCTATCGACATTCATGAGGTTTGTCACCTGAATGCATTAACATGTGATGTATTATAGTTCTACGTTTTCTAAATTTTTTGCCACACTCGGCACATTGAAAAGGTCTCTCATCCGCATGCACCATCCTGTGAGTCTTCATATACGCCGAAAAAATATGGTTGAAAACATCTTGATAACTTAAATTATTTATTAGTCACAAGAATGACAGAAATAGAAACTTTATATAAAACCTTTCCCAGACAAATATTTTTTAAGTAAAACCGCAGATATTTGTAGTTGTATAAAAGTGGCAGTTTAGACACTCCGTAAATTGACAACATTGAAATTGAAATTGAAATAAGTTTATTGAGGTAAAATACACAAAAAGGGATGAGGTAGCTCAAGCTATTCTCACCCCATTCAGTACAACGTGTTAATATATACATAGACACACATCACAAATAAACATATTACCGAACATTCTGAGAGGTAAACATATATATTTCCTCCTTCACAAGTAGTATGTTATCAGACGTACACACAAATACTTTTATGACCTAGGTATACTGTATAGACAATTTGCAAGACACCTGCAGATAATTCAACAAAATATTACAATCTTTGTGCAAAATTCTTATATCTCTCAAGAATATCATCAACCTTTCCGTTGTGACACATCCAGGCTATTTGTTCAGGAACAGTCCTTATCTCAGTGTTTCTATATACATTAATCAACGGACAATCAAGAACATAATGGGCCAGGGTGTGAGACCTTAACATACCACATAGTTTACACTTCGTGTCATTATCATGAACATCTATCCCATATTCCCAGTAATATTTGTACCCAAGCCTGAGCCGCATGTACACAGAGTCACTCCAAGCATTTCTCCTTTTACCATAAGTGAAATGGGTGTTTTGACTCACATACATGTAGTGTTGCATGGTTTGACTACTCTCATACATTATCTCTCTCCTCTCCACTCCCGCCTGTGCCTGAATATTTCTGATTTTGCTTCTTATTTGTCTCATTGTGAATTCACATTCAATGTCAACTTGTGGTTTTGATGTGGCACGTTTGGCCAAGTCAACCGCCACCTCGTTGAGCACTATTCCAACATGAGATGGAATCCACATGAATTTCACACTATAACCTTTCAGCTGTATCTCAGTTATTCTTCTCTTATAGTCCTCAACTATAGACATGAAGACTGGGTTTCGACTGTTTAAGGACTCCAGTGCTCCTCGGCTATCGACAAATACAAAAACATTTTTGTCGTCATGACGTACTTCCTCCAAACACGCCAGAATGGCCTGCAGTTCAGCTTGTGTGGATGATATATAATTACTAAGCCGGAGTTCAATTATCCTGTCCACAGTCCCAAACTCCGTATATTCCCTTATTAGAACACCACACCCGGCCATGCCATCCTCCGCCACCGACCCGTCGCAATATACATGTAAACTGTTGCCTCTTGGTAACCGAGATATCATGCTTCCATACAAACACCGTAATTGTCCCGATTCATGATGAATCTTTTTCTCCTTGAGGGGTACAATTTCGACGTCTATTTTCTGTGCTTTCCATGGAGCAGACATATTACACTGTCGAGAGGGTTTACAGCAGTCAAGTACGTCGTATTCCCTGAGGTCATGAGCTAATCCCCTCGTGTAGCGTGGCTCCCTCAGTTTCCTGGAAGTGTGTACGTCACTCAAGCAGGTCTGAACCCTCTGAAACAGCTTGTCCCCTCCTTTTCTCCGCATGAAACGAATAGATACTCTAGTGTTAATGTCACTTAATTAATTGCTGTTATAATTGCTGGCATATCAGCCTCTTGTACACACGTGGCACTTCTCTGCTCAAATTGTCACAAATTGAAATAATGGTATAAACTACAATAATGCACGGAGGAAGAGGCTGATATGCCAGCAAACATTCTCCAGGAAACAATCTGTCTTGGATAAGTCGTTCCACAACATTGACGCTTGGATCGTCGACTTGATTTGGCGTCACCAGCTTTTTATTTTCGTCTAATTTCTTTGTAAAAAGATACTTTTTCAGATTAAAATTATGTTTTTTCGTGTTGTACGTTCAGCACCAACATTATAATGAGTAAATATATCATATTTATTCATTACTAACGTATTGCCAGGAAGCTTTCTGATGCTTGTGTGTTACGACCCTCTCGGGACGCAACGGGGTTCTCACTCTGATGTTATTAGAGTCAGATATAGATATCCGTTCCCAAGCCAGTAGTGGCTATCAAGGGATGAGATCCGTGACGCAAGTAACTTAAAGGGAGTAGGGAAAGAAAGCTAAGAACTTAATATTATAATTTTCACCATCACCGATTAAATATATAAAATAAGGGTGCACAAGGGGGAGGGGTATTAACACTTTACAAGGGGATTAATCCACAATCGATGTCTTCTGCTGAAGACGCTGGTGCCATAACTCTCAGTGCCGAATCCTTGGTGCTTTCTTCGTGGCCCCACAACGAATTCTCCAAAGAAGTTGAGCCTACCCTGGCCACAGGTCAGCCAAAACACGGGTCCACTGGGGGCACCGCCGTGGAGGCCGTCAACCACACGTCCAGCTGGTCTGCTGGCAGGTTCTGAGCCAACAAGGCTGATACGGCTACTCCACGAACGATAAAAGGGGAACGCCCTAGACAGGAGCCTCGTGTGACACCACAAATCACTCTCCTGTCTTCAGTACCCCAGTGGATGATCGTCTCCAATAGTCGGTCTCGGGTAAATCCTTTTACTGCCACTCCACTGGCAGGCTTAACACACCACAGTGTTCTTCCGGGGGGACTACGTCACAACAGCTGCAGCAAAGTTCAAGGTATGGAGACTGGCTGCCTCGGGTAGACTGACTCCACTTCCATCACAGCAGTCCCAGGTCGGCTCTGTAAGCAGACACGTCATCAATAACTGGGACACTAAAACACCTCACTTACAGGCTCGGGCACAAACACCTGACGTATCCAGTCCATAGATGGCGCTGTCGTCGGAGCACCACCTCACCAGAGGTCAGTGGCGGCGGTGTAGAGTGCTGAACGGGACTGGAAACTGGCCCTCGTAGCTGATACACGGCATCCTCACCAGGTGTCGTCGGCGTTTGGCGGGGGTTTTCGGGAGCTGACCCACAGATGGCGCGGTCGTTACTACTCCGTGCTCGGACGCTGGATCCGGGTTTGTAACATTGTGTAGCTTGTGTTAGCTTGTGGTAATTAGACGGACCGAGCTGGGGTTGAACAAATACCTGCGTTCACAGTTCATCCGCATCGCCAGTGTGGTGTTTGTGTGTTGCTGAGGAACTCTTGGTTGTAGGGTTGATATAAAGCCATTGCTTGGTTACTGACTTTAATACTTATAAACGATTACATGACTAGTAGCTACCAAGCTTGGCGTCCTGTACACTTTCTTGTTTTCCTCTTTGCTGGCATCTGAGCCACAACACATATAAACGTTTTCTATGAACATGACAATCACTAAACTACTTGTGAAGGAGGAAATGTATATGTTTATCTCTCAGAATGTTTGGTAATATGTTTATTGTTTGTAATGTGTGTATATATATGTATTAACACGATGTTCTGAACGGGGTGAGAATAGCTTGAGCTACCTCATCCCTTTGTGTGTATTTTACATCAATAAACTTATTTCAATTTCAATTTAATTTAATAACTATATGCCTGTCAAGTAGAAGATTTTAATTATTAATTGCATTATATTGTCGTTTTAATAGTGAACACGTACACATGCGAGAGTGGTAAAAATATTAGTGTGCGATGTTGTCAATTTACGGAGTGTCTAAACGGATACAAGACACTCCGTACATTGACAACATCGCACACTAATATTTTTACCACTTCGGACACCAGCTTTCGACGTTTCGCATATGTGTACGTGTTCCATATTAAAACGACAATATAATGCTATTAACAATTAAAATCTTCTATTTAACAGGCATATAGTTATTAAATGAAGTTTAGTGATGTAATAGACATAATCCGGAGTTGGTAAGGACGCCGCCCGCCAGCGTAAACACAACACACCCGAATGCCCACAAACACGATACAACGCACAAAACACAACACTTCTGTCAGTTTTTGGATAAACTCCTTTTATATTTATTATGTGAGAGTTATACATGTATAAAATGATAACTATTATAGGTAAGCGCCTAATATTTAATATTAATCAATAAAAAAGAAGTCAGAAGCCACACGCCTGTCTGTACATGTCTTTTGTGTAAAAGTATTTTGGGCGCTCATGTACTTGTGCGCTAGCTGGCATTCACAACTGTTCTCGCCTACAAGCATTAGAATTAAACAAACGAATTTATTTTTTCACTTATATACAAGAGAAGGCTACCCTTGAGTCTGTAATATTCATCTGATCACTGGTCTCCCATTTGGTCCTCATTGCTTTATCTTACTATTATTGAATGTCAATAACCGTATTATGCAATTTCAATTTCTTCTATTTCTTTCTTTATTATGCACCCCATACCCATCCCGTGGGCGGTGGTGTAAAGGATTACAGAGGCACATAATCGGTTCAGGAACTGAACCCTCTAGTTCGTTTAGCTAAGCAAATAACAATGTTTGACGCTAGTTACAAAATTATATATATATATATATATATATATATATATATATATATATATATATATATATATATATATATATATATATATATATATATATATATATATATATATATGCAACAATGATCACAAAAACACTGATCCAAGTATGCAGAATAACCACATTTGAAAAATAGAAAATGCTTAACGCGTTTTCGGCTAATTCGCCTTCATCAGAGCAAAGTAGAATGAAGATAAGTTTGCTGATCAGACCTTTATATCCGCCTGGGCAGATCACCTGACCACCAAAAATAAGTGGAGGAAAGGAATTATAAGAAAGAAGGTAACTGCAGAAGGCCTATTGGCCCATACAAGGCAGCTCCTTTTAATATCTCCAAGTGCCATACGTGTTTAAATGATTGCTATATTGTTTTGACGTGCTATATTGAGGCTTAAATAGGGATCCAACTTGTACATACCGGGGCTCACATTAAGGCTGTTGTTACAATGTTTGATCAGAGCAGACTCGATCACGTTTCGTTCAACAAAATCCTTACTTTTAACAATACATTGTATTGATCACGTTTCGTTCAACAAAATCCTTACTTTTAACAATACATTGTATTGTTAAAAGTAAGGATTTTGTTGAACGAAACGTGATCGAGTCTGCTCTGATCAAACATTGTAACAACAGCCTTAATGTGAGCCCCGGTATGTACAAGTTGGATCCCTATTTAAGCCTCAATATAGCACGTCAAAACAATATAGCAATCATTTAAACACGTATGGCACTTGGAGATATTAAAAGGAGCTGCCTTGTATGGGCCAATAGGCCTTCTGCAGTTACCTTCTTTCTTATAATTCCTTTCCTCCACTTATTTTTGGTGGTCAGGTGATCTGCCCAGGCGGATATAAAGGTCTGATCAGCAAACTTATCTTCATTCTACTTTGCTCTGATGAAGGCGAATTAGCCGAAAACGCGTTAAGCATTTTCTATTTTTCAAATGTGGTTATTCTGCATATATATATATATATATATATATATATATATATATATATATATATATATATATATATATATATATTATATATATATATATATATATATATATATATATATATATATATATATATAATATATAATATACAATATAAATATATATAATATATATATATAAATATATACGTATACATATATACATACACATACATATTTAATCACCTACACAAATACACACATCAATAATCTTTGTCACAGGTGATCAACAAGAGGCTCACAACAGTCACTATAAAAGGCACTTTACATCTATAGTGAGTCACACAGTTACTAGTCTTGCTGCAAACCCACCCAACTGGGCGGCAGCTTTACAGTCATGTGCATGCATTACCTACAGTAAGCAAATTTTGGATACTTCGCTAAGATTTCGGGCAGCACATCATTATGAATGAAGTACTTACACATTTCATTATGCAACTTTAATAAAGTTGTCCATCAGCATTTTGTGGTGTTCAGCTACCCTTATCTTCTGTATGTTCCTCACATTACCAGTATACACAAACATTGACATGTAGGGATATAGACTCTCAGGTAAGTTAGTAATTTAAATGCACAGTAGCAGTCCTAGGCGTTCAATCCCCGACCGCCGTCCAAGTGGTTTGGCACCATTCCTCCCCATCCCATCCCCCAGTCTTGATAAGTCAGATATATTGTTTGTTAACACATTTCTCAACAATGAACAGTCATTTTTATCAAGCTAACATATCCTAACACAACGAGTGAGAGTATTAACTGGTCTAATTATTTTATTAGACCAGTATATATTATTAGATTATACTGGTATAATTATATATATATATATATATATATATATATATATATATATATATATATATATATATATATATATATATATATATATATATATATATATATATATATATATATATATATATATATATATATATATATATATATATATATATATATATATATATATATATATATATATATATATATATATATATATATATATATATATATATATATATATATATAATTATACCAGTATAATCTAATAATATATACTGGTCTAATAAAATAATTAGACCAGTTAATACTCTCACTCGTTGTGTTAGGATATGTTAGCTTGATAAAACTGACTGTTCATTGTTGAGAAATGTGTTAACAAACAATATATCTGACATTATCAAGACTGTAGCTTGCTTAGCAAAAGGAACTTTTTTTAAATATGGGTTCAGTTTAACTACCGCTCAATGGATGAGTAATTGGGGCATAATAAAGGAACTAAGCTCATAAAATGAAAGATGGGAAAACAACATTAGAGAGATAAACTCGAGAGACGTTTTCATGTTAACCCGAAAATTATTTGAGGAGCAAGACGGACTGCGGGTCAGGCAATTGGTCTTCATGCTATCGTTATGGGGAATCAGCCACTACACGTGTTAATGACTCTTGTATAGTTGTGTAGTTAAGGACAACAGGGTAAAGGGGTAATGGGCATTGTGGTTGATTGTTCTACCTGGGAATCCTCCACTGTTTTATATCTTATGTATGTATGTACTCACCTAGTTGTGTTTGCAGGGGTTGAGCTCTGGCTCTTTGGTCCCGCCTCTCAACCGTCAATCAACTGATGTACAGATTCCTGAGCCTACTGGGCTCTGTCATATCTACATTTGAAACTGTGTATGGAGTCAGCCTCCACCACATTACTGCCTAATGCATTCCATTTATTAACTACTCTGACACTGAAAAGTTCTTTCTATAATCTCTCTGTGGCTCATTTGGGTACTCAGCTTCCACCTGTGTCCCCTTGTGCGTGTACCACATGTGTTAAATAAATGTATGTATGTAGGTAAGGAGAGAGAGAGAGAGAGAGAGAGAGAGAGAGAGAGAGAGAGAGAGAGAGAGAGAGAGAGAGAGAGAGAGAGAGAGATAGAGAGAGAGAGAGAGAGAGAGAGAGAGAGAGAGAGAGAGAGAGAGAGAGAGAGAGATGGAGACCGAGACAGAGAAATAGATATAGACAGAGTCAGGGAGAGAATGTTAGACACAGAGACGGATAGATAAGGATATGCAAAGTCAGTGAGAGAATGACAGAGATAGAGCGAGGAAAGAGACAGAGAGATAGGCTGACAGAAAGAATGGCAGAAACGAGGAGAGGCAGAGACAGAGGGGGACAGGGACAGGCGGACAGGGACAGGAGCAGAGGGACAGGGACAGACGGACAGGGCCAGAGGAGGGACGGGGGAACAGAGGGGGGAGGAGCAGTGGGACAGGGACAGGGACAGAGACAGAGGGACAGAAACACAGAGACAGAGGGACAGGGTCAGAGAGGGGGACCGGGGGACAGAGGGAGGAGAGGGGGGCAGGAGACCAAGAGAGAGGGGACAGAGGAGAGACAGGGGATAGAAAGAGTGGGCAGGGAGACAGGGACAGACAGAGAAGGACAGGGACAGAGGGACAGGAACAGGGGGGCAGAAAGGGCGGACAGGGGGACAGGGGGCAGAGATAGGGACAGGGGAACAGAGACAGGGACAAGGGGACTGGAGGAAAGGGAGGGGGACAGATGAAGGACAGCGGACAGAAAGAGTGGGCAGGAGGACAGAGAGGTACAGGGGACAGAGAGAAGGACAGGGGGACAGAGATGGACAGGGGGACATAGAGGAACAGGGGGACAGAGTGACAGGGGGGAACAGAGTGACAGGGGGGACAGAGAGAGGAACAGGAGGACAGAGAGGAACAGGGGGACAGAGAGAGGGACAATGGGATAGAGAGGGACAGGAGGACAGAGAGATGGAAAGGGGGGGGACAGGGGGAAAGGGATCGGGGACAGAGGACAGAAAATGTGGGCAAGGGGACAAAATGAGGGACAGGGGGACAAAGATGGACAGGGGGACAAAGATGGACAGGGCGATAAAGATGGACAGGGGGACAGGAGGAAAGGGGGGAGATGTATGAGGGGGGATTGTTTGCGAGAGATGGAGAAGGGGTATTTAGAACGGTAAGTTAGAGAGGGGACAACTAAGGCGCATCATTGAAAAGCAAATGAGCATCATTGCAATAGCAGGAGCCACGCACATCTTCAGCCTGCGTTGTTGAGACATTGTCAATTAAGCGGTGTCCAATAACAGTATCTTCGGTATTTAAGCGATACCTTAAAAAATACTGGAAATATTGAAAGATATTAATCCCCTTGTGCAACGCACACAAGAGGCAACAGCTTCTAGCTCTACAAGCGGCAATATAAAATAGAGAATAGGCGATTGTTTTCACTCATAGTGTAATAAACCCACCCACCCGCTGAAGCCGTAAATACCAAGACATTACTTCCGTTTAAAATTAAGCCGGAATAATCCTCAGGTATGTGGAGGATGTGGGAGGCCTTTGATCAACCGCCGACTTCCTGCCCCGTCGACGGGGCCATCAGCCCTCAGTGTGCCCTCAGCCAAATTCATGTGAAACATGTATGTGTGTGTATTAAATATTTTAATTTATTATTTCTAAGATTTAGCTGTTAGCTCTTGGACCCCGCCTTTCTAAGCGTCGGTTGTCTAATGTACCGACTCTCGGCCTCTTTTCCTCCATCATATCTAAACAACATATATTTTTATCTAACACACACACACATCCCCAAGATGCAGCCTTTAGCAGCTTCCTGACTTTCAGGTTCCTATTTACTGCAAGGTGAATAGGGGCATTAGTGTGTGTATGTTTGTGTCTGTATGTGTGTGTGTACGTGTGTGTGCGTGTGTATACTCACCTAGTTGTGGTTGCGGGGGTTGAGCTCTGGCTCTTTGATCCCGCCTCTCAACTGGCAATCAACTGATGTACAGATTCCCGAGCCTACTGGGCTCTATCATATCTGCATTTGAAACTGTGTATGGAGTCAGCCTCCACCACATCACTGCCTAATGCATTCCATCTATTAACTACTCTGACACTGAAAAAGTTCTTTCTAACATCCCAGTGGCTCATTTGGGTACTAAGTTTCCACCTGTGTCCCCTTGTTCGCCTACCACCCGTGTTAAACAGTTTATCTTTATGTACCCTATCAATTGCTCTGAGAATTTTGTAGGTAGTGATCATGTCTCCCCTTACTCTTCTGTCTTCCAGTGTCATGAGGTGCATTTCTCGCAGCCTGTCCTCGTAACTCATGCCTCTTAGTCCTGGGACTAGCCTATTGGCATACCACTAAACTTTTTCAAGCTTCGTCTTGTGCTTGACAAGGTGTGTGTGTACGTGTATAACACACACGTACTTATGTGGTACGTATGTAGTACATAATTGTAAGGCGTTTGCTGAATTAGAAAAGTCGGCTAGCAGTTCACCCTTAACGACACAATTAACTCATTACATAAAAAAATACGTGGCTGTGCAACAGTGTGTGGGAATTGGGGAACTGGTGTGCATTTAGACGACTGGTGAGGACCAACAATGACGTAGAAGGATGGCACCAGCGTCTGAATCAAAGGGCAGTGAGGGACAACTTGGCTTTATATATTTTAATCCCCTTACTGTACCGTGAGGCGTCCCTGGTAACCTTGCACTACCAACTGGTTTCTGATCATAAGCTAAAGTCTAGTCGCCGCAAGGGCAATAAAGAGAAACATAAACATTTGTGGAAGCTTTGGGACCGTAACGAGGAAAAACAGATAAGCACCTCACAGTTCCTCAAGGAATGTTCGCGTTTTATCCCAGGAAGTGCCTGAACTAGAATTAGAAAACAGCAGTCTGTTTACTGGTTGTTATTTAACTTAAGTTAGTTGTAAATGATAATGTAAAAATAGCCACTGAGAACTGATGAGTTGGCCAAGACTTTTGCTCGTAAAGAGGGAATTGATTACCAACTTGGACTGCCTTTGAGCAGCCTGAGGGCAGCAATATCCCAGGAACATCAACTAAATTTCGGAGACTTGAGGCAAAGTTAAATTCACACCAGTTACTCCATCTATCATCATTCTATTATGCAAAAAGAACCGCACGTCTATAGGTCATCCAATAATGTTAGCAGACTTCTAGATGTTACCACTGCTAGGCTTAGGCTCGGCTACAAGTACCTCTGGGAGTTTGTAACATCTGCTGATGTAGATTTGACTAAATGTAAACTCTGTCAGCAGAACTATTCGCATACTTTGCGTCATTATATAATGGAATGTGAAAAAATCGCGGAATTTAGAGATAACACCATCAATAGTGTCCAAGAAATGTGTAAGTACTTCATTCATAATGATGTGCTGCTCGAAATCTTAGCGAAGTATCCAAAATTTGCTTACTGTAGGTAATGCATGCACATGACTGTAAAGCTGCCGCCCAGTTGGGTGGGTGTGCAGCAAGACTAGTAATTGTGTGACTCACCATAGATGTAAAGTGCCTTGTATAGTGACTGTTGTGAGCCTCTTGTTGATCACTTGTGACACAAAGATTATTGATGTGTGTATTTGTGTAGGTGATTAGATATGTATGTGTATGTATATATGTATACGTATATATATATGTACATGTATGTATGTATGAGAGTGTGTACATGTATATATAATATTAATAATTTTGTAACTACGTCACAAATTGTTATTTGCTTAGCTAAACGAACTAGAGGGTTCAGTTCCTGAACCGATTATGTGCCTCTGTAATCCTTTACACCACCGCCCACGGGATGGGTATGGGGTGCATAATAAAAAAAGAAATTGAATTGAATTTTTTTTATTTTTTTGGAGGGATATTCCTGCGCGGGCCCTAAGCCTCTGGCTGGCCCACTAAGTGTTGCTTGTTTCTGTTTTACATGGGTGGAGTATGAGTATTTATGACTCGTATGGTCGCTTCAGTAAGATTTTGCCATATATGTGTTTAACAACTTCTTCTGCTCTGTTGAATCTAAGTTGAAATCTTAATGGGTTTGTGACTGTGCACTGTGTTAGATAATGTTCCAGTGGTCTGACGGGCATTTCTCCACAGTGTTGACATTTCCTCTCATTGTCCGGAACCTGTAAGCCTATTTCCCATGCACATGGGTATCCAAGCCTGATGCGATGTAAGTGCACTTCTGTTGTTCTACTGCTCCCTTTCATCAAACTAAGTGGTTCGTAGTTGGTTGAATTCTTGTACCATGAATTGAATTGGTCTGATTAAGACTTTATGACCATGTAATCTATGTTTTGCTCCACTACTTACTGGTTGAGTATGGGGTGCATAACAAATAATAGCCTCCTTCGGGGGCGCCTTGTTTCTAAACGTGTTAGTCTTAAATCCTTTAATCTCAAATCTTGCTACAATGTATCTCTTAATATATGTTATGAACTCTCGCAACCCAATGTACCTTCTTGTATATAAATAAATAGATTTCAACTGTAAGGGGGTATAGTTTGCATCTTGTTATTCTAATAATGGATAAATAATTCTAATAATGGAAGCGCTAATTATATGAACAAGTGCCATGTATTTATTCAGACGAGAACAACAGCGAACACAAACCAGCGCATATACGAACGGAATGGTTTGTATGTACAAACTTCTCAGTGAACGAAGTTGTTTATATGTAAAATTGATATATTTCTGATCAAATATATGATCAGAAATATATAAATTGACTAATTTGTATTATAATGCTGAACTCATGGGTGGTAGGTGATTTTTAACACTGATTTTACCCGCTAAGATGTATACTTAAATTTGTTTAATGAATTCATGGATGCTGAAAATTTACATAGTCCTGCTATTAATGATTTATTTACTATTACTATAGCTTTATGTCATGAGATAGGAATGGAAGGTCTCATATTGATCATTTTCTTATTGATGATATAACTGGTCACACCTTTAAGTATAAGGCTGTCAGTGATGACAACCTGTCCTGGTATCATCCTGCCATGGCCACCTCCAATATACCTCACTCACAAGTTGCTGCTGCCAATGAAAACATAAACCTCCCTAGAACACACCTAAACGTAGGAAGGCCACTCTTGATGACCTGGATAAGTTTAAATGCCTGCTTAACCAATACTCAAATCACAAGTGATGCAATTGCTTGCAATATTATTCAGTGCAATTTGCATCAGAACAATCTCAAGGACTTTTCACATCAGTCGTTTCAGTGCTAGATAGTGCAGGGGAAGACAGTATTTATCTTGTAACCAATAAAAGAAGTAGTATGCCTGGTTGGAATAATCATGTTAGGGAATTTCAAAATAGATCTACCTTTTGGCATAACCTACAGAAAGATGCAGGGTGCCCCAGGTCTTTTGGCATAACCTATGGAAAGATGCAGGGGGCCCCCAGAGACGGTTGGTGGCCCCAGCTCAGGTGTGGCACCAGGGCTCAATATCATCAAGAAAGAGGATTAAGAAAGAGAAAGATAATATTGTGAGATCAAAAGTTGCCGATAATCTTTAAAGGAAAAAGTTTTATGATGTTTTAGGTGAAATTAGAAACAAAAGGTTCATGCAGAGGAGTAACAAAAGTTACAGATGATGTCTCTGGGGCCCAATAATATATGAAATGGTTTAAAAGAAAAACCTTTAACATTGTAGAACACTGCGAGGTGCAGGACAGATGAGACTGAAACTGACCTAATTACAGCTGTATGTGAAGCCTGCCTGGACCCTGCCCCCCCCCCCCCCCCTCAATGTTAAACACCTGCACACTGTAACCCATGTAATGGTTGAGAAAACTTAGAAAGCTAAACAATAGGAATTATGATATTTTACATAATTAAGATATAATACAGTAATATACTATGATATAGTACTGTATTTTATTTATTATTTTTGTATACAAGGGTTCTTACATTCTTGTACAGCCAATAGCACGCATAGCGTTATGGGTGAATGTCTATGTGTCTTACAGGCACACTCTCCCATGGTACATCACCACCATGTGTCTTACAGGCACACTCTCCCATGGTACATCACCACCATGTGTCTTACAGGCACACACTCCCATGGTACATCACCACCATGTGTCTTACAGGCACACTCTCCCATGGTACATCACCACCATGTGTCTTACAGGCACACTCTCCCATGGTACATCACCACCATGTGTCTTACAGGCACACTCTCCCATGGCACATCACCACCATGTGTCTTACAGGCACACTCTCCCATGGTACATCACCACCATGTGTCTTACAGATGTTTATTCAGGTAAGGTATATACATACAAGTGATGTTACATTAATGGATTGATATATAGATAGAGCTAGTACATACAATGCCTAAAGCCACTATTACGCAATGCGTTTCGGGCAAGAAAAACATTAATATCTAGAACTTAATACTAATTGAGCATAAAGAATAAAAAGTGTTGAGAACAAATACAAATAAAGATAAAAAAAAAGGGGGGAACATGACTGAAAAAGCAGCACAAATACAATAGGTTGACAAACAGTGTTGATTAAAAAAAAAGAAAATAAGACATGGGTTGACAATAGAGGAGTGAGGTAGGTTACAGGGAATTTATTAGGTAGTGTTTAGTTTTTATCTTAAACTGGTTGAGAGAGGTACAGTCTTTAACATGGTTGGGAAGGTCATTCCACATTCTGGGCCCCTTGATTTGCAGAGAATTTCTAGTTTGATTAAGTCGTACTCTAGGAATATCAAAACTGTATTTATTTCTGGTGTGGTGCTCATGGGTTCTGTTACAACCTTCTATGAAGCTTTTGAGATCAGGATTGGCATTATAGTTTAGCGTTTTATATATGTATAATACACATGAGAGAATGTGCAGTGACTTAATATCTAACATATTCAGAGATTTGAGTAGGGGTACCGAGTGATGTCTGGGGCCAGAGTTGGATATTGTTCTAATAGCAGCTTTGTGTTGGGTAATTAGAGGACGTAAGTGATTTTGGGTAGTAGAGCCCCAAGCACAAATACCATAGTTGAGATATGGATAGATAAGGGAGTAATAGAGAGTCACCAGGGCAGGGCGTGGTACATAATATCTGATCTTAGAAAGAATGCCCACAGTTTTTGAAACTTTTTTTGATATATTTAGAATGTGTCCCTGGAAATTCAGCTTGTGGTCAATGAGAATGCCAAGGAATTTGCCATCTAATTTGTTACAAATTTGGGTATTGTTTATTTTGAGATTTATTTGACTAGAGGATTTATTGCCAAACAAAATATAGAAAGTTTTGTCAATGTTAAGGGTGAGTTTGTTGGCAGTTAGCCAAAGATGGACTTTATTTAGCTCAGTATTTACTGTGGCATTTAGAGCAAGAGGGTCAGGACTGGAGTAAATGAAGGTTGTGTCGTCAGCAAATAGAATTGGTTTGAGGTGTTGGGAGGCATTTGGAAGGTCATTAATGTAGATGAGAAAGAGGAGAGGGCCAAGTATGCTGCCCTGAGGAACACCAATGTTGATGGGTAGGCACACTCTCCCATGGTACATCACCACCATGTGTCTTACAGGCACACTCTCCCATGGCACATCACCACCATGTGTCTTACAGGCTCTCTCTCCCATGGTACATCACCACCATGTGTCTTACAGGCACACTCTCCCATGGTACATCACCACCATGTGTCTTACAGGCACACTCTCCCATGGTACATCACCACCATGTGTCTTACAGGCACACTCTCTCATGGTACATCACCACCATGTGTCTTACAGGCACACTCTCCCATGGTACATTGACACCATGTGTCTTATAGGCACACTCTCCCATGGTACATCACCACCATGTGTCTTACAGGCACACTCTCCAATGGTACATCACCACCATGTGTCTTACAGGCACACACTCCCATGGTACATCACCACCATGTGTCTTACAGGCACACTCTCCCATGGTACATCACCACCATGTGTCTTACAGGCACACTCTCCCATGGTACATCACCACCATGTGTCTTACAGGCTCTCTCTCCCATGGTACATCACCACCATGTGTCTTACAGGCACACTCTCCCATGGTACATCACCACCATGTGTCTTACAGGCACACTCTCCCATGGTACATCACCACCATGTGTCTTACAGGCACACTCTCCCATGGTACATCACCACCATGTGTCTTACAGGCACACTCTCCCATGGTACATCACCACCATGTGTCTTACAGGTACACTCTCCCATGGTACATCACCACCATGTGTCTTACAGGCACACTCTCCCATGGTACATCACCACCATGTGTCTTACAGGCACACTCTCCCATGGTACATCACCACCATGTGTCTTACAGGCACACTCTCCCATGGTACATCACCACCATGTGTCTTACAAGCACACTCTCCCATGGTACATCACCACCATGTGTCTTACAGGCACACTCTCCCATGGTACATCACCACCATGTGTCTTACAGGCACACTCTCCCATGGTACATCACCACCATGTGTCTTACAGACACACTCTACCATGGTACATCACCACCATGTGTCTTACAGGCACACTCTCCCATGGTACATCACCACCATGTGTCTTACAGGCACACTCTCCCATGGTACATCACCACCATGTGTCTTACAGACACACTCTACCATGGTACATCACCGCCATGTGTCTTGACCTTGTCAAGCACAAGGCGAAGCTTGAAAAATTTCCGAGGTATGTCACAAGACTAGTCCCAGAATTAGGAGGCATGAGTTACGAGGAAAGGCTGCGTGAAATACATCTCACGACACTAGAAGACAGAAGAGTAAGGGGAGGCATGATCACTTCCTACAAAATTCTCAGAGGAATTGACAGGGTTGATAAAGATTAACTGTTTAACACGGGTGGTACGCGAACAAGGGGACACAGGTGGAAACCTGAGTATCCAAATGAACCACAGGGACATCAGAAGGAATTTTTTCAGTGTTAGAGTAGTTAACAGGTGGAATGCACTAGGCAGTGATGTGGTGGAGGCTGACTCCATACACAGTTTTAAATGTAGATATGATAGAGCCCAGTAGGCTCAGAAATCTGTACACCAGTTGATTGACAGTTGAGAGGTGGGACCAAAGAGCCAGAGCTGTTGGATATTTCCAACACCGAATACAACACTGTTGTATTCTCATTACTTATTACTAACTATATTAATTATTGTAGTAAGTAAAATTAACAACACGTAGAATTCTCATGTACTAATAATTCCATCTGTACAGTAGGCTAGAATTCTCACGTCACCTGACGCCAGTATTGCGTCAGATTTCCTTACAGTAAACACATTATATCCAATGTATGTGAGAATTAAAATCGATTCTCTATAACTAAGGCATTCTGTATGATAACTAATTGCAGATGAATTGACTTCCAACTAAAAGCCGAATAGAGCGTTGGAGTCATAACGTTTATCTCGTAATAAAGCTAACGTCACCAGTGAATGCCATGGGGAGACATTAATTCCTCTCCCTTATATATTTACTATTCTTAAAGTGGTAAATAATAATAATTTCCTCCTCTAAATAATAAACCCGTCCAGTCTTCAACGTTTCAAGCGTAAATGCAAGAAATATTAATGTTCGTGACATAATTTGTTTTATGAACGCGCGACGCGGCGTGGGTTGAAGAGGACCAACTCAGTACACGTGTGGAGCCGCTCAGAGGCAGACCTGCGCATACCGTACTCACAAGGAGACGCCATTGCCCAGCCACTAGGGCAGACGTTATCCATCCTCAGATGAAAGTCGCCACTGTGAGGCGTGAATAACCTTGCAGATAATATCTTCAGCTGGTGTTGGTGTCAGATAAGGAACCTTTTAACCTGGTTCTTGACGACACGTGACCAGCCAGCGAAGCGCGCCACTATCCAGGATAGGCTTAGACGGAGCCTGGGGACGCGAATTCCGGCAATCTTAAAACTTATACAGTGCCCTTTCAGCTAAGTATATTCCCTTTATGTGATGCATCTAGTAAAAAGTTTTGTAGTAGCTGGGTGATTGACCGTTATGACGCATGATAACATCTAATAACAGGTGATTAAATTTTTCACCTGTAACTCTCAATTTCTTGAATATAGAGATTCAGTAGTTAAATTAGTTGCTACTGTAAATATTTGTCTTGCAGCACGTGAGAAGAATTCTTCCTGCCGCCTTCTCCCATGTTAATCCGTCCCATTCGTCAGCCAACCGAGTCCAGAGAATAAGAGGAAACTCCATGGCTTGTCTAGAGGAATCATCATTAAGCTAAGATTTTATATTCTTTCATGAATCTATTGCAATTCTTTATGTGCAGAATTCCTCAGGATTAATATGTGTTTACTGTAACTCTCATTACTATACTTATAATCTATGTTCTCATTTATGGTAATGATATCAGTTTCAATATAAAATTTATAGGATTAGATAATTATTAATTGAATTAGTGAACGAACCACACTAATTCCTGGACGTACTTACCTCCAGTAATAACCCCCCAATGTAGGTGTTTGAGGGTTTGATTCATTTCCCTTAAAACCAAGTCTGGTGCCCTTGAGGAGATACCAACTTTAATTTACAAAAAAGCCTCCAGATCTTTAGCCCCTGCTATTGCTTTGCTCTTCAACAAGTCACTTGAACTCCAAACCTTCCCAGATATTCTAAAAAAAGCGAGAGTAACGCCTGTCCACAAATGTGGTAATCTCACAGATGTTAACAACTACAGACCTATATCTATCCTGCCAAACTTGTCAAAAATTTTTGAAAAACTAATCTATAAGCAGCTTTACTCATATCTAGCCAAACTCAATATACTTAGCCCTTGCCAATATGGCTTCAGACCCAAAAAAAGCACTAACGATGCACTTATTAGTATGCTTAACTCGATTCATACAGCTTCTGATAAAAATGAGTTCTCTGTTGGGTTGTTTGTGGACCTGCGTAAAGCTTTTGACACTGTCAACCACCAAAACCTTCTTCTTAAATTACATCATTATGGAGTCAGAGGACACTCCCTACAATACCTCAAATCCTACCTTACTGACAGGCTCCAATATGTTTCTGTGAATAATACAATTTCTCCCACCCTACCCATCAACATTGGTGTTCCCCAGGGCAGCATACTTGGCCCTCTCCTCTTTCTCATCTACATTAATGACCTTCCAAATGCCTCCCAACACCATAAACCAATTCTATTTGCTGACGACACAACTTTCATTTACTCCAGTCCTGATCCCCTTGCTCTAAATGCCACAGTAAATACTGAGCTAAATAAAGTCCATCTTTGGCTAACTGCCAACAAACTCACCCTTAACATTGACAAAACCTTTTATATTCTGTTTGGCAATAAATCCTCTAATCAAATAAATCTCAAAATAAACAATACCCAAATTTGTAACAAATTAGATGGCAAATTCCTTGGCATTCTCATTGACCACAAGCTGAATTTCCAGGGACACATTCTAAACATATCAAAAAAAGTTTCAAAAACTGTGGGCATTCTTTCTAAGATCAGATATTATGTACCACGCCCTGCCCTGGTGACTCTCTATTACTCCCTTATCTATCCATATCTCAACTATGGTATTTGTGCTTGGGGCTCTACTACCCAAAATCACTTACGTCCTCTAATTACTCAACACAAAGCTGCTATTAGGACAATATCCAATTCTGGCCCCAGACACCACTCGGTACCCCTACTTAAATCACTGAATATGTTAGACATGAAGTCACTGCACATTCTCTCATGTGTATTATACATATATAAAACGCTAAACTATAATGCCAATCCTGATCTCAAAAGCTTCATAGAAGGTTGTATCAGAACCCATGAGCATCACACCAGAAATAAATACAGTTTTGATATTCCTAGAGTACGACTTAATCAAACTAAAAATGCTCTACAAATCAAGGGGCCCAGAATGTGGAATGACCTTCCCAACCATGTTAAAGACTGTACCTCTCTCAACCAGTTTAAGTTAAAAACGAAGCTATACCTAATAAATTCCCTGTAACCTACCTTACCCTTCTATTGTCAACCAATGTCTGTTTTTTTCTTTAAAGAGCGCTGTTTGTCGACATAATTGTATTTGTTCTGCTTTTTCATCTATGTTTTCATTTCTTGTTTTCATTCTACTCATTATGCTTAATTAGTATAAAGCTTGTCATTTAAGTTTATCATGCCCGAAACGCTTTGCGTAATAGTGGCTTTAGGCATTGTATGTACTAGCTATACCTATAAGTTAAACAATCCTTGTAAATATTTATTGTATGTATGTACCTTACCTAAATAAAATTGTATTGTTGTATTGTATTGTATTTAATTATACAGCCCATTAATTATTTCTATGATCATATTCTCTAGTATTTTATCCATAGTTACTGGTTCATCTAGGAATTATCTAATGATCAGAAATTCTCAGTTTCCCTCTTTACTATAAAAGCGGGTGGTCCTTCATAATTTAATTTACTACATTAATATTTAAATAATCACAATCAAGCCCCAAATATCCCACATTATGGTCCTTATCGAACCGGATAGGCATTAAATTTATAATTAAAATATTAACCATTAATAACTAATCCTTGTGTGACCGTTAGTCTAGATCACACTAACATATTGCTACTTTCACCTCATGTATAAGGTAGCTTTAGTGGGTCATAGCCAATTACCCACAACATTTAGACCTACAATTCATACTGAAGTAGAATCTTTAGGTCACCAAGAGCAACAGCTCATAACCTTATATTAATCACTAACACCAATTAAGTGTTAACCATTTAGGCTATACCAATGTTTCAATATATGGCTGTCAGCAGACTGTCCATTATAGCCTGAATCCATGTTATAGTTACTGCTTCACTCAAGTCAGTGGATCATTAACATTTAGGGATCCAGTATACTAATATAAATTACTGATCTCATACTAGTTAATTATTACTAACCCTGATAACATTTATTCCACAATTAGGAGTACATTCAGGAGTTAGATAATATTTACGGCAGTAGAATACTTGCCAAACACAATTAATTCCTTTGTGTTCATTTAATTTCTTATACACACAATTACACAAGTGTATATTATATAAAATACAAAAAAAACAAAAACACAGCACAATTATTTGCACATTACTGCACCATAATATAATCTTTGCCAACCTTCATTAGGTAGCAATTTAGGCTGTGATTGTGTTGAATTTGGCACAAGCACAGACTAAATATAGTTGTAGTTTCTCAAGTAGAAATTCTCACGACTAGGCTTGAGCTAGTTAGTGATATATATTATTCTTTGTGCAGACCCTATCAAGGGTGGGATTAACCATTTATTGTGTAATTATTTTATTGCATATTTCTATGTATGTCTTTGAGTGTTACTGTAAGTCTACTACCCATCCGAGGCTGATTTAGATGAGCTAAGCTGAGGAACACCTGTAGTGAGACCAAGGTACCACTCAAATCTTAGTTACTTATTATTAGGTAGGTAGCTAACCTCTAAATGAGGTAAATTACAACCAGCCTCAAGAAATATCAGGCTGTCAATACTTATACCTGCTCTACATCAAGGAGCAGACTATAGCTATACCACTAGCTACATAAGCCCTATCAGGCTGTCATTACTTATACCTGCTCTACATCAAGGAGCAGACTATAGCTATACCACTAGCTACATAAGCCCTATCAGGCTGTCAATACTTATACCTGCTCTACATCAAGGAGCAGACTATAGCTATACCACTAGCTACATAAGCCCTATCAGGCTCAATTTACCGCAAGAATGAATCCTTTAGAAAGGAATGCAAGATTCTTGACAGCTCTTCAACGTCCCTTAGGAAAACTGCTTATGAAATGTCATCTCTGTGTCGAAACTGACCCAGGTGACGTCTATAGACTAGCAAGTTACATAAGGAGCGCCATCCAAAAGTATGATCATGTATAGACTGTAATCGAGTCCCACAGGAATTTACTCCAAGTCGGTCATACTGTCTCAGACCACTTACGTCTAACAGAATCTGATCTCGATAACTATGAACATTCCGTTCAAACCAGGTTAGACCGATATAAGGAAGTGCTTGCGAGACAAGATATTCCCGAGTGGGTAGATCAGATCATTAATAGACTTGTATCCAAGTTAACACTCAGTTCAGATGAAATACCTGAACTACCTCAAGACGAGGAGAATCCTCTAATTAATACTGATCACTACACAGGATCCATAACTGAAGTTCAACCTTCATTTTCTAACCTCTCATCTAATACAGCTTCATGTGATGATTTGTTTACAGAGTCTGACCAATTTTCAGACCACTCTTCTCAATGTTCCCTGGATTCTATAAGTTCAATACATAAGGCTACTGAATTAACTAGCATATCACCAGAACCCAAAGAAACAAGTGAAGCTGCCGATGAAACAAGTGAAGCTGCAATGATCAGTGAATCTGAACCTGAAAATGATAAAGCTAATGCTGCAGCAGCAGTCGAAGCTGTAATCAAAGCTGAGGCTAAGCAAGAAGCCTTAAGCAACACAAGTAATGGTCACAATTGCTCCCAACAGCCTTCTAAAGTAAGTGCTAACAATGAGAAGACTATTATAAACCTTGTGCACCAATTATTAAATTTATCTTCACCAGAGCAATCAGTTGACTCCTTACAAGACTTTAGTTTTCAGCTTGAGTCACTGATAAATTCTTTCAGTAAAGAGGTGGATCACCCAACTACTGAGTGGATGACTAAAATTATCATCCAGAGAAAATTGTCTGGTGACACACTTAATAAATTATATGTATGCCAGAATGGTAATACCCTGTCAATGCAGGATATATTTACAGGTTTGCGTAATATGAGCAATCATACAGCAGACCAAGCAATTAATGCTAAATCTGAATGCACCAAAACTGTACCTACATCAGTTTCCTTGCCTGAAACTCCTAAAGTGACACTGTCACTAGGTAACAAAGGTGCTAATAATCCATGTAACAACAATCAGTCAAATACTGATTCATCAGTGAGGCCTAAGAGTCCCACAGGTGCTCCTAAGAGACCTAATAGTCCAAAGAGCACTCCCAAGAGCCTGTTAATGGTTCCCCAGAGTACACCAAGTACTCACAAGAGAAATAAATAACAAGCAAATGCAAGCAGCAAAACCATCACAACCTGCAAATACTGTTTTACCTAAAACGGTAACCCCTAAACGAACTATAGGATGGGGAATGTGCTTGTTTTGCAATCAAAAACATTCTCTGTACAAATGTACTAATTATCCTAATAGAGACACAAGAGTCAGACGACTCAAACAGTTACACAAATGTACTAGGTGTCTCAAACCACATAATGTTAACAGCTGTGACACCCCACTGAACACCTGCAATAGGTGTAGAAGGGGCAAGCATCATGCTGCACTGTGCAAATTAGTTAGGACTAATTATGTCAATCCTAGAACAGGACGTAGAGAATCTACACCAGTACAGTGCTGCAAGGTGCGAGATGTGTACAGCGTAACTTCACAAGCATCTCAAGTGGATGCTGCTTTGCCTACTGCCCAACTTCAAGTGAAGAACAGAGGAGCCAAGATCACCATACGTGGACTATTTGATCAAGGTTCCCAGAGAACTTTCATTACTCAAAGGGCAGCAGAGGCACTTAATTTACAACCAATAGGACAGGTAAAATTAAACTTGTCAGGGTCCATGATAAATCGAGGAACCCATGAATACTCTGTAGTTCAACCGCTTGTACGACTAGGTAGTCATGCCAAGGCTATCCAAGCCATTGTTGTAGATCAAATACCTTTAGACTTACATATTAAGGGTCTGGGGTACACAGCCCACTTCCTGCAGGAACGTGAAATTAATTTGGCTGACAACAAGTTAACGTCTGACCGCCTTAACAATATAGATGTACTAGTAGGGGCCGACTACTATTACCAGTTCATAACTGGACATGTTAAACGATTGGGAATGAATATGCTCCAATCTGCAGGAGGCTACTTACTTACTGGTAAAGTTCTGAATGTGAACAAGCCTAAACCTGCCAACAATAATAAATTAGTCAGCAGTAAATCAATTCTCAAGCAGCAAGCTAAAAGGAGAGACACAGCTGAGTAATAAACTCAGATTGAATGTAGTGCAATTGATACTCGCCGAGATGTTTCATAGCTCTCAGTGAAAACCAATGGTCCGTACTCAAACAAGTACAAGTCACAGCGACCAAGCCATTGAATTCACTGCAGACCTAGAATTATTCTCGACAAGTAGTAACTGACCACACTCAGTCTTCCTAGTTAAATTGTAATGTTGGGCTAGAGAATCTAGTACTCCCTAGGTAATTAATAATGTTAGGCTAGAGAATCTAGCACTCAATGCCACTGGCATTTCCTGAATTTAGTAATAAATTCACTAGGACCACTGGTCCACTATACTTGCGCTTAAAGGTTTGCCAAGAAAACCTTCTTAATACCATGTTTTCTGCACTAAGAGTTAGTGATAAATACTTGCATTAATTGTTTGAGTTGTTTTTTCTTTCGTTTCTGCTTATTTAGTGTAGGAACGCAGCACGAACAAACTTGCAAACTTACTAATATGTAAGTGAATTTACAGAGAACTAATATGTTTAATGCATTATCGTTAAACATTAGCATTGTTAATTAACATGCTTCATGAGCTTAACATAGCTCACCTTAGAATTAATGTAATAATATGAGTGCTTGTTCCCCATGCGTACGAGCTTAATATTGCTCGCCATGACAATTGAATAATGCAAAACTCCACCTCGTTAATTCGAGTTCACTGAACTCACCCTGTTAGCACTGCTAACGAGCTCACTGCAGCTCACCCTGTCAACACTGTTGACGAGTTCACTGTAACTCACCCTGTTAGCACTGCTAACGAGCTCACTGTAGCTCACCCTGTCAACACTGTTGACGAGTTCACTGTAACTCACCCTGTTAGCACTGCTAACGAGCTCACTGTAGCTCACCCTGTCAACACTGTTGACGAGTTCAATGTAACTCACCCTGTTAGCACTGCTAACGAGCTCACTGCAGCTCACCCTGTCAACACTGTTGACGAGTTCAATGTAACTCACCCTGTTAGCACTGCTAACAAGCTCACTGTAGCTCACTCTGTCAACACTGTTGACGAGTTCACTGCAACTCACCCTGTTAGCACTGCTAACGAGCTCACTGCAGCTCACCCTGTCAACACTGTTGACGAGTTCACTGTAACTCACCCTGTTAGCACTGCTAACGAGCTCACTGTAGCTCACCCTGTCAACACTGTTGACGAGTTCACTGTAACTCACCCTGTTAGCACTGCTAACGAGCTCACCCTGTCAACACTGTTGACGAGTTCACTGTAACTCACCCTGTTAGCACTGCTAACGAGCTCACTGTAGCTCACCCTGTCAACACTGTTGACGAGTTCGCTGTAACTCACCCTGTTAGCACTGCTAACGAGCTCACCCTGTCAACACTGTTGACGAGTTCACTGTAACTCACCCTGTTAGCACTGCTAACGAGCTCACTGTAGCTCACCCTGTCAACACTGTTGACGAGTTCACTGTAACTCACCCTGTTAGCACTGCTAACGAGCTCACTGCAGCTCACCCTGTCAACACTGTTGACGAGCTCACTGTAGCTCACCATGTTAACGAGCTCACTGCAGCTCACCTTGTCAACACTGTTGACGAGCTCACTGTAGCTCACCATGTTCACGAGTTCAATATAGCTCGACTTGTTAATGAGCTCAATACTGCTCACAATGTTAATTCGAGTACATTTTTGCTCACAATTAGCTTAGTCCCTTACTTAGGTAGGTTAGAAATTCAAACCATTTATTTAGGTAGGTTTAGGGACTTTAGTTAGTGTCAACTGAGTACTATAGCCTAGTCTGTACTCACCATTAATTGCAGTTGACTATACTTATAGGGACTGATTTAATAAACTCAAATTCATGTAAAGGTGATTTCGTACTAACCAGTTTACAGTGTCAAGCCTATGAGCTGCCGTTTAATTAGCTCATAAGTCAGAATGACTAGGCTACTAATCTGACTGTCGACTCAGAATTTTCCTTGATTTAATGAATAAACTTTTCAGTTCTCTACTTCTATTATTTTAGCTAGTTAGCAAATTAATTGTACCATCAGTCAGAATGACTACTGCACGGCAGTGCACATTAAATTCAATTTCCTCATTTGAATTTGAGGTGATCGTGATGCTGCGTGATGTTATTGTCTAGTAACTCAATAGTTACAAGTCACAGCGACCCTAGACAGTCACCTTACTGTAGTGTCATAGTCTCCTTGATCTTAAATGACTAATAATACTTTACTGTATAATCATACAATAGTGTTATCAGTTCTTAGGAACTTATTCTGAGTTTACCTACGATTCAGCCGCTACGTAATACACCATTACATGTCACTGCGACCCTAGTTGTTGAGTTTATTGTGAGCTTTAGAGTGTTCCTGATTGCCGATAACTTAATCATTTAATGTTTCAATATTTCATGCATGTTTCCACTAAGGGAAACAGCAAGCCTATTACAACTCTGAAGAAGAGTAATTTCCTTCACTTCCCACTGAGATAACTATGATGATACTACGATGTGATATCACGTAACAAAACATTACATGTCACTATGACCCAGGATATCGCATCACCGTAGATTCTGTTAGTTTAAATTGGGAGAGTTAAATTCTATAAATATTGTGTAGGCTACAAGCAACATGTTTCATTTGACATGTAAATAGCAAGACTCAAGTTCTTGTAAGCCCTTGATAAATCCGGGACGTTTGTTGTGTGTACTAACATACTAACATATTAACATACTAATGTACTAATCTTAATATCACTTTGGGATAGGTCAGTACTACACAGTACACTACGACCCTAGAATCCTCCCCCCGGAGTTATGTTGGATATTTCCAACACCGAATACAACACTGTTGTATTCTCATTACTTATTACTATATTAATTATTGTAGTAAGTAAAATTAACAACACGTAGAATTCTCATGTACTAATAATTCCATCTGTACAGTAGGCTAGAATTCTCACGTCACCTGATGCCAGTATTGCGTCAGATTTCCTTACAGTAAACACATTATATCCAATGTATGTGAGAATTAAATTCGATTCTCTATAACTAAGGCATTCTGTATGATAACTAATTGCAGATGAATTGACTTCCAACTAAAAGCCGAATAGAGCGTTGGAGTCATAACGTTTATCTCGTAATAAAGCTAACGTCACCAGTGAATGCCATGGGGAGACATTAATTCCTCTCCCTTATATATTTACTATTCTTAAAGTGGTAAATAATAATAATTTCCTCCTCTAAATAATAAACCCGTCCAGTCTTCAACGTTTCAAGCGTAAATGCGAGAAATATTAATGTTCGTGACAATTTGTTTTATGAACGCGCGACGCGGCGTGGGTTGAAGAGGACCAACTCAGTACACGTGTGGAGCCGCTCAGAGGCAGACCTGCGCATACCGTACTCACAAGGAGACGCCATTGCCCAGCCACTAGGGCAGACGTTATCCATCCTCAGATGAAAGTCGCCACTGTAAGGCGTGAATAACCTTGCAGATAATATCTTCAGCTGGTGTTGGTGTCAGATAAGGAACCTTTTAACCTGGTTCTTGACGACACGTGACCAGCCAGCGAAGTGCGCCACTATCCAGGATAGGCTTAGCCGGAGCCTGGGGACGCGAATTCCGGCAATCTTAAAACTTATACAGTGCCCTTTCAGCTAAGTATATTCCCTTTATGTGATGCATCTAGTAAAGAGTTTTGTAGTAGCTGGGTGATTGACCGTTATGACGCATGATAACATCTAATAACAGGTGATTAAATTTTGTCACCTGTAACTCTCAATTTCTTGAATATATAGATTCAGTAGTTAAATTAGTTGCTACTGTAAATATTTGTCTTGCAGCACGTGAGAAGAATTCTTCCTGCCGCCTTCTCCCATGTTAATCCGTCCCATTCGTCAGCCAACCGAGTCCAGAGAATAAGAGGAAACTCCATGGCTTGTCTAGAGGAATCATCATTAAGCTAAGATTTTATATTCTTTCATGAATCTATTGCAATTCTCTATGTGCAGAATTCCTCAGGATTAATATGTGTTGACTGTAACTCTCATTACTATACTTATAATCTATGTTCTCATTTATGGTAATGATATCAGTTTCAATATAAAATTTATAGGATTAGATAATTATTAATTGAATTAGTGAACGAACCACACTAATTCCTGGACGTACGTACTTACCTCCAGTAATAACCCCCCAATGTAGGTGTTTGAGGGTTTGATTCATTTAATTATACAGCCCATTAATTATTTCTATGATCATATTCTCTAGTATTTTATCCATAGTTACTGGTTCATCTAGGAATTATCTAATGATCAGAAATTCTCAGTTTCCCTCTTTACTATAAAAGCGGGTGGTCCTTCGTAATTTAATTTACTACATTAATATTTAAATAATCACAATCAAGCCCCAAATATCCCACAAGAGCTCAACCCCTGCAAGCACACACACACACACACAGGGGGCCGGTGGCTGAGTGAACATACGAACGTATGTTCGTATGAACGTATGTTCGTATGAACGTGTATATCTTTCCTCAATCTTTGACGGCTTTGGTTACATTTATTAAACAGTTTACAAGCATGAAAAATTGCCAATCAACTGTTGTTATTGTTATAAACAGCCTCCTGGTGCTTCAGGGCTCATTAACTGTTTAATATTTGTAAACAAAGCCGCCAAAGATTAAGAAAAGATGGACAGGTTCGTAAGTGTTTGCGTAAGTGCTTTCGTGAATCTGGCTCCTGAACTAGACTCAACAATACGGGTGCTCACTTGCACTCAAGATGCAACTCCAAACAATTGCAACAAAACAATAACAACAATGTTATTTGCCTACAACGCTGCGTACTAGTGGCTCTAGGTAATGTATGTACTAGCTCTATCTATAAATACAACATTATGTTGTAAATCATCTATGTGTGTGTACTTTTCCTCAATAAAAATTTTAATTTGAATTTTAAATTTGAATTTGGGTCACTGAGACGGTCTCCATGGAGACCAAACACACACCGAAACTACGACGTTGGTACAACGTTGGAACAAGTTTTAACACCTAACCAGTTATAACAACCAATATAGCAAGTTGTAACAACGTTCTAATACGTTATAAACACGATGTAACCACGTTATTACAAGTTGTAACAAGCGGAAAATAGAGACAGTTTCGGTTTGTGTTTCCAGGGTGGTAAACCCTCACAAATTACCTTAATACATGTCATTAAGGACGACAATCAAAACAATTACTTTATCTGTTCGTATCACACAGATAAGAACAGTTGACTACAAATCAGTTTAATCAAAACCACAATTTGGGATATTTACAATGATTAATTACGTTAATTACTGTCATCCAGACAGTTAACAACAACAGTAATTTACGTTAATGACCACCTGTCACTCAGTCCGACAACTGAAGCAATAATTAACAGTAATTACTCTGTCATCAAGACAATTAAACAATCAGTAAGTAATTAGTACTGACACACGGAGGACAGCTTAATCAAGACAAATTACATTAACACAACTATATCACTCAAGACAGCTTCCCAAACAAGAATGTGTCACCTCACATAATTACGCTAATTACACTGCCTCACCGGACAGTTAATGACCACAACTAATTTACTTCACTGACTCTTCAATTAACCTCGTCACGCAGACAGACAAACACGATAACACTACATCCCGTCCTCTTAAAGTAATGTCGCTTTTCGCTCGTCTGCTTTGGCCAAAATTGGACATAATATGAAATGAAATCGGCTCATGAAAGTGACGTACTGTCCCGTTTTCTGTTTGAGTCGTCCAGCCTACTCGGTAAGGTTAGGAGAGGAAACTTTCAATTAACGTTTTTTCATGACGTTTTGAAACTTTAAGAGAATTTCCCGCTGTCCTAACCTCTTAGCGTGCTCGGGTGGGACAGCGCAGTGGGACGCAGAGGAGGCAGCGTGCGTTGTGCTTCTGGGTCACAAAAGTGAGTTAGGTTCTCTCCCAGGTGATGGCAAAGGAGCTTACGGAGTCACAGCTAAGCAGAAGGGAGGAACGAAATGGCACTCGCCCCTACGGTGGTGAGGTGGGCTGTGTACAGTGGGTGCTCATCAGATCATTTGGGAATGCATCGGATGAGGGAGTGGGGAATGGAGGGGAGAACGAAGGGAATAGAGTAGGGGATGGTGGGGAGGACAAGGAACGAGGGAGTGGGGAATGGCAGGGAGGACGAGGGAGTGGGGAATGGCAGGGAGGACGAGGGGATGGGGAAGTTGGGGATGGTGGGGATGACGAAGGAGTAGAGTGGGGGATGGTGGGAGGACAAGGGACGAGGGAGTGGGGAATAGTAGGGAGGACGAGGGGGACCGGGGACCGGAGAGTGGGGAATGGCGGGGAGGACGAGAGGACAGGGAAGGGTTGCTGAGCCACAGCAACGCATGGCCGGGTACAGCTAGTAGTAAATACAGAAACTCACCAAGGCCAACACGAGCAGTGACCTGCAACATTCGTAACCACGAGACATTGCTGTGACTGAGAGTGAGAAAGTTAGGGCAGTGTTCTCCGTCAGTTCTCCCAGACAACCCGTTTCTTCAAAGTTCGCAGGACAACAGCTCTAAAGTTCTTTCTTTGTTCCAACAAGCTCTAAAAATCGAACTTTTGTAGCAATTCTTACCAGGCATTAAGAGAAAAGTCTTTTGTTTGTTGCATGCAGTTTGGCTTTTTTGTTTTGTTTTATGTGTTGCCGCCCCGGCGTGGAGTCCTTGCTATCGTACTAGTCAAAAATGACCTTTTTTCATGAAATATTACTAAAATACTTCCATAAAAACTTTATTATACTACCTCCTCTCTTTTTTGTAATTTATCAAAGGCATAAAAGACTTTCGCTTCAACACTGAACTGAAAAAAAAATAACTTTGAAAATCTTCAGACATGTATTCTTGAAACATCTGAGAAAAACTCCTCCTGAGGTGTTTCCTCACCTGCTTCTCAGAGTGTTCAGGGAAATGTTCATTGTTCTACGCCAGAGTGTTCTTCATGAGAATGTTCTTGGCTCTCAACTTACTTGTTCCTCAGTAATATCAATTGTTCTCCACTGACGATGTTCTAGGTAATGTTGATTAATCTATGCAAGCGTTTTTATTTTGATTTATTTATATTGCATGGGGGTGTAGGTGTAGAGGAGACGGGTGTAGGTGTAGAGGAGATGGGTGTAGGTGTAGAGGAGACGGGTGTAGGTGTAGAGGAGACAGGTGTAGGTGTAGAGGAGACGGGTGTAGGTGTAGAGGAGACAGGTGTAGGTGTAGAGGAGGGTGTAGGTGTAGAGGAGACGGGTGTAGGTGTAGAGACGGGTGTAGGTGTAGAGGAGACGGGTGTAGGTGTAGAGGAGACAGGTGTAGGTGTAGAGGAGACAGGTGTAGGTGTAGAGGAGACGGGTGTAGGTGTAGAGGAGACGGGTGTAGGTGTAGAGGAGACGGGTGTAGAGGAGACGGGTGTAGGTGTAGAGGAGACGGGTGTAGGTGTAGAGGAGACGGGTGTAGATGTAGAGGAGACGGGTGTAGGTGTAGAGGAGACTGGTGTAGGTGTAGAGGAGACTGGTGTAGGTGTAGAGGAGGTGGGTGTAGGTGTAGAGGAGACGGGTGTAGGTGTAGAGGAGACGGGTGTAGGTGTAGAGGAGACGGGTGTAGGTGTAGAGGAGGTGGGTGTAGGTGTAGAGGAGGGAGTAGATGTAGAGGAGACCGGTGTAGGTGTAGAGGAGACGGGTGAAGGTGTAGAGGAGGAGAGTGTAGGTGTAGAGGAGATGGGTGTAGGTGTAGAGGAGGAGGATGTAGGTGTAGAGTAGACTGGTGTAGGTGTAGAGGAGACGGGTGAAGGTGTAGAGGAGGAGGGGTGTAGGTGTAGAGGAGATGGGTGTAGAGGAGGGTGTAGGTGTTGAGGAGACGGGTGTAAGTGTGGAAGAGACAGGTGTAGGTGTTGAGGAGACGGGTGTAAGTGTGGAAGAGACAGGTGTAGGTGTAGAAGAGACAGGTGTAGGTGTAGAAGAGACAGGTGTAGGTGTAGGAGACAGGTGTAGGTGTAGAGGAAACGGGTGTAGGTGTAGAGGAAACGGGTGTAGGTGTAGAGGAGACGGGTGTAGGTGTAGAGGAGGAGGATGTTGGTGTAGAGGAGAATGGTGTAGGTGTAGAGGAGACGGGTGAAGGTGTAGAGGAGGAGGGGTGTAGGTGTAGAGGAGACGGGTGTAGAGGAGGAGGGTGTAGGTGTTGAGGAGACGGGTGTAGGTGTGGAAGAGACAGGTGTAGGTGTAAAAGAGACAGGTGTAGGTGTAGAGGTGGGTGTAGGTGAAGAGGGTGTAGGTGTAGAAGAGACAGGTGTAGGTGTGGAAGAGACAGGTGTAGGTGTAGAGGAGATGGGTGTAGGTGTAGAGGAGGAGGATGTAGGTGTAGAGTAGACTGGTGTAGGTGTAGAGGAGACGGGTGAAGGTGTAGAAGAGGAGGGGTGTAGGTGTAGAGGAGACGGGTGTAGAGGAGGGTGTAGGTGTTAAGGAGATGGGTGTAAGTGTGGAAGAGACAGGTGTAGGTGTAGAAGAGACAGGTGTAGGTGTAGAAGAGACAGGTGTAGGTGTAGGAGACAGGTGTAGGTGTAGAGGAAACGGGTGTAGGTGTAGAGGAAACGGGTGTAGGTGTAGAGGAGACGGGTGTAGGTGTAGAGGAGGATGTAGGTGTAGAGGAGACTGGTGTAGGTGTAGAGGAGACGGGTGAAGGTGTAGAGGAGGAGGGGTGTAGGTGTAGAGACGGGTGTAGAGGAGGAGGGTGTAGGTGTTGAGGAGACGGGTGTAGGTGTGGAAGAGACAGGTGTAGGTGTAGAAGAGACAGGTGTAGGTGTAGAGGTGGGTGTAGGTGAAGAGGGTGTAGGTGTAGAAGAGACAGGTGTAGGTGTAGAGGAGATGGGTGAAGGTGTAGAGGAGGAGAGTGTAGGTGTAGAGGAGACGGGTGTAGGTGTAGAGGAGGAGGGTATAGGTGTAGAAGAGACAGGTGTAGGTGTGAAAGAGACAGGTGTAGGTGTAGAGGAGACGGGTATAGGTGTAGAGGAGGGTGTAGGTGTAGAGGAGACTGGTGTAGGTGTAGAGGAGACAGGTGAAAGTGTAGAGGAAGAGGGTGTAGGTGTAGAGGAGACGGGTGTAGAGGAGGAGGGTGTAGGTGTGGAAGAGACAGGTGCAGGTGTAGAAGAGACAGGTGTAGGTGAAGAAGAGAGAGGTGTAGGTGTAGAGGAGACAGGTGTAGGTGTAGAGGAGACGGGTGTAGGTGTAGAGGAGACGGGTGTAGGTGTAGAGGAGGGTGTAGGTGTAGAGGAGACGGGTGTAGGTGTAGAGGAGACGGGTGTAGGTGTAGAGGAGACGGGTGTAGGTGTAGAGGAGACGGGTGTAGGTGTAGAGGAGACGGGTGTAGGTGTAGAGGAGACGGGTGTAGGTGTAGAGGAGACAGGTGTAGGTGTAGAGGAGACGGGTGTAGGTGTAGAGGAGACGGGTGTAGGTGTAGAGGAGACGGGTGTAGGTGTAGAGGAGACTGGTGTAGGTGTTGAGGAGGTGGGTGTAGGTGTAGAGGAGACGGGTGTAGGTGTAGAGGAGACGGGTGTAGGTGTAGAGGAGACGGGTGTAGGTGTAGAGGAGACGGGTGTAGGTGTAGAGGAGACTGGTGTAGGTGTTGAGGAGGTGGGTGTAGGTGTAGAGGAGACGGGTGTAGGTGTAGAGGAGACGGGTGTAGGTGTAGAGGAGACGGGTGTACGTGTAGAGGAGACGGGTGTAGGTGTAGAGGAGACGGGTGTAGGTGTAGAGGAGGTGGGTGTAGATGTAGAGGAGGAGGGAGTAGATGTAGAGGAGACTGGTGTAGGTGTAGAGGAGACGGGTGAAGGTGTAGAGGAGACGGGTGAAGGTGTAGAGGAGGAGAGTGTAGGTGTAGAGGAGATGGGTGTAGGTGTAGAGGAGGAGGGTATAGGTGTAGAAGAGAAAGGTGTAGGTGTGGAAGAGACAGATGTAGGTGTAGAGGAGATGGGTGTAGGTGTAGAGGAGGAGGATGTAGGTGTAGATTGGTGTAGGTGTAGAGGAGACGGGTGAAGGTGTAGAGGAGGAGGGGTGTAGGTGTAGAGGAGACGGGTGTAGAGGAGGGTGTAGGTGTTGAGGAGACGGGTGTAAGTGTGGAAGAGACAGGTGTAGAAGAGACAGGTGTAGGTGTAGAAGAGACAGGTGTAGGTGTAGGTGTAGGTGTAGAGGAAACGGGTGTAGGTGTAGAGGAAACGGGTGTAGGTGTAGAGGAGACGGGTGTAGGTGTAGAGGAGACGGGTGTAGGTGTAGAGGAGACGGGTGAAGGTGTAGAGGAGGAGGGGTGTAGGTGTAGAGGAGACGGGTGTAGAGGAGGAGGGTGTAGGTGTTGAGGAGACGGGTGTGTGGAAGAGACAGGTGTAGGTGTAGAGGTGGGTGTAGGTGAAGAGGGTATAGGTGTAGAAGAGACAGGTGTAGGTGTAGAGGAGATGGGTGAAGGTGTAGAGGAGGAGAGTGTAGGTGTAGAGGAGATGGGTGTAGGTGTAGAGGAGGAGGGTATAGGTGTAGAAGAGACAGGTGTAGGTGTGGAAGAGACAGGTGTAGGTGTAGAGGAGATGGGTATAGGTGTAGAGGAGGAGGGTGTAGGTGTAGAGGAGACTGGTGTAGGTGTAGAGGAGACAGGTGAAAGTGTAGAGGAAGAGGGTGTAGGTGTAGAGGAGACGGGTGTAGAGGAGACGGGTGTAGAGGAGGAGGGTGTAGGTGTGGAAGAGACAGGTGCAGGTGTAGAAGAGACAGGTGTAGGTGTAGAAGAGACAGGTGTAGGTGTAGAAGAGACAGGTGTAGGTGTAGAGGAGGGTGTAGGTGTAGAGGAGACGGGTGTAGGTGTAGAGGAGACGGGTGTAGGTGTAGAGGAGATGGGTGTAGGTGTAGAGGAGACAGGTGTAGGTGTAGAGGAGACGGGTGTAGGTGTAGAGGAGACAGGTGTAGGTGTAGAGGAGACGGGTGTAGGTGTAGAGGAGACGGGTGTACGTGTAGAGAAGACGGGTGTAGGTGTAGAGGAGACGGGTGTAGGTGTTGAGGAGGTGGGTGTAGGTGTAGAGGAGACGGGTGTAGGTGTAGAGGAGACGGGTGTAGGTGTAGAAGAGAAGGTTGTAGGTGTAGAGGAGACGGGTGTAGGTGTAGAGGAGACGGGTGTGGGTGTAGAGAAGGGTGTAGATGTAGAGGAGGAGGGTGTTGGTGTAGAGGAGGAGGGTGTAGGTGTAGGAGACGGGTGTAGGTGTAGGGGAGACGGGTGTAGGTGTAGAGGAGGTGGGTGTAGGTGGAGAGGAGACAGGTGAAGGTGTAGAGCATGAGGGTGTAGGTGTAGAGGAGAAATGTGTAGGTGTTGTGGAGACGTGTAGGTGTAGAAGAGACAGGTGTAGAGGTGGGTGTAGGTGGTGAGGAGGAGGGTGTAGGTGTAGAAGAGACAGGTGTAGGTGTAGAAGAGACAGGTGTAGGTGTAGAGGTGGGTGTAGGTGGTGAAGAGGGTGTAGGTGTAGAGGAGACAGGTGTAGGTGTAGAGGAGACGGGTGTAGGTGTAGAGGAGACGGGTGTACGTGTAGAGAAGACGGGTGTAGGTGTAGAGGAGACGGGTGTAGGTGTTGAGGAGGTGGGTGTAGGTGTAGAGGAGACGGGTGTAGGTGTAGAGGAGACGGGTGTAGGTGTAGAAGAGAAGGTTGTAGGTGTAGAGGAGACGGGTGTAGGTGTAGAGGAGACGGGTGTGGGTGTAGAGAAGGGTGTAGATGTAGAGGAGGAGGGTGTTGGTGTAGAGGAGGAGGGTGTAGGTGTAGGAGACGGGTGTAGGTGTAGGGGAGACGGGTGTAGGTGTAGAGGAGGTGGGTGTAGGTGGAGAGGAGACAGGTGAAGGTGTAGAGCATGAGGGTGTAGGTGTAGAGGAGAAATGTGTAGGTGTTGTGGAGACGTGTAGGTGTAGAAGAGACAGGTGTAGAGGTGGGTGTAGGTGGTGAGGAGGAGGGTGTAGGTGTAGAAGAGACAGGTGTAGGTGTAGAAGAGACAGGTGTAGGTGTAGAGGTGGGTGTAGGTGGTGAAGAGGGTGTAGGTGTAGAAGAGACAGGTGTAGGTGTAGAGGTGGGTGTAGCTGTAGAAGAGACAGGTGTAGGTGTAGAGGAGATGGGTGTAGGTGTGGAGGAGACGGGTGTAGGTGTGGAGGAGATGGGTGTAGGTGTAGAGACGGGTGTAGGTGTAGAGGAGACGGGTGTAGGTGTAGAGGAGACGGGTGTAGGTGTAGAGACGGATGTAGGTGTAGACGAGACGGGTGTAGGTGTAGAGGAGGTGGGTGTAGGTGTAGAGGAGGAGGGTGTAGGTGTAGAGGAGATGGGTGTAGGTGTAGAGGAGGAGGGTGTAGGTGTAGAGGAGGTGGGTGTAGGTGTAGGGGAGGTGGGTGTAGGTGTAGGGGAGACGGGTGTAGGTGTAGAGGAGACAGGTGTAGGTGTGGAGGAGACGGGTGTAGGTGTAGAGGAGACGGGTGTAGGTGTGGAGACGGGTGTAGGTGTAAAGGAGACGGGTGTAGGTGTAGAGACGGGTGTAGGTGTAGAGTAGGTAGGTGTAGAGGAGGAGGGTGTAGGTGTAGAGGAGATGGGTGTAGAGGAGGAGGGTGTAGGTGTAAAGGAGGTGGGTGTAGGTGTAGAGAAGATAGGTGTAGGTGTGGAGGAGACGGGTGTGGGTGTAGAGGAGGCGGGTGTATGTGTAGAGGAGACGGGTGTACGTGTAGAGAAGACGGGTGTAGGTGTAGAGGAGACGGGTGTAGGTGGACAGGGAGGCAAGGAAGGGCCTTCAAGGCCATTATACATAAGTATACATGAATACAATATAAAGTATATATATATATAACATGTGTATCAAAACTATGTCTATGTGGTATACATCTCACAATCCCATAATCTAATTTAATGTTAGAGGACAATGTAATGAACAGTAATGAAAGGGAAATTACACAGTATACATGAGAGTAATACATCCGATACCTAAATTTATACATTCTCCATCATAGTTCACATAATATTTCCTATACAGCATTATGTAGCATTCCATAATATAAGTATATACGGATGTTTTTCAAGCTATATGACATTAGGCTACTGCTATTCACTAGACTTCTAATATATATCCACAAATACATGGCAAGGACTTATGGTACAGATATATAATATACATAGATATATGTGGCATACATTGGCAATACACAATTATTTCTAGTGTGTTGACGAAAAAAGAATAACTACATAAATTAATATTCGTGATACTAGGCTAATCAGCCAAGACATCACTATACAGTTTGAGCACATCATACACCAGCTACAGTATGATCATACTGGTGTATGTGTGGTCATAACACCACCTCACACCCATATGGTAATATCACAACACACCATGGACCAGTATGGTAATATCACAACACACCATGGTCCAGTATGGTAATATCACAACACACCATGGTCCAGTATGGTAATATCACAACACACCATGGTCCAGTATGGTAATATCACAACACATCAGGGTCCAGTATGGTAATATCACAACACACCATGGACCAGTATGGTAATATCACAACACACCATGGACCAGTATGGTAATATCACAACACACCATGGACCAGTATGGTAATATCACAACACACCATGGTCCAGTATGGTAATATCACAACACACCATGGACCAGTATGGTAATATCACAACACACCATGGTCCAGTATGGTAATATCACAACACACCATGGACCAGTATGGTAATATCACAACACACCATGGACCAGTATGGTAATATCACAACACACCATGGTCCAGTATGGTAATATCACAACACACCATGGTCCAGTATGGTAATATCACAACACACCATGGTCCAGTATGGTAATATCACAACACACCATGGACCAGCATGGTGATATATATGAGCAGTGATAGTGATATATCAGTAAATGTAAGGAGGAAAAATATCAGTGAGGTGATAATGCAGTAAAAGTGAAATGATGTTGGTGTAGCAGTGATAGTGTTATGTGATAGTGAGCTGTTGGTGATATAACAGTGACAACAGCTGTCATATAGTGACACCAACAATTTGTTACTCAACATGGTCAGTATATGACCCCAAGTGTGGGGCCTGAGGTGATGGTGATATATAGAGGTGATAGTGAAGCTATAGTGATACAGCAATGATAGGTTACAGTACTGAGAAGATATAGCATTGATGGTGATACAGCCGTGATTGTCAGGTATATGATACCAAAGAATAAATATCAAAGATAGTGAAGTTATGATGATATAGTGATAAAAGTCTGTCCTTAAATTACATTGGAATCAAAACACGCAGTCCATGGTGACGCAAGAGTGATGGTGGTGTTGTTACAGTGAACTAGAGTGGTAGCACAACACCACAGTAGTGATGGTGGTGGTACAGTGAACTAGAGTGGCAGCACAACACCACAGTAGTGATGGTACAGTGAACTAGAGTGGCAGCACAACACCACAGTAGTGATGGTACAGTGAACTAGAGTGGCAGCACAACACCACAGTAGTGATGGTGGTGGTACAGTGAACTAGAGTGGCAGCACAACACCACAGTGGTGATGGTGATGGTACAGTGAACTAGAGTGGCAGCACAACACCACAGTAGTGGTGATAGTGAACTAGAGTGGCAGCACAACACCACAGTAGTGATAGTGGTGGTACAGTGAACTAGAGTGGCAGCACAACACCACAGTAGTGATGGTGGTGGTACAGTGAACTAGAGTGGCAGCACAACACCACAGTAGTGATGGTGATGGTACAGTGAACTAGAGTGGCAGCACAACACCACAGTAGTGATGGTGATGGTACAGTGAACTAGAGTGGCAACACTATAGTAGTGATGGTGATGGTACAGTGAACTAGAGTGGCAACACAACACCACAGTAGTGCTGGTGGTGGTACAGTGAACTAGAGTGGCAGCACAACACCACAGTAGTGATGGTGGTGGTACAGTGAACTAGAGTGGCAGCACAACACCACAGTAGTGATGGTGATGGTACAGTGAACTAGAGTGGCAACACTATAGTAGTGATGGTGATGGTACAGTGAACTAGAGTGGCAACACAACACCACAGTAGTGATGGTGGTGGTACAGTGAACTAGAGTGGCAGCACAACACCACAGTAGTGATGGTGGTGGTACAGTGAACTAGAGTGGCAGCACAACATCACAGTAGTGATGGTGGTGGTACAGTGAACTAGAGTGGCAGCACAACACCACAGTAGTGATGGTGATGGTACAGTGAACTAGAGTGGCAGCACAACACCACAGTAGTGGTGATAGTGAACTAGAGTGGCAGCACAACACCACAGTAGTGATGGTGGTGGTACAGTGAACTAGAGTGGCAGCACAACACCACAGTAGTGATGGTGATGGTACAGTGAACTAGAGTGGCAGCACAACACCACAGTAGTGATGGTGATGGTACAGTGAACTAGAGTGGCAGCACAACACCACAGTCCACCACAGTCACCTCCGTAATGTCACTGTGGTTGACTGCTGCCCTCACCACATCCAGGCCGCTCACCACATCACCGAAGACATGTGACCACAGGTAACCATCCTGGCGGTCCCTGGTGGTGATGAAGAACTGGGCACTCCTGGGACCCCCCAGATCATCGCAGCACAACACAGCTCCTGCCCGGCGTGACTCCCGGTACCGCCCCTGGAGGTCAGGCAGCAGTGGGGCTCCTCCCGCACCATCATTACTCTCGTAGTCTCCGCCCTTCACCCACTCCCCCGGCTGACCCTTGTCGCACACTTGCAACAGTTTGGTGTTGCGGTAGGTGTGGCCCCGCTGGCCCGTACACAACAACACAAACTGTCTGGCCAGCGGAGTGTCAGGGGTCAGCCGGATGGTGACCCGCCCTTTTGTTGACCCCGCCCACCCGAGGTCAAGGAACGCCAGGGTGCAGGAGGACTCCAGCACGCCCACAACCTCACTCTCCTGCAGGAAATCAAATAAATCATGCTGATAACTGTATATCAAAATGTTATCATATTAGTTATCAAAACTTAGTAAGTCAGTAATGTCAGTAAGACTAGTGGGTGTAATAAAGTTACCTGGAGGGTATGGGCGTGGGCGGGCGTGGGCTGACGCAGGAGTGGGTGGAGGTACAGCTGTCCGTCTTGTAGAATTATCCTGGCGGAGCGGCGGCCATCTTGGTCTTCCTGGACGGCCAACACCCGGCCAGCCTCCACCAGCCTCTTCACGGCCAACACCCGGCCAGCCTCCACCAGCCTCTTGACGGGCTCACTCATCCTGCGGAGGTCCTCAACCTGTGGACAGTGTCAGCCCCATTATCATCTGTTGTCAGTGTCAGCCCCATTATCACCTGTGGTCAGTGTCAGTCCCATTATCACCTGTGGTCAGTGTCAGCCCCATTATCATCTGTAGACAATGTCAGCCCCATTATCACCTTTAGTCAGTGAGAGACCCATTATACGTCAATCACACCTACAAAATTCACCACAATCAGCACATTACACTACACATAAACTGAAGCCAGTCAAGGAAAGCACCTACTGGCAAAGGGTTGTTGCTGGACCTGTAGCTCCAGCCCCCCCCCCTCTACTGGCAGGGGGTTGTTGCTGGACATGTAGATCCAGCCCCCCCCCCTCTACTGGCAGGGGGTTGTTGCTGGACCTGTAGCTCCAGCCCCCCTCTACTGGCAGGGGGTTGGTGCTGGACCTGTAGCTCCAGCCCCCCTCTACTGGCAGGGGGTTGGTGCTGGACCTGTAGCTCCAGTCCCCCTCTACTGGCAGGGGGTTGGTGCTGGACCTGTAGCTCCAGCCCCACCCCCTCTACTGGCAGGGGGTTGGTGCTGGACCTGTAGCTCCAGCCCCCCTCTACTGGCAAAGGGTTGGTGTTGGATCAGTAGCTGCAGCCCCCCCCCACCTCTACTGGCAGGGGGTTGCTGCTGGACCTGTAGCTCCAGCCCCCTCTACTGGCAGAGGGTTGGTGCTGGACCTGTAGCTCCAGTCCCCCTCTACTGGCAGGGGGTTGGTGCTGGACCTGTAGCTCCAGTCCCCCCTCTACTGGCAGGGAGTTGGTACTGGACCAGTAGCCCCGCCCCCCCCCCTCTACTGGCAGGAAGTTGGTGCTAGAAATGTAGCAACAGCACCCCCTCTACTGGCAGGGGGTTGATGCTGGACCTGTAGCTCCAGCCCTCTCTACTGGCAGGGGGTTGATGCTGGACCTGTAGCTCCAGCCCCCCTTCTACTGGCAGGGGGTTGGTGCTGGACCAGTAGTTCCAGACCCCCCTCTACTGGCAGGGGGTTGGTGCTGGACCTGTAGCCCCAGCCCCCCCTCTACTGGCATGGGGTTGGTGCTGGATCTGTAGCTCCAGCCCCCCTTCTACTGGCAGGGGGTTGGTGCTGGACCAGTAGTTCCAGACCCCCCTCTACTGGCAGGGGGTTGGTGCTGGACCTGTAGCTCCAGCCCCCCCTCTACTGGCATAGGGTTGGTGCTGGACCTGTAGCTCCAGCCCCCCCCTCTATTGGCAGGAGGTTGGTGCTGGACCTGTAGTTCCAGCCCCCTCTACTGGCAGGTGGTTAGTGCTGGACCTGTAGCTCCAGCCCCCCTCTATTGGCAGGGGGTTGGTGCTGGACCTGTAGTTCCAGCCCCCTCTACTGGCAGGTGGTTAGTGCTGGACCTGTAGCTCCAGCCCCCCTCTACTGGCAGGGGGTTGGTGCTGGACCAGTAGCTCCAGCCCCCTCTAATGGCATGGGGGGGGGGGGGTGGTGCTGGACCTGTAGCTCCAGCTCGCCTCTACTGGCAGGGGGTTGGTGCTGTATCTGTAGCTCCAGCCCACCTCTACTTGCAGGGGGTTGGTGCTGGAAATGTAGCTCCAGCCCCCCTCTACTGGCAGGGGTTTGGTCCTGGACCTGTATCTCCAGCCCCCCCTCTACTGGCAGGGGGTTGGCCCTGGACCTGTATCTCCAGCCCCCTCTACTGGCAAGGGGTTGGTGCTGGAAATGTAGCTCCAGCGCCCCCTCTTCTGGCAGGGAGGTTGGTGCTGGACCTATAGCTTCAGCCCTCCTATACTGGCAGGGGGTTGGTGCTGGACCTTTAGCTCCAGCCCACCTCTACTGGCAGGGGGTTGGTGCTGGACCTGTAGCTCATGCCCACCTCTACTGGAAGAGGGTTGGTTCTGTACCTGTAGCTCCTGCCCACCTCTACTGGAAGGGGGTTGGTGCTGGATCTGTAGCTCCAGCCCCCCTCTACTGGCAGGGGGTTGATGCTGGACCTGTAGCTCCAGCCCCCCTCTACTGGCAGGGGGTTAGTGTTAGACATGTAGCTCCAGTCCGCCTCTACTGGCAGGGGGTTGGAGCTAGACCAATAGCTCAAACCCCTCTTCTACTGGCAGGGGGTTGATGCTGGACCTGTAGCTGCACCCCCTTCTTTAGTGGCAGGGGGTAGGTCCTTGACCTGTAGCTCCAGCCCCCTCCTGAAACTGGCAGGGGGTTGATGTTGGACCTGTAGCTGCAGCGCCTCTCTAATGGCAAGGGGTTGATGCTGGACCTGTAGCTGCAGCACCCCCCTCTAATGACAGGGGGTAGGTCCTTGACCTGTAGCTCCAGCCCCCCTATACTGGAAGGAAGTTGGCGATTGACCTGTAGCTCCTGTCTTCCTCTACTGGCAGGGGATTGGTGCTGGACCTGTAGCTGCAGCCCCCCCTCTACTGACAGGGGGTTGGTGCTGGACCTGTAGCTCCTGTCCCCCTCTACAGGAAGGGGATTGGTGCTGGACCTGTAGCTGCAGCCTCCCCTCTACTGACAGGGGGTTGATGTTGGACCTGTAGCTCCAGCCCACCTCTACTGGCAGGGGGTTGGTCCTGGACCTGTATCTCCAGCCCCCCTCTACTGGCAGGGGAGGGGGGGTTGGTGCAGGAAATGTAGCTCCAGCGTCCCCCCTCTACTGGCAGGGGGTTGGTGTTGGATCTGTAGCTACAGCCCCCCTTTACTGCCAGGGGGTTGGTCCTGGACCTGTAGCTCCAGCTCCCCTCTACTGGCAGAGGGTTGGTGCTGGATCGGTAGCTACAACCCCTCTCTACTGGCAGGGGGTTGGTCCTGGACCTGTATCTCCAGCCCCCCTCTACTGGCAGAGGGTTGGTGCTGGATCGGTAGCTATAGCCCCCCCTCTACTGGCAGGGGGTTGGTGCTGGATCGGTAGCTATAGCCCCCCCCCTCTACTGGCAGGGGGTTGGTCCTGGACCTGTAGCTCCAGCCCCCCTCTACTGGCAGGGGGTTGGTGCTGGATCGGTAGCTATAGCCCCCCTCTACTGGCAGGGGGTTGGTCCTGGAACTGTATCTTCATCCCCCCTCTACTGGCAAGGGGTTGGTGCTGAAAATGTAGCTCCAGCCCTCCTTTACTGGCAGGGGGATGATGCTGGACCTGTAGCTCCAGCCCCCCCTCTACTGGAAGGGGGTTGGTGCTGGACCAATAGCTCCAGCCCCCCTCTTCTGGCAGGGGGGTTGGGGCTGGACCATTAGCTCCAGCCCCCCTCTACTGGCAGAGGGTTGGTGCTGGACCTGTATCTCCAGCTCCCCTCTACTGGCAGGGGGTTGGTCCTGGACCTGTATCTCCAGCTCCCCTCTACTGGCAGGGGGTTGGTGCTGGATCGGTAGCTATAGCCCCCCTTTACTGGCAGGGGGTTGGTCCTGGACCTGTATCTCCAGCCCCCCTCTACTGGCAGAGGGTTGGTGCTGGATCGGTAGCTATAGCCCCCCTCTACTGGCAGGGGGTTGGTCCTGGAACTGTATCTCCAGCTCCCCTCTACTGGCAGGGGGTTGGTGCTGGATCGGTAGCTATAGCCCCCCTCTACTGGCAGGGGGTTGGTCCTGGACATGTATCTCCAGCCCCCTTCTACTGGCAGAGGGTTAGTGCTGGACCTGTAGCTCCAGCCCCTTTCTACTGGCAGAGGGTTAGTGCTGGACCTGTATCTCCAGCCCCCTCTACTGGCAGGTGGTTAGTGCTGGACCTGTAGCTCCAGCCCCCTCTCTACTGGCATGGGTTTGGTGCTAGACCTGTAGCTCAAGGCCCCCTCTACTGGTAGGGGGTTGGTGATGGACCTGTAGCTCCAGCGCCCCTCTACTGGCAGGAGGATGGTGCTGGACCTGTAGCTCCAGCGCCCCTCTACTGGCAGGGGGTTGGTGGTTGGCCTGTAGCTCCAGCCCCCCTCTACTGGCAGGGGACTGGTGCTGGACCTGTAACTCCAGCCCCCTTCAATTGCAGGAGGTTGGTGCTGGACCTGAAGCTCCAACCCCCTCTAATGGCAAGGGGGGGGGGGGTGCTGGACCTGTAGCTCCAGCTCGCTTCTACTGGCAGGGGGATGGTGCTGGACCTGTAGCTCCAGCCCCCCTCTACTGGAAGGGGGATGGTGCTGGACCTGTAGCCCCAGCCCCCTTCTAATGGCAGGGGGTTGGTGCTGGACCTGTAGCTCCAGCCCTTCCTCTACAGGCGGGGGTTCGTGTTGGACTTGTAGCTCCAGCCCTTCCTCTACTAGCAGGGGGTTGGTAATGGACCTGTAGCTCCAGCCCCGCCCCCACCTCTACTGGCAGGGGGTTGGAGCTAGAAATGTAGCTCCAGCACCCCCTCTACTGGCAGGGGGATTGATGTTGGCCCTGTAGCTCCAGGGCCCCCCCCCTCTACTGGCAGGGGGTTGGTGCTGGACCTGTAGCTCCAGCCCCCCGTCTACTGGCATGGGGTTGGTGCTGGACCTGTAGCTCCAGCCCCCCTCTATTGGCAGGGGGTTGGTGCTGGACCTGTAGTTCCAGCCCCCTCTACTGGCAGGTGGTTAGTGCTGGACCTGTAGATCCAGCCCCCCTCTATTGGCAGGGGGTTGGTGCTGGACCTGTAGTTCCAGCCCCCTCTACTGGCAGGTGGTTAGTGCTGGACCTGTAGCTCCAGCCCCCCTCTACTGGCAGGGGGTTGGTGCTGGACCTGTAGCTCCAGCCCCCTCTAATGGCATGGGGGGGGGGGGTGCTGGACCAGTAGCTCCAGCTCGCCTCTACTGGAAGGTGGATGATGCTGGACCTTTAGCCCCAGCCCCCTTCTAATGGCAGGGGGTTGAGGCTGTACCTGTAGCTCCAGCCCACCTCTACTGGCAGGGGGTTAGTGCTGGAGCTGTAGCTCCAGCCCCCCTTACTGGCAGGGGGTTAGTGCTTCACCTATAGCTCCAGCCCCCCTCTACTGGCAGGGGGTTGGTGCTGTATCTGTAGCTCCAGCCCACCTCTACTTGCAGGGGGTTGGTGCTGGAAATGTAGCTCCAGCCCCCCTCTACTGGCAGGGGTTTGGTCCTGGACCTGTATCTCCAGCCCCCTCTCTACTGGCAGGGGGTTGGTCCTGGACCTGTATCTCCAGCCCCCTCTACTGGCAGGGGGTTGGTGCTGGAAATGTAGCTCCAGCGCCCCCTCTTCTGGCAGGGAGGTTGGTGCTGGACCTATAGTTTCAGCCCTCCTATACTGGCAGGGGGTTGGTGCTGGACCTTTAGCTCCAGCCCACCTCTACTGGCAGGGGGTTGGTGCTGGACCTGTAGCTCATGCCCACCTCTACTGGAAGGGGGTTGGTTCTGTACCTGTAGCTCCTGCCCACCTCTACTGGAAGGGGGTTGGTGCTGGATCTGTAGCTCCAGCCCCCCTCTACTGGCAGGGGGTTGATGCTGGACCTGTAGCTCCAGCCCCCCTCTACTGGCAGGGGGTTAGTGTTAGACATGTAGCTCCAGTCCCCCTCTACTGGCAGGGGGTTGGAGCTAGACCAATAGCTCAAACCCCTCTTCTACTGGCAGGGGGATGATGCTGGACCTGTAGCTGCACCCCCTTCTTTAGTGGCAGGGGGTAGGTCCTTGACCTGTAGCTCCAGCCCCCTCCTGAAACTGGCAGGGGGTTGATGTTGGACCTGTAGCTCCAGCTCCTCTCTACTTGCATGGGGTTGGTGCTGGACCTGTAGCTCCAGCGCCTCTCTAATGGCAGGGGGTTGATGCTGGACCTGTAGCTGCAGCCCCCCCTCTACTGACAGGGGGTTGGTGCTGGACCTGTAGCTCCTGTCCCCCTCACAGGAAGGGGATTGGTGCTGGACCTGTAGCTGCAGCCCACCTCTACTGGCAGGGGGTTGGTCCTGGACCTGTATCTCCAGCACCCCTCTACTGGCAGGGGAGGGGGGGTTGGTGCAGGAAATGTAGCTCCAGCGTCCCCCCTCTACTGGCAGGGGGTTGGTGCTGGATCTGTAGCTACAGCCTCCCTCTCTAGTGGCAGGGGTTGGTGCTGGATCTGTAGCTACAGCCTCCCTCTCTAGTGGCAGGGGTTGGTGCTGGATCTGTAGCTACAGCCCCCCTCTACTGGCAGGGGGTTGGTGCTGGATCTGTAGCTCCAGCCCCCCTTTACTGCCAGGGGTTTGGTCCTGGACCTGTATCTCCAGCCCCGCTCTACTGGCAGAGGGTTGGTGCTGGATCGGTAGCTATAGCCCCCCTCTACTGGCAGGGGGTTGGTGCTGGATCGGTAGCTATAGCCCCCCCTCTACTGGCAGGAGGTTGGTCCTGGACCTGTATCTCCAGCTCCCCTCTACTGGCAGGGGGTTGGTGCTGGATCGGTAGCTATAGCCCCCCCTCTACTGGCAGGGGGTTGGTCCTGGACCTGTATCTCCAGCTCCCCTCTACTGGCAGGGGGTTGGTGCTGGATCGGTAGCTATAGCCCCCCCTCTACTGGCAGGGGGTTGGTCCTGGACCTGTATCTCCAGCTCCCCTCTACTGGCAGGGGGTTGGTCCTGGACCTGTATCTTTATCCCCCCTCTACTGGCAAGGGGTTGGTGCTGAAAATGTAGCTCCAGCCCACCTTTACTGGCAGGGGGATGATGCTGGACCTGTAGCTCCAGCCCCCCCTCTACTGGAAGGGGGTTGGTGCTAGACCAATAGCTCCAGCCCCCCCTCTTCTGGCAGGGGGGTTGGGGCTGGACCATTAGCTCCAGCCCCCTCAACTGGCAGGGGGTTGGTGCTGTACCTTTAGCTCCAGCCCACCTCTACTGGCAGGGGGTTGGTGCTGGAAATGTAGCTCCAGCCCCCTCTACTGGTAGGGGGTTGGTCCTGGACCTGTATCTCCAGCCCCCCTCTACTGGCAGGGGGTTGGTGCTGGACGTTTAGCTCCAGCCCACCTCTACTGGCAGGGGGTTGGTTCTGTACCTGTAGATCCTGCCCACCTCTACTGGAAGGGGGTTGGTGCTGGATCTGTAGCTCCAGTCCCCTTCTACTGACAGGGGGTTGGTGCTGGACCTGTAGCTCCAGCCCACCTCTACTGGCAGGGGGGGGGGAATTGGTTCTGGACGTGTAGCTCCAGCCCCCCTCTACTGGCAGGGGGTTGGCGCTGGACCAGTAGCTTCAGCCCCCCTCTACTGGCAGGGGGTTGGAGTTGGACCTGTAGCCCCAGCCCCCTTCTAATGGCAGGGGGGTTGGTGCTGGACCTGTAGCTCCAGCCCCCATCTACTGGCAGGGGGTTGGTGCTGGACGTGTAGCCACCCCCCCCCCCCCCTCTCCTGGCAGGGGGTTGGTGCTGGACCTGTAGCTCCAGCCCCTCCTCTACTGGCAGGGGGTTGTTGCCGGACCTGTAGCTCCAGCCCCCCCCCCTCTACTGGCAGGGGTTTGGTGCTGGACCTGTTAGCTCCAGCCACCTCTACTGGCAGGGGGTTGGTGCTGGACCTGTATGTCCAGCCCCCCTCTACTGGCAGGGGGTTGGTCCTGGACCTGTATCTCCAGCCCCCTCTACTGGCAGGGGGTGGTGCTGGAAATGTAGCTCCAGTGCCCCCTCTTCTGGCAGGGAGGTTGGTGCTGGACCTGTAGCTTCATCCCTCCTATACTGGCAGGGGGGTGGTGCTGGACCTTTAGCTCCAGCCCACCTCTACTGGCAGGGGGTTGTGCTGGACTGTAGCTCATGCCCACCTCTACTGGAAGGGGGTTGGTTCTGTACCTGTAGCTCCTGCCCACCTCTACTGGAAGGGGGTTGGCGCTGGATCTGTAGCTCCAGCCCCCCTCTACTGGCAGGGGGTTAGTGTTAGACATGTAGCTCCAGGTCCCCCTCTGCTGGCAGGGGGTTGGTGCTAGACCAATAGCTCAAACCCCTCTTCTACTGGCAGGGGATTGATGCTGGACCTGTAGCTGCACCCCCTTCTTTAGTGGCAGAGGGTAGGTCCTTGACCCGTAGCTCCAGCCCCCTCCTGAAACTGGCAGGGGGTTGATGTTGGACCTGTAGCTCCAGCTCCTCTCTACTTGCATGGGGTTGGTGCTGGACCTGTAGCTCCAGCGCCTCTCTAATGGCAGGGGGTTGATGCTGGACCTGTAGCTGCAGCACCCCCCTCTAATGACAGGGGGTAGGTCCCTTGACCTGTAGCTCCAGCCCCCCTATACTGGAAGGAGGTTGGCGATTGACCTGTAGCTCCTGTCTCCCTCTACCGCAGGGGATTGGTGCTGGAACCTGTAGCTACAGCCCCCCCTCTACTGACAGGGGGTTGGTGCTGGACCTGTAGCTCCTGTCCCCCTCTACAGGAAGGGGATTGGTGCTGGACCTGTAGCTGCAGCCCCCTCTACTGGCAGGGGGTTGATGTTGGACATGTAGCTCCAGCCCTCCTCTACTGGCAGAGGGGTTGGTACTGGACCTGTAGCTCCAGCCCCCTGCCCCCTACTGGCAGGGGGGATGGTGCTGGATCTGTAGCTACAGCCCAGCTCTACTGGCAGGGGGTGGTCCTGGACCTGTATCTCCAGCCCCCCTCTACTGGCAGGGGAGGGGGGGTTGGTGCTGGAAATGTTGCTCCAGCCCCCTCTACTGGCAGGGGTTGGTGCTGGATCTGTAGCTCCAGCCCCCTTACTTCAGGGGGTTGGTGCTGGACCTGTACTCCAGCCCCCCTCTACTGGCAGGGGGTTGGTGCTGGATGTAGCTATAGCCCCCCTCTACTGGCAGGGGGTTGGCTGGACCTGTAGCTCCAGCTCCCCTATACTGGCAGGGGGTTGGTGCTGGATGTAGCTATAGCCCCCCTCTACTGGCAGGGGGTTGGTGCTGGACCTGTAGCTCCAGCCCCCTCTACTGGCAGGGGTTGGTGCTGGATGTAGCTATCCCCCCTCTACTGGCAGGGGGTTGGTCTGGACCTGTAGCTCCAGCCCCCCTCTACTGGCAGGGGGTTGGTGCTGAATGTAGCTCCACCCCCTTACTGGCAGGGGGTTGGTGCTGAACCTGTAGCTCCATCCCCCTCTACTGGCAGGGGGTTGGTGTTGGACCTGTAGCTCCAGCCCCCTCTACTGGCAGGGGGTTGGTGGACCTGTAGCTCCAGCCCCCTCTTCTGGCAGGGGGTTGGTGCTGGACCTGTAGCTCCAGCCCCCTCTACTGGCAGGGGTTGGTGCTGGACCTGTAGCTCCAGCCCCCTCTACTGGCAGGGGTTGGTGCTGGACCTGTAGCTCCAGCCCCCTCTACTGGCAGGGTTGGTGCTGGACCTGTAGCTCCAGCCCCCTCTACTGGCAGGGGTTGGTGCTGGACCTGTAGCTCCAGCCCTCTACTGGCAGGGGTTGGTGCTGACCTGTAGCTCCAGCCCCCCTCTACTGGCAGGGGGTTGGTGCTGGACCTGTAGCTCCAGCCCCCTCTACTGGCAGGGGGTTGGTGCTGGACCTGTAGCTCCAGCCCCCCTCTACTGGCAGGGGGTTGGTGCTGGACCTGTAGCTCCAGCCCCCTCTACTGGCAGGGGGTTGGTGTGGACCTGTAGCTCCAGCCCCCCTTACTGGCAGGGGGTTGGTGTGGACCTGTAGCTCCAGCCCCCTCTACTGGCAGGGGGTTGGTGCTGGACCTGTAGCTCCAGCCCCCTCTACTGGCAGGTTGGTGCTGGACCTGTAGCTCAGCCCCTCTACTGGCAGGGGGTTGGTGCTGGACCTGTAGCTCCAGCCCCCCTCTACTGGCAGGGGGTTGGTGCTGGACCTGTAGCTCCAGCCCCCCCTCTACTGGCAGGGGGTTGGTGCTGGACCTGTAGCTCCAGCCCCCCTCTACTGGCAGGGGGTTGGTGCTGGACCTGTAGCCAGCCCCCCCTCTCTGGCAGGGGGTTGGTGCTGGACCTGTAGCTCCAGCCCCCCCTCTACTGGCAGGGGGTTGGTGCTGGACCTGTAGCTCCAGCCCCCCTCTACTGGCAGGGGGTTGGTGCTGGACCTGTAGCTCAGCCCCCCTCTACTGGCAGGGGGTTGGCTGGACCTGTAGCTCCAGCCCCCTCTCTGGCAGGGGGTTGGTGCTGGACCTGTAGCTCCAGCCCACCTCTACTGGCAGGGGGTTGGTGCTGGACCTGTAGCTCCAGCCCACCTCTACTGGCAGGGGGTTGGTGCTGGACCTTAGCTCCAGCCCACCTCTACTGGCAGGGGGTTGGTGCTGGACCTGTAGCTCCAGCCCACCTCTACTGGCAGGGGGTTGGTGCTGGACCTGTAGCTCCAGCCCACCTCTACTGGCAGGGGGTTGGTGCTGGACCTTTAGCTCCAGCCCACCTCTACTGGCAGGGGGTTGGTGCTGGACCTGTAGCTCCAGCCCACCTCTACTGGCAGGGGGTTGGTGCTGGACCTTTAGCTCCAGCCCACCTCTACTGGCAGGGGGTTGGTGCTGGACCTGTAGCTCCAGCCCACTCTACTGGCAGGGGGTTGGTGCTGGACCTTAGCTCCAGCCCACTCTACTGGCAGGGGTTTGGTTGGACCTGTAGTCCAGCCCACTCTCTTCTGGCAGGGGGTTGGTATTGGACCTGTAGCTCCACCCCCCCCCTCTCTACTGGCAGGGGGTTGGTGCTGGACGTGTTGCTTAGCCCACCTTTACTGGCAGGGAGTTGGTTCTGGACCTGAAGCTCCAGCCCCTCTGTCTCTACTGGCAGGGGGTTGGTTCTGGACCTGTAGCTCAAGCCCACATCTACTGGCAGGGGTTGGTGCTGGACCTGTTGCTCCAGCCCCCCTCTACTGGCAGGGGGATGGTGCTGGACCTGTAGCTCCAGCCCACCTTTACTGGCAGGGTATTGGTGCCGGACCTGTAGCTCCAGCCCCCCCACTACTGGCAGGGTGGATGGTGCTGGACCTGTAGCCCCAGCCCCCCTCTACTGGCAGGGGTTGGTGCTGGACCTGTAGCTTCAGCCTCTCTACTGGCTGGGGGTTTGTGCGGGACCTGTAGATCCAGCCCCCCTCTACTGGCAGGGGGTTGGTGCTGGACCTGTAGCTCCAGCCCTCCTCTTCTGGCAGGAGGTTGGTGCCAGACCTGTACCTGGTGATGAGGTTCTGGGAGTTCTTCTACTCCCCAAGCCCGGCCCGAGGCCAGGCTCGACTTGTGAGAGTTTGGTCCACCAGGCTGTTGCTTGGAGCGGTCCGCAGGGCCACATACCCACCACAGCCGGAACTTCTCTTAGAAAACAGTCCAGTTTTCTCTTGAAGATGTCCACGATTGTTCCGGCAATATTTCTTATAGTCGCTGGGAGGACGTTGAACAACCGCGGACCTCTGATGTTTATACAGTGCTCTCTGATTGTGCCTATGGCACCTCTGCTCTTCACGGGTTCAATCTTGCATTTTCTTCCATATTGTTTACTCCAGTACGTTGTTATTTTACTGTGTAGATTTGGGACCTGACCCTCCAGTATTTTCCATGTGTATATTATGTGGTATCTCTCTCGTCTTCTTTCTAGTGAGTACATTTGGAGAGCTTTGAGACGATCCCAATAATTTAGGTGTTTTATGTCGTCTATGTGTGCCTTATATGTTCTCTGTATTCCCTCTAATTCAGCAATCTCTCCTGCTCTGAAAAGGGAAGTGAGTACTGAGCAGTACTCGAGACGGGACAACACAAGTGACTTCAAGAGTACAACCATTGTGATGGGATCCCTGGATTTGAAAGTTCTCGTAATCCATCCGATCATTTTTCTGGCTGACGCCTTATTTACTTGGTTATGCTCCCTAAACGTTAGATCGTCGGACATCATTATTCCCAAATCCTTGACATGCTGTTTTTCTACTATGGGAAGATTCGATTGTGTTTTGTACCCTGTATTATGTTTCAGATCCTCATTTTTTCCGAACCTGAGTACCTGAAATTTATCACTGTTAAACATCATGTTATTTTCTGCTGCCCAATTGAAAACTTTGTTGACATCTGCTTGTAGTTTTTCAATGTCTTCAGCAGAGGTAATTTTCATGCTGATTTTTGTGTCATCTGCAAAGGACGACTCGAAGCTGTGACTTGTATTTTTGTCTATATCAGATGTGAGAATAAGGAACAGTAGCGGTGCAAGAACTGTACCTTGAGGTACAGAGCTTTTAACATCGCTTGGACTCGATTTTATCTGATTGACTGTTACTCTTTGTGTTCTGTTCGACAGGAAATTGAGTATCCAGCGTCCTACTTTTCCAGTTATTCCTATTGACCTCATTTTGTGAGCTATCACCCCATGGTCAAATTTGATGAACCCCTTTGCAAAGTATAACATCAAAGTACCCCTTTACAACATCTGTATACAACATCATACAACGTATACAACGTATACAGCAGTATACAACATCTGCATTTTGCTTTTCTTCTAGAGCTTCTGGGATTTTGTCATAGAGGTTGAGAAACTGTGACAGACAAGATCTTCCCGCTCTAAATCCATGTTGTCCTGGATTGTGCAATTCATTGTTTTCCATAAAACTAGAAATTTGATTCCTAATCACTTTTTCAAACACTTTTATTATGTGTGATGTTAGTGCAACTGGCCAGTAATTTTTTGCCAAGGCTTTAATTCCCCCCCCCCTTGTGCAACGGAGCTATATCTGCAGATTTAAGTGCTGCTGGTATCTCCCCTGTATCCAGGCTCTTTCTCCATATTACGCTGTGCTCTCGCTACTGGTACTTTACATTTCTTTATGAGTATTGAATTCCATGAGTCAGGCCCAGGAGCTGAGTGCATAGGCATATTGTCAATTTCTCTTTCAAAGTCTTCCGAGTTTGTGGTAATATCCGGTATATTATCTGCAGCTTGAATGTCATTCATAAAGAAGCTGTCTGGGTCATCAACTTTCATGTTGTTTATTGGTGTGCTAAACATAGCCTCATACTGGCTTCTTAGAATTTCACTAATCTCTTTGTTATCCTCTGTGTACGTACCTTCATTTGTAATTAACGGTCCAATACTGGTCGAGGTTTTGGATTTTGATTTTGCGTATGTGAAAAAATATTTCGGATTTTTCCTTATCTCTTGTATAGCTTTCTGTTCCAATTCCATTTCCTCAGACTCATATGATCGCTTCAACGTTTGTTCTATTTCTTTGATCTCCCTGCTTAGGCTTATTTCCTTGCTTGTGATAGTTGTGTCTGCCGAAGCATTTCCGTTATTTTTCTCCTGTACAGTTGTCAGCGTTCTCTTTCTAGAGTGGTCCTCTTTCTGTCCCTCCTCACTGGCACGTGCTTCAAGCAGACCTTGTAAGCTTCAGCTGTCAGTTGAGCTATTCCCTGTGTGGAAGTTTTGTCGCTTAAGACCGTCTCCCATTGAATGGTTGCAAGGTCTACATTTATTTTTTCCAAGTCAATCTTCTTATTGTTGAAATTGAATTGATTGAATATTCCTTCTCGCTTGTTGGGTCTCTTAGACCTACTATCGTTATTTATGCTAGTTCACACTTCAATGAGCTTATGGTCTGAGTATGAAGTATCTGAGATTGTTATGTCTCTGATTAGTTCATCATTGTTTGTGAATAAGAAGTCTAGTGTGTTTTCGTTCCTAGTTGGTTCTGTAATCTGTTGATTGAGCGAGAATTTGTCACAGAATCTCAAAAGTTCTCTGACTTGTGGTTAGTTACTTCCCGGGTCATTCCCTGCTATGATATTTGTGTTTGCCACTCTCCATCTTAAACTCGGTAAATTGAAATCTCCGAGGAAGATAATATCTGGAGCTGGGTTTGCTAGGTTATCAAGTATGTTCTCTATCTATTGGTGCTGGACCTGTAGCTTCAGCCCCCCACCATTGGCAGGGGGTTGGTGCTGGACCTGTAGCTCCAGCCCCCCTCTACTGGCAGGGGGTTGGTGCTGGACCTGTAGCTCCAGACCTCACCCTCTACTGGCAGGGTGTTGGTGCTGGACCTGTAGCTCCAGCCCCCTCTACTGGCAGGGGGGTGGTGCTGGACCTGTAGCACTAGCCCCCCTCTACTGGCAGGGTGTTAGTGCTGAACCTGTAGCTCTAGCCCCCCCACTGGCAGGGTGTTGCTGGACCTGTAGCTCCAGCCCCCTCTACTGGCAGGGGGTTGGTGCTGGACCTGTAGCTCCAGCCCCCCTCTACTGGCAGGGGTTTGTGCTGGACCTGTAGCTTCAGCCCCCCTCTACTGGCAGGGGTTGGTGCTGCACCTGATGCTTCAGCCCCCTCTACTGGGGGGGTTGGTGCTGGACCTGAAGCTCCAGCCCCCCCCTCTACTGGCAGGGGTTGGTGCTGGACCTGTAGCTCAGCCCCTCTACTGGCAGGGGTTGGTGCTGCACCTGAGCTCCAGCCCCCTCTACTGGCAGGGGGTTGGTGCTGGACCTGTAGCTCCATCCCCCTCTAATGGCAGGGGTTGGTGCTGGACCTGTAGCTCCAGCCCCCTCTACTGGCAGGGGGTTGGTGCCTGTAGCTCCAGCCCCCTCTACTGGCAGGGGGTTGGTGCTGGACCTGTAGCTCCATCCCTCCTCTAATGGCAGGGGTTGGTGCTGGACCTGTAGCTCCAGCCCCCTCTACTGGCAGGGGGTTGGTGCTGGACCTGTAGTCCAGCCCCCCTCTACTGGCAGGGGTTGGTGCTGGACCTGTAGCTCCAGCCCCCTCTACTGGCAGGGGGTTGGTGCTGGACCTGTAGCTCCAGCCCTCTTCTACTGGCAGGGGGTTGGTGCTGGACCTGTAGCTCCAACCCCCTCTCTGGCAGGGGGTTGGTGCTGGACCTGTACTTCCAGCCCCCCTCTACTGGCAGGGGGTTATGCTGGACCTGTAGCTCCAGCTCCTCTAATGGCAGGGGGTTGGTGCTGGACCTGTAGCTCCAGTACCCTCTACTGGCAGGGGGTTGGTGTGGACCTGTAGCTCAGCCCCCCTCTACTGGCAGGGTTGGTGCTGGACCTGTAGCTCCAGCCCCTCTACTGGCAGAGGGTTTATGCTGGACCTGTAGCTCCAGCCCTCTTCTACTGGCAGGGGGTTGGTGCTGGACCTGTAGCTCCAACCCCCTCTACTGGCAGGGGGTTGGTGCTGGACCTGTAGCTTCAGCCCCCTCTACTGGCAAGGAGTTGGTGCTGGACCTATAGCTCCATCCCTCCTCTAATGCCAAGGGGTTTGTGATGGATCTGTAGCTCCATCCACCCTCTATTGGCAGGGGTTGGTGTTGGACCTGTAGATCCAGCTTCCCTCAACTGGCAGGGGTTGGTGCTGGACCTGTAACTCCAGCCGCCCTCTACTGGCAGGGAGTTTGTGCTGGACCTGTAGCTTCAGCCCCCCTCTACTGGCAGCAGGTTGGTGCTGGACCTGTAGTTCCAGCCTCCCTCTACTGCCAGGAAGTTGGTGCTGGACCTGTAGCTCCAGCCTACCTCTACAGGCATGGGGTTGGTGTTGGACCTGTAGCTCCAGCCCCCCTCTACTGGCAGGGGGTTGGTGTTGGACCTGTAGCTCCAGCCCCCCTCTACTGGCAGAGGGTTGGTGCTGGACCTGTAGCTCCAGCCCATCTCTACTGGCAGGGGGTTAGTGCTGGACCTGTAGCTCCAGCCCCCCTCTACTGGCAGGGGGTTGGTGCTGGACCTGTAGCTCCAGCCCCTCTCTACTGGCTGGGGGGGAGGGGTTGGTGCTGGACCTGTAGCTCCAGCTCCCCCTTCTACTGGCAGGGGGTTGGTGCTGGATTTGTTGTTCCAGTCCCCCCTCTACTAGCAGGGGGTTGGTGCTGGACCTGTAGCTCCAGCCCCCTCTACTGGCAGGGGGTTGGTGCTGGACTTGTAGCTTCAGCCTCCCTCTACTGGCAGGGGGTTGGTGCTGGACCTGTAGCTCCAGCCCCCTTCTACTGGCAGGGGGGTGGGGCTGGACCTGTAGCTCCAGCCCCCCCCCCCTCTACTGGAAGGGGATTGGTCCTGGACCTGTAGCTCCAGCCCCCCCTCTACTGGCAGGGGGTTGGTGCTGGACCTGTAGCTCCAACCCCCCCCTCTCCTGGCAGGGGGTTGGTGCTGGACCTTTAGCTTCAGCCCTGCCTCTACTGCCAGGGGGTTGGTGCTGAACCTGTAGCTCCAGCCCCCCCCCCCCTCTACTGGCAGGGGGTTGGTTCTGGACCTGAAGCTCCAGCCCACCACTACTGGCAGGGGTTTGGTGCTGGAAATGTACCTCCATCCCCCCTCTACTGGCAGGGGGTTGATTCTGGACCTGTACCTCCAGCCCCACCCATCTAGTGGCAGGGGGTTTGGCGTTGGACGTATAGCTCCAGACCCCATCTACGGGCAGGGGGTGGTGCTGGACCTGAAGCTCCAGCCCTCCTCTACTAGCAGGGGGATGGTGCTGGACCTGTAGCTCCAGCCCCCTCCCCCCCCTCTACTGGCTGGGGTTGGTTCTGGACCTGTAGCTCCAGCCCACCTCTACTGGCAGGGGGATGGTGCATTACCTGTAGGTCCAACCCCCTCTACTGGCAGGGGATTGGTGCTGGACTAGTAGCTGCAGACCCCTTCTACTGGCAGGGGGTTGGTGCTGGATCGCTGGACCTGTAGCTCCAGCCCCACTCTACTGGCAGGGTGGATGGTGCTGGACCTGTAGCCCCAGCCCCTTTCTATTGGCAGGGGGTTGGTGCTGGACCTGTAGCTCCAGACCACCTCTATTGGCAGGGGGCTGGTGCTGCGACCTGTAGCTCCAGCCCCTCTCTACTGGCAGGGGGTTGGTGCTGGACCTGTAGCTCCAGCCTCCTATCTACTGGCTGTGGAGGTTGGTGCTGGACCTGTAGCTCCACCCCCCCCATCCTCTACTGGCAGGAGGTTGGTGTTGGACCTGTAGCTCCTTCTTACCTCTACTGGCAGGTGGAATGGTGCTGGACCTGTAGCCCCAGCCCTCTCTACTCAGGGGGTTGGTTCTGAACCTGTAGCTCTGGCCCCCCTCTACTGGCAGGGGTTGGTGCTGGACCTGTACCTTCAGCCCCCTCTACTCAGGGGGTTGGTTCTGGACCTGTAGCTCTAGCCCCCCTCTACTGGCAGGGGGTTGGTGCTGGACCTGTAGCTCCAGCCTCACTCTACTCGCAGGGGGAGAGATGGTGCTGGACCTGTAGCCCCAGCCCTCTCTACTCAGGGGGTTGGTTCTGAACCTGTAGCTCTGGCCCCCCTCTACTGGCAGGGGGTTGGTGCTGGACCTGTACCTTCAGCCCCCTCTACTCAGGGGGTTGGTTCTGGACCTGTAGCTCTAGCCCCCCTCTCCTGGCAAGGGGTTGGTGCTGTACCTGTAGCTTCAGCGCCCCCTCTCCTGACAGTTGGATGGTGCTGGACCTGTAGTTCCAGCCCCCCTCATGTGCCAGGAATTTGGTGCTAGACCTATAGCGCCAGTCCCCTCCCCCCTCTACTGGCAGGGGGTTGGTTCTGGACCTGTAGCTCCAGTCCCCTCTCCTGGAATTTGGGAATGGTGCTGGACCTGTAACTCAAGCCCCTTTCTACTGGCAGGGGGTTGGTGCTGGACCTATAGCTCCAGCCCTCCCCCCCCCCCCCCCGTCTACTGGCAGGGGGGGATGGTGCTGGATCTGTAGCCCCAGCCCCTTTCTACTGGCAGAGGTTTGGTGCTGGACCTGTAGCTCCAGCCTCCCCTCTCTTGGCAGGGGGTTGGTGCTGGACCTGTAGCTACAGCCCCCCTCTAATGGTAGGGGCTTGGTCCTGGACCTGTAGCTCTAGCCCCCCCCCCCTCTACTGGCAGGGGGTTGATTCTGGGCCTGTAGCTCCAGCCCACCACTATACTGGCAGGGGGTTGGTGTGGGAAATGTAGCTCCAGCCCCCTCCTCTACTGGCAGGAGGTTGGTGCTAGACCTGTACCTTCAGCCCCCCTCTACTGGCAGGGGGTTGGTTCTGGACCTGTAGCTCCAGCCCACCTCTACTGTCAGGGGGCTGGTGCTGGACCTAAAGCTCCAGCCCCTCTCTACTGGCAGGGGGTTGGTTCTGGATCTGTAGCTTTAGCCCACCTCTACTGCATGTCAAGGATTTGGGAATAATGATGTCCGACGATGTAACGTTTAGGGAGCATAACCAAGCAAATATCGCATCAGCCAGAAAAATGATCGGATGGATTACGAGAACTTTCAAATCCAGGGATCCCATCACAATGGTTGTACTCTTCAAGTCACTTGTGTTGTTCCGTCTCGAGTACTGTTCAGTACTCAGTCCCCCCGTTTAGAGCAGGAGAGATTGCTGAAATAGAGGGAATACTGAGAACATATACGGCACGCATAGACCAGATAAAACACCTAAATTATTGGGATCGTCTCAAAGCTCTTTAAATGTACTCTCTAGAAAGGAGACGAGAGAGATACCAAGTAATATACACATTGAAAATACTGAAGGGTCAGGTCCAAAATGTACACAGTAAAATAACAACGTACTGGATTGAACGATATAGAAGAAAATGCATGATTGAACCAGTGAAGAGCAGGGGTGCCATAGGCACAATCAGAGAGCACTGTATAAACATCAGAGGTCAGCGCTTGTTCAACGTCCTCCCAGGGACTATAAGAAATATTGCCGGAACAACCGTGGACATCTTCAAGAGAAAACTGGACGGTTTTCTAAAAGAAGTTCCGGGTCAGCCGGGCTGTGGTGGGTATGTGGCCCTGCGGGCCGCTCCAAGCAACAGCCTGGTGGACCAGACTCTCACAAGTCGAGCCTGGCCTCGGGCCGGGCTTGGGGAGTAGAAGAACTCCCAGAACTCCATCAACCAGGTACTGGCAGGGGGTTGGTGCTGGACCGCTGGACCTGTAGCTCCAGCCTCACTGTACTGGCAGGGGGTTGGTGCTGGACCTGTAGCTTCAGCCCCCCTACTGGCAGGAGGTTGGTGCTGGACCTGTAGCTTCAGCCCCCACCTACTGGCAGGGGGGTTGGTGCTGGACCTGTAGCTTCAGCCCCCACCTACTGGCAGGAGGGTTGGTGCTGGACCTGTATCTCCAGCCCTCCCTGTACTGGCAGGGGGTTGGTGTTGGACCTGTAATTCCAGCCCCCCTCTACTGGCAGGGAAGTTTATGCTGGCATTGTCTGGGCGTTTGTTGGCAGTTCTAAGGCTTCAGTCTCTTCGAACCCATCAGTGGTCTGTTTTGGTTCACTGTCTTCCTGAATGCTTTCCCGGTTGGTTGTGTAGTGTCACCCACTCTTGTGCCTCTGTGAGGGGAGCCAGGATCCCGGGTTCAATAGAGGATCACAGGTTCAATCACCATGCAGGACAGAAATGGTTCACATGCTTCCTTTCACCTGTTAGGTCTGTTCACCTACCAGTAAATATTTATCCCAGGGGTAGGAAACTATTGTAAATTATAAGTCATGGAAAGTCAGTAGTTGACCTTGGGGAACCTCGATAAACCTAAGAACAGGCTTCCTCTCCACAAAATGCAACTCAATATCTTGTGATATGACCTATGAGAGAAAATAAAAAACTTACTGTTAACTGCTTCTGGGGGATCTGTCCAGTGATTTCTTGAACTTAATTCATGATGCTGGAGGCTGAGTCTCCCAGGTGTACGGGGTCAGCTGTGGCACCTGTCTCTGTGGTCATCATCTCCAGGGCCTCCCTGATGGTCTCCTGCACCTGCCATTACCAACACAAACATTAATGGTGGAGGCTGAGTCTCCCAGGTGTATGGGGTCAGCTGTGGCACCTGTCGCTGTGGTCATCATCTCCAGGGCCTCCCTGATGGGTCTCCTGCACCTGTCATTACCAACACAAACATTAATGGTGGAGGCTGAGTCTCCCAGGTGTACGGGGTCAGCTGTGGCACCTGTCTCTGTGGTCATCATCTCCAGGGCCTCCCTGATGGTCTCCTGCACCTGCCATTACCAACACAAACATTAATGTTGAACCTGGACTATAATGAAGCATCAGGCACTGAGTAAAGTAACTGGACTATAATGAAGCATCAGGCTCTCAGTAAAGTAACTGGACTATAATGAACCATCAGGCTCTGAGTAAAGTAACTGGACTATAATGAACCATCAGGCTCTGAGTAAAGTAACTGGACTATAATGAAGCATTAGGCTCTGAATAAAGTAACTGGACTATAATGAAGCATCAGGCACTGAGTAAAGTAACTGGACTATAATGAAGCATCAGGCTCTGAGTAAAGTAACTGGACTATAATGAAGCATTAGGCTCTGAATAAAGTAACTGGACTATAATGAAGCATCAGGCACTGAGTAAAGTAACTGGACTATAATGAAGCATCAGGCTCTGAGTAAAGTAACTGGACTATAATGAAGCATCAGGCTCTGATGTTTCGGTCTGTCCTGGACCATTCTCAAGTCGATCGACTTGAGAATGGTCCAGGATGGACCGAAACGTCGTCGTCCCTTCAACTTCTAGTGTGTGGTCTGGTCAACATACTTCAGCCACGTTATTGTGACTCATCGCCTGCATCAGGCTCTGAGTAAAGTAACTGGACTATAATGAAGCATCAGGCACTGAGTAAAGTAACTGGACTATAATGAACCATCAGGCTCTGAGTAAAGTAACTGGACTATAATGAAGCATTAGGCTCTGAATAAAGTAACTGGACTATAATGAAGCATCAGGCACTGAGTAAAGTAACTGGAGTATAATGAAGCATCAGGCTCTGAGTAAAGTAACTGGACTATAATGAAGCATCAGGCTCTGATGTTTCGGTCCGTCCTGGACCATTCTCAAGTCGATCGACTTGAGAATGGTCCAGGATGGACCGAAACGTCGTCGTCCCTTCAACTTCTAGTGTGTGGTCTGGTCAACATACTTCAGCCACGTTATTGTGACTCATCGCCTGCATCAGGCTCTGAGTAAAGTAACTGGACTATAATGAAGCATTAGGCTCTGAATAAAGTAACTGGACTATAATGAAGCATCAGGCTCTTAGTAAAGCAACTGGACTATAATGAAGCATCAGGCTCTGAGTAAAATAATTTCACAATATAAGTAATGGTGTTTCTCTACACTGACCACAGTGTAGAGAAACACCAAGATGACAGTTGACTTTATTAATACAAATGTTTCCTATATATAAAGTCAACTCTTATCTTGATGTGTCTCCATGTCAAAAGTATTTATATAGAGGCAATACTACACTCAGTTGTGTGAGAACAATGTGACCTTCAGTAGTGTACCTTCACTGAGGTGTGGACAGTCTTGACATCTGGGAAGAGTTCCTGGCACTTCCGGAGCCAATCATCTATCTTCATGCTGCACCCATCAGCTGTGTCTATGGTTGTGCCAACCTCCTGTGGAGTGTTGACTGTGCCGAGGCTCCCCAACATGGCCTGCAGCTGAGTCTTCCCTTCCTCTCCTTGTGTTGTCATATCCACCACACTGGTATCCTCCAGTTCCAAGAGTTTCATTGCTGACTTATTCTGCTCTACCAGAGCATAGAGTCTGTCCTGGAGCTGGAGGTGATGAGTCTTCCAGTCCCCCAGCTGCCCCCGGTACTCCCCCAGCTGGGACAGTACCTCTTCACAGCTAATAATGAGGCGGCTGATGCTGCTCATCTGCTCCTGCACCATGGAGCGTAATGTCTTACTGATGCCTTTGGCAGGACCTTCATAGGGTTTTGCTGGCACTACTTCCTCAGTTGTTAGTTGGATATTTTTGAGTTTCCTAACTAAAGCCTCCACAGCATAGTTAATTGGGAACTGAGTAGAGGCTGTGGCAGCGTGCTCGGCACGGCAGCTGGGGCAGGTCAGCTGACCATTCTTGATAGCATTGTCAATACACTGGGAGCAGAATGTGTGGCCACATGGCAGTGTGCGAGGTCGTAGCCGATTTTCGGCATAATCGTTAAAACACACTGAACATTCCTCTGGCTTGTTATCCTGTGGAAAAGAATATTTAGTTTGCTAGATGTATTTACAACTAAAACTAATATTACAGTACTTTATTTACTAATACAAATTACATAATATTGTTATACATTCTTTGCATTAACTATTTCAGAGCAGGGTTAATATTACTGACAGATTAACACATTCACAGCAAGGCCAATATTTTTTATAAACATATCCTGGAGTATGGGATAATATATTTGGTAACATATTGCAGCAGCAGGGCTCTTTGTAAGCCATACCTGAGAGTACAGATTAACAAAACCCGTCCTTACTTTATTATGAATAATGGAAGTAAATGTATGTATCGTAAGTGATAATGGGGGAAGGATCAAGTATTCTTAGTCTAAGTTGGACAATAAGTGCACTGTGGGTTACATCTTAACACATGGGTTTTATTGAACAACTCTGGATTATTTTACACTTACTATGGGAACACACAATTACGTTACGGGACTGTCGAAATATCGTAAGTAGAAGCGATTTTTCCCATAAGAAATAAAGGGAATTGAATTAATCCGCTCCCCACCCTCCAAAATATTAACATACAAATACATTTTATACTGAATACAATGTTTTTTTCTAACTACAATACAGTACCAAAGTGTCTCTTACCTTTATGGCTCTTGATGGCGTATGGAAGATGGTGATAAGGGGGGAGGAAGAGAGTTGTTCCTGTTTGGAAGGGGAGTCCCCTTCCATTATCACATCAGGCAGTGATGTTTTCTCTGGGGTACTCTCTTTCCTACGTTTTGTCTGAATACCACTAGGACCTGGTTATGATTCAGTGCTTGTTTGTCTCACTACAAATTTGTCAAGAGGCATTTGTTGTTCCCTTAATTTTAACATTTGTCTGTAATGATGCATCAGTGTCATTGAATAGGTTAAGGCAACGACCTACTGCAGCTTGATTTGGGCGAGTCGTTTCAACAAAGGTTTGCAAATCTTCCCATGCTGCACACATTTTCTTAATTGTTGAGGAAGAAACATTCTGTACTCTTGTATCTGCTATATGCTCATCCTTACATGGGTTTTCATATGTTGAGCCTTACCACTGACTTTCCTGGGACTCATGGCAAGGTATATAATAATTACTTTAATGTTCAAAATGCAAAAAATCACCACAAAAGCGGAATTTCTTATAGGCGCGATCGTCACTAAGCAGGCAGCTGTAGTAAACTGAGGCAGGTCGGCCGCGTGACTGGGAACCACTCGCTCTGTCGACCCGAACGTGTACCAACAAATATCGTAAGTCGACGACACCATCAGATGTCGAGTCGCATTTTTCGATGAAATTCACATCGTAACTCGAAATTATCGCAAGTAGGGGCAATCGTATGTTGAGGTGCCACTGTATATTTTATATATATATATATATAATATATATATATATATATATATATATATATATATAATTATATATATATATATATATATATATATAGCGGGCGGAGTGTATCGTGATCTGGCCTGTACTCCTCTTGACATACCAGAAAACATTCTAAGGAAACTACTCCAAGCTTGTACTAAAGAGGCATCCTTCTTGAGCCTGGATGGGCACATGTATAAGCAAGTAGATGGGGTCGCCATGGGTTCTCCCCTAGGTGTTCTGTTTGCAAACTTCTACATGGGTACCATCGAACAAAAGGTCTTCGTCGACATGAACTTGAAACCGGCCATATACTGCAGGTATGTTGACGACATTTTTACTCAGGTACCTGAGGTCAGACATCTGCAGGAGCTGAAGGAGGCATTTGAGCGGAATTCTGTGTTGCATTTCACCTACGAGATGGAGAAGGATGGGAAGCTGCCCTTTCTAGATGTAACAGTCATGGAAAGGAGCGGAGGTTTCCACACTGCAGTCTACACTAGAGAAACAAACATAGGAATGTGCCTCAATGCCAATAGTGACTGCCCAGACAGGTACAAGAGGAGTGTTGTTAACGCTTATGTCGACCGTGCTCTCAGCCACAGCTCAGGATGGAAGCAAGTCGATGAAGAACTTCGTAGGGTAAGGCAGGTCCTAGTCAACAATGGCTTCTCCAATGGTTTCATTGAAGACATCATAAGAAGGAAGGTGAAATGCCATGCAACCTCTGAAGAGACAACTAACACAACACCTGTACCCCCTATTAGACTATTTTACAGGAACTTCTTTTCCACAGCTCATAAAACGCAGGAAAGGGTCCTGAAAGATATTGTTAATAGAAACGTTACCCCTACAGACAAAAATCAGAAGATACAATTGACGATTTACTATAAAACCAAGAAAACTGCCAACCTACTCATGAGAAACTCTCCAGACACAAAGCAGAACGCTTTGAAAGAGACCAATGTCGTCTATGCCTTCAAATGCCCACTTAGGGACTGTAAGCCTCAAAGAACTCAGTATATAGGCAAGACAACAACATCTCTTTCCAGGCGATTAACGATACATAAGCAACAGGGCTCCATTAAGGAACATATAATCTCTTCCCACAACCATACCATCACCAGAGAAGTCTTAACAAAAAACACGGAAATCATCGATAGATACACCGATAGCAGGCAGCTTGATATCTGCGAGGCACTACACATTAAGAAGTCAAGACCAGCAATCAACAGCCAATTAATGCACAACTATATTCTACCCACTTCAAGACTCCGCACCAATATAGAAGCATCAAGAAATATGGGCCAATAGGCCGTTTGCATTTACTTCCATTCTTCCCCTTTAACTTTACCCAATATTTCGTGTTCTATCTTGTGTTGAAAGTTTGTTTTCACCTCATCCAAAACTGTTGTAACATATCACCTCACCCAAATGCAGGTATATAAAATGAAAAGCCATTTGAATTATAGCATAGTAAGAAATCTGTTTAGTGTTTGCAGGTTATAGTTGTGTGCGTGTAAACTAAAGTCTTTGAAAATGTAATAAGTTATTACGAAACGCGTTTAAGTGTGGCATCAGACTAGAAATAAAAATGAATTTTGGAGAACTGATTTTTCAATTACCATCGACAGTGAAAAGAAACATAAGAAATATTGAGAAAATTTGTGTTAGAATTATTAATCTTATTTTTTCGGTCATATTTAACAATATATGTCTACAGGAAAGAATGCTACCAAAATATACAAATATATATATATATATATATATATATATATATATATATATATATATATATATATATATATATATATATATATATATATATATATATATATATATATATATATATATATATTAGTATATTTTGGTAGCAGTCTTTCCTGTAGACATATATTATTAAATATGACTGAAAAAGTAAGATTAATAATTCTAACACGAATTTTCTCTATCTTTCTTACATTTCTTTTTCACTGTTGATGGTAATTCAAAGATCAATTCTCCAAAATTCATTTTTATTTCTAGTCTGACGCGACACTTGAGCGCGTTTCGTAAAACTTATTACATTTTCAAAGACTTTAGTATACAAACACACAACTGAAACTGAATAGAGCTTACACATCTTCGAGGTTTATATCTACATTTGGGTGAGGTGGATGAGGTGAAAAAACGAACTTTCAACAATGGGTATTAAATTCCAACACAAGACAGAACACGAAACAATGGGTATTAAATTCAAACACAAGACAGAACACAAAACAATGGGTATTGAATGGAAGTAATTGTAGAAAGCCTATTGATCCATATTTCTTGATGCTTCTATATTGGAGCGGAGTCTTGAAGTGGGTAGAATATAGTTGTGCATTAATTGGCTGTTGATTGCTGGTGTTAACTTCTTGATGTGTAGTGCTTCGCAGACGTCAAGCTGCCTGCTATCGCTGTATCTATCGATGATTATCAAACAACTATCTATCTAACAACACAGAAATCATCGATAGATACAGCGATAGCAGGCGGCTTGACATGTGTACACCCTGAGTAACATGTCCCACGGTGCGCATGAAGTATATATACGCCATAGGGTGCCAGGCCCGATTCAAATGGGCCGCGGCTACACGGGGTTCACAGTAACGTCCTCAGGGCTCTTGTAAACAGACGCCATTTTTTTAAAAAATCGTGGGCAATATTCTCAGGTGTAAGAGGCACAGTACTGTTGGAGCAACCAAGGCTGGCGCACACAGCATGAGCGAACAGCATTGCTGTTCAGCTTGTGACCACAGCATCGCCGAAAAATGTCAAAATATATAATTGTTATTATTTAGCGATGACAATATTACAGATGACCCATGACTGTGATATAAATAACCAGGGTTGTGATAATAGCAGGATTGTTGTAATAATTAGCGCTGTGGGAGGAGTAATGCTGAGAGACGGAGGGAGACAGCATCGTTTACTGACTGTGTGGCCACCTGTTATTGTTTGCATTCACCATACCAGGTCAGTGGTTCTCTATGGTGAACACAAATGTAGATACTTATATATAATGTGTGTATTAGTGTAATAACAGCAAAAGGATTATGCTGGGAGGAGCCATTTGGGTGACTTGGTGACGTCGTCTGCACGATTTGTCTAGCTGTTTAGAGGGTGGCCACTATGCTCTTTGGGCGCACTACAAGCTTAGGTGTACAGTTACGGTGCATAAAACATGTAGATACTTATATATAATATGTGTATATAGGGTAATAACACTGCAAACAGTATTGTTGGGGGAGAAAGTTTAGTGCGTGTGACCTTGAATGAGTGAGGGAGCCGCCAGCCGCCATCTGTGTATAGCGACGACTCTTAGTGCCTGAACTAACTATATCAGCTTAGCTTTACAGTTGTGGTGAACAAAATATATACATACTTATATATAACGTCTGTATATAGTGTAATAACACCACAAATGGTATTGTTGGGGGAAGAAAGTTTAGTGCGTGTGTTGAGGGAGTAGCAGCGAGTGGCTGGCTGGTGTGTGGTGGTAACTCTTCGTTGCTTTTCGACTCTCAATACCAACTTAGTGATTCGTTATGGTGACCAAAACATGCAGATACTTATATATAACCTGTGTATAGAGTGTAATAGCAGCAAAACTATTTGTTTATTGTTTTATAAACATAATTGAATCACTAATATGCACATCATACTTTTGAGTATAGCGATTATTCACCACTTTTATTACATAAATATATTACAATACACACTATTGAATAATATTACTGCAAAAAAACTAAGAAAAAATAAATCGAAGACATTGAAACAATTAGGTAATAATATCTTTGTGGCAACTCCCACCTGTCAGCGCGGGTGACGCTGACGGGTCTGATGACCGCGCTGTCAACGCCCACTTTTTGCCAGACTTCCTCGGTCAATTGCGCCCAAAATATGTCACCTACGATTTTTTTTTATTTTTCCCGTGCTCAGGGGACACAAATTAACATGTCTAGAAGACGAAAAAAAAATTTTGAATTCTTTTTCTTGCGCACAGGGGTGTAAATGTCCCCAGGACCCCTGAGCAGTGTAAGGGTTAAACAGCTTTGATTTTATACCTGCATTTGGGTGAGGTGATATGTTACAACAGTTTTGGATGAGGTGAAAACAAATTTTCAACACAAGACAGAACACGAAACAATGGGTATAATATTTTGTAAGTTAAAAGGAAGAATGTAAGTAACTGCAATGGGCCTATTGGCCCATATTTCTTGATGCTTCTATATTGGTGCGGAGTCTTGAAGTGGGTAGAATATAGTTGTGCATTAATTGGCTGTTGATTGCTGGTATCGCTTCTTAATGTGTAGTGCCTCGCAGATATCAGCCGCCTGCTATCGCTGTATCTATCGATGATTTCCGTGTTTTTTGATAAGACTTCTCTGGTGATGGTCTGGTTGTGGGAAGAGATTATATGTTCCTTAATGGAGCCCTGTTGCTTATGCATCGTTAATGATGCATAAGCCATTCTATAGGCCATTGCTCCCCTTGCCTCTCTGAGGGGGCCAGGTTCTGGCCGTGGTCCCCGGTAGGCCCTAGAACTCCATACACATGACTGATGCCAAAGTCTGACATTAGCATATCAGCCTGGTAAAGCTCCGGGGAGCCTCCGGGTCTCACCCAGAAAATGGCGTTTCATTACATTCAACGCTGGTTTTTTCCAATATTTTGACTATAACACTTGTCAATGACACAGGTCTATATTTGATGGGATCTTCCCTGCTGCCACTGTTGTAGATTGCTGCTGCCTCTAATATCAACAGGGAATCTGAAATAGGTAGTACAGTGAATATCAACCTTGTAGTGCAAACATTTGTTCTGTGTTAGCCTTTTTCCACACATCTGCTAGGACTCCTGTTCACGGGGATGCCTGAAAAAATCTGTTAAGTGGAATGCTGAGCTCAAGTGCACATTCTCTCAAAACCCATGGTGAAACTCCATCTGGACCAAATGCTTTGTTCTTACTTAGCTCCTTTGGCATTTTTTTCACTTTATATTCAGACACCTCTATGAAATGTGAGAAATCTTTAAAGAATTCGGATAAAGAAAGAGATCTAGAAGTGGTTCTAGATAAAAAGCTATCACCTGAGGACCACAAAAGAACATTGTGTGAAGAGCCAATGCTACACTTTCTAACTTCAGAATTGCTTTTAAATACATGGATGGCAAAATACTAAAGAAATTATTCACAACTATTGTCAGACCAAAACTGGAATATGCAGTGGTTGTATGGTGCCCATATCTTAAGCAGCACATCAACAAACTGGAAAAGGTGCAGAGACATGCAACTACTGTAATTTACTCGTGGAAAATAGTAGAGGGGCTGGTCCCAAATCTGCACACAGAAATAATATCATTTGAGACCGGAAGGTATGGCAGCATGTGCAGAATACCCCCGTTGAAGAGCAGAGGTTCAATAGGTACTCTGAGAGAACTCTGTCAACATCAGAGGCCTGATACTGTTCAACACGCTTCCACTAAATATAAGAGGCATAACTGGCCGATCCCTCACAATGTTCAAGAGAGAACTCAATAAGCACCTCCAAATGATACCTGATTAACCAGGCTGTGATTTATACGTCAGGCTGCGAGTAGCCGCATTCAACAGCCTGGTTGACCAATCCAGCAACGAGGAGGCCTGGTCGACGACCGGGCAGCGGGGACGCTAAGCCCAGAAAACACCTCAAGGTAGCCTTAAGGCAAGGCTAAAAGTTTTGTGAAGAAATGTTTGCACTGCAAGGTTGATATTCACTATGTCACCTATTTCAAACTCCCAGTTGATATTAGAGGCAGCAGCAATACAGTTGCTTTTACAAGTTTCATTGTGTAGCCTAAGGCTTATCTTCATTGTATCTAGAGGCGGTTTACCTGCTTGATGGGGTTCTGGGAGTTGTTCTACTCCTACTTCTACTCTACTGGAAGTACTTGAGGAGTACTCTCTACTCCTCAAACTCTGACTTGTGAGAGTTTGGTCCACCAGGCTGTTGCTTGGAGCGGCCCACATACCCACCACAGCCAGGTTGGTCCAGCACTCCTTGGAGAAACCTATCTAGTTTTCTCTTGAAGATGTCCATGGTTGTCCCAGCAATATTTCTTATGCTTGCCAGGAGAATGTTGAACAACCGCGGACCACTGATGTTTATACAGTGTTCTCTGTGCCTACGGCACCCCTGCTCTTCACTGGTTTTATTGTGCATTTTCTTTCATATCATTCACTATAGTATGTTGTTATTTTACAGTGTAGATTTGGAACCTGGCCCTCTAGTATTTTCCATATGTATATTATTTGATATCTCTCTCGTCGTCTTTCTAGTGAGTACATTTGGAGGGCTTTGAGACGATCCCAATAATTTAGGTGCTTTATCGGGTCTATGTATGCCGTATATGTTCTCTGTATTCCCTCTATTTCTGCAATCTCTCCTGCTCTGAAGGGTAAAGTGAGTACTGAGCAGTACTCATGATGCGACAACACAAGTGATTTGAAGAGCACAACCATTGTGATGGGATCCCTGGATTTGAAAGTTCTCGTAATCCATCATTTTTCTGGCTGACGCAATATTTGCTTGGTTATGCTCCCTAAACATTAGGTCGTTAGACATCATTATTCCCAAATTCTTTACATGGTGCTTACCTACTATGGGCAAATTTGATTGTGTTATGTACCCTGTATTATGTTTAACCCCTGTGTGGCTCCAGGCTATTTAGCATTTGTCACCCACAGGCGCATAAAAAAAAAAATTTTTCTTTTAAACCTGTTAATTTGTGTTCTCTGATCATGGGAAAAATAATAAAAAATATCGTAAGTGGCATATATTGCCCGCTATAGGGCGGGGAAGTCTGGCAAAAAACAGGCGCTGACTCAGCGTGCGTCCCAAGCGGTCTGTTGCTCGCCAGCTGTCAGGCAGGAGTGGCCACAAAGAGATAATTACCTAATTATTTCAATGTCTCTGATTGATTTTTCATAGTATTTTTGCTGTAATATTATTCAATAGTGTGTAGTGTGATATATTTATATAATAAAATGAGTGAATCATCGCTGTACTCAAAAATATGGTGTGCATATTGTTGATTCAATTATTATGTTCATCAAACAGTGAACAAATACTTTGTCGATTATTACACTATATACACAGGTTATATATAAGTATCTGCATGTTTTGTTCACCATAACGTACCATTAAGTCGCTAATATGAGTCAAAAAGCAACGAGGAGTGACCGCCACACACCAGCCAGCACTCGCTGCCACCCACTCCCTCAACACCTCACTCGCCCACATTCTCCTCCCACCATACTGTTTTTGCTTTTATTCACTATATACAGACGTTACATATAAGTATCTACATTCGTGTTCACCATAACGAACCACTAAGTTGGCATGCTGAGTGGCAGTGGCAACCAGTGGCAGCCCGCCTCTGGCTGCTACTTCCTCCCTCCCTCACCCACATTCTCCTCCCACAATACTGTTTTTGCTTTTATTCACTATATACAGATGTTATATGTAAGTATCTACATGTTTTGTTCACCACAACTGTACAACTAAGTTGATATAGTTAGTTCAGGCACTAAGAGACGTCGCTACACACAGTCAGGTGGTGGCTGCTTCCTTCACACATTCAAGGTCAGACGCACTAAAGTTTCACCCCCAACAATACTGTTTGTGGTGTTATTACCCTATATACAGACGTTTTAAACACTTTTATTATGTGTGATGTTAGTGCAACTGGCCTATAATTTTTTGCCAAGGCTTTACTCCCCCCCTTGTGCAACGGAGCTATATCTGCAGATTTAAGTGCTGCTGGTATGTCCCCTGTATCCAGGCTCTTTCTCCAAATTACGCTGAGTGCTCTCGCTACTGGTACTTTACATTTCTTTATGAATATTGAATTCCATGAGTCAGGCCCAGGAGCTGAGTGCATAGGCATATTGTCAATTTCTCTTTCAAAGTTTCCGAGTTTGTGGTAATATCCGTTATATTATCTGCAGCTTGAATGTCATTCATAAAGAAGCTGTCTGGGTCATCAACTTTCATGTTGTTTATTGGTGTGCTAAACATAGCCTCATACTGGCTTCTTAGAATTTCACTAATCTCTTTGTTGTCCTCTGTGTACGTACCTTCATTTGTAATTAACGGTCCAATACTGGTAGAGGTTTTGATTTTGATTTTGCGTATGTGAAAAAATATTTCGGATTTTTCCTTATCTCTTGTATAGCTTTCTGTTCCAATTCCATTTCCTCAGACTCATATGATCGCTTCAACGTTTGTTCTATTTCTTCGATCTCCCTGCTTAGGCTTATTTTCCTTGCTTGTGATAGTTGTGTCTGCCGAAGCATTTCCGTTATTTTTTTCCTTCTCCTGTACAGTTGTCTGTGTTCTCTTTCTTGAGTGGTCCTCTTTCTGCCCCTCCTCACAGGCATGTGCTTCAAGCAGACCTTGTAAGCTTCAGCTGTCAGTTGAGCTATTCCCTGTGTGGGAGTTTTGTCGCTTAAGACCGTCTCCCATTGAATGGTTGCAAGGTCTACATTTATTTTTTCCCAGTCGATCCTCTTATTGTTAAAATTGAATTGATTGAATATTCCTTCTCGCTTGTTGGGTCTCTTAGACCTACTACCGTTATTTATGCTAGTTCGCACTTCAATGAGCTTATGGACTGAGTATGAAGTATCTGAGATTGTGATGTCTCTGATTAGTTCATCATTGTTTGTGAACTAATGATGAAAGAAAACAAGTCTAGAAAACTAGAAAACAACAAAAACACACTAGAAAACAAGTCTAGTGTGTTTTCGTTCCTAGTTGGTTCTGTAATCTGTTGATTGAGCGAGAATTTGTCACAGAATCTCAAAAGTTCTCTGACCTGTGGTTGGTTATTTCCCGGGTCATTCCCTGCTATGATATTTGTGTTTGCCATTTCCATCTTAGACTCGGTAAATTGAAATCTCCAAGGAAGATTAACTCTTTTGCTGGCCTGGCAAGCGACCTGGCACACACTGCAACGAAGGCTGAGCATTGGCCGTGAGCGCACAAACCACACTCAAATGTTTATACAGTGTGACCTCACTCGAACGAGGCGTAGGCGTTATATGAGGCGAGGCCGATTCGTTTCACTGCGGAATTCGTTCTACCCGTCAGCCCCAGGCTGTCCCTCCCCTTCATGTGAAAAAACAAAGGTCCTACATCCACTATCAACAAAACAAAAAATCACAGAAAATCTATTTATTATGTATTTATCATTTTGAACATGGCACATGATAGAACAATCAATTGTAAACAATTCCATATTAAAATCAAAACTATGTGACTGTTATTGGTGGCTGCAAATATGATGTATGGCCAGGATTTCCATAAGCCAACTGTATCAGTCTACATAAATATTCATAAACAATTCATTTATTATGAAGTCTTCATTTTCACTATGGCATTTGATAGAACAATCACTTACAAACAATTTGGATTAAAAATTCTACATATATGAGCATTATTGAATCCAAAAAAGCAAAATCACATAATTTTCTCAACAAACTGAAGAGGAGGGGTGGTTGGCGGGCCGCCGGTGGTAGGGGAGGAGGGTCAGGGCCGGCCGCTGGTAGTCAGGTGCGGGAGGGGAGGGGAGGGGGGGGGGGTTGTAGCATGTTGGCGGTATAGGAGTGGGGGGGGGGTTGTAGCATGTTGGCGGTATAGGAGGGGGGGGGAAGGGTGGCAGCCAGACTGACAGGCCTTGGGCCAGACCAGGCCTCAGGCCAGGCCTCAGGCCAGACCTAAGGCCAGGCCTTGAACCCAGACCTCGACGAAACTCGACCCAATGTTGACTGCATAGAGGCTAGCCGCCTCCTTACCCCTCCCTCCCCCCCAATACATCCCCTCACCACTGACCCCACACATTATTATGAATTCTTCATTTTGACTACGGAATATGGTAGAGCGATGCATTACAAACCACTGAAATGGTAAAATTTTCTCTCCTAATTTTGTCAAAAGCAGCAAGTGAGCTTAGTATCGAGGCAGGCACGTGCTGTAGCAGTCAGCTGGTGTCTCTACTCACCCTCCTTCTCTGACGCCTTTCCACCCCCTAATACATCCTCTCACCACTGACACCACAATTTATTATAAATTGTTCATTTTGACTATGGAATATGATAGAGCTTTGTGTTGCAAACAACTGAAATGGTAACATTTTCTCAGCTAATTTGGTGAAAAGCAGACAGTGAGTGAACTATCGAGGTGGAGCATGGAGGTGCCAGCAACGTGTTGCCATTTACATGATAACTCGAGCCAGAGCTCTCCACTGACACAACCTGCCTCCCCTGACACCACTGTTACTCCATCTTCCCTGACAACTTCCACCACTGACACAACCAGCCTCCCCTGACACCACTATTACTCCAGCTTCCCTGACAACTTACACCACTGACAACCTGCCTTCCATGAGAATAACTTACACCACCTGCCCCCCCTAACAATAAACCCTAACTACTGACACCACTTGCCCCCCTGACAACAACTCTCACCAATGACCCTTGATACCATTTTATCATCCTTCAACCATTTATCCCTAGAAACAATGGGTAAGCATAATAAAACACTGTATAACTGTTTACACTTTGGCGAATCATAGATGATGACAGCCACCTCCGACGCTCAGTCTCGGTGACTGCTTGGATGAACAATCTTCGCTTAATCAAACATTTGTATGTTCCACTGAACATTTAGTACCTAATTCAATTTGTTCGGATCTTCTGGGAATTCGCTAGAACGGGGTTCGTTAGTGAGGATGAACTGTACTCTTTTCAGCTTTCTAACCTCAATTTTCATGCTACGTCATTCATTTTGCTATCAAACTGTTCACAATATAAAGGGGCACATTTAAAACCAGTCCCATAATATTCGGACAATAAATGGGATTTTTAAAAATGCATTAATTGATGATGGCATTACCTTCATCAGGGACTCAGCGTGTTTTGGTTTTATGATGTCGATACCCTCATCAGGCCGCGAAACCCCTGATATTATTAGTTGGTTTTTGTTAACCCTTGGGCTGCTCTCTTGCGATTTTAGCCTGCAACACGTCTTATAAAAGTGTTCATGTGTGTTTCCTGATCATGGGAAAAATAGAAAATAATTTGTGACATATTTTGACCACAATAGGGCGAGGAAGTCTGGCAAAAGTGAGGCGTTGACAGAGTAATCATCAGAGGCGGTCAGCTCCACCCGAGCTGTCAGGCGGGAGTTGCCACAAAAATATTATTACTTAATTATTTCAATGTTGATTTTTTTTTCTGTTTTTTTTCGAGTAATATTATTCAATAGTGTGTAGTGTGATATATTTATATAATAAAATGTGATCCATCGCTATACTCAAAAAGTATTGTGAGCATATTAGTGATTCAATTACAGTGCATCCTCACTCTAACGAACCCTACTCTAAAGCATTCCCGGATAATCCGAACAAATTGCATTTGGCGCTAAATGTTCAGGAGAACATACAAAAATTCATTTGTGTTGTTCCACTGATGGTGATGACCTAGGCTGGTATGGCAGGGCTGTGAGAGCTGTGTACTGTACACACTCTCCACATCGTTCACTTCAATATCGTATCACTAGTATCAGACACCTGTCTTAGGTCTTTTTCCAGATTTGAGTTATCAAAATCACTGGCATGCTCATCTTCAAGGAATATGCCCTGTAGTTTCAACATCAGAGAGTGTTTTCTCAAAAACATGGCCAACTAGAGACTGGGAGCTCAATATGGATACATACAAAATGGTTGCTACCTTGAATATGAGCTGCCCACAACCGTGGGGAATGCTGGGAATTTTTTTCAAGCTGGCAAACACCTCAGGAATCCATCTTGTACCCAAGTTTTGAACCCTACAATATACCTACGAGTGCCTTAACCACTGTGATGCGCCGAGTTTATTGTGACATTCCCCGTGCACATGAAATCAAGTGTTCCCCAAAAAATGTTTTTTTTAACCCTGAACATGTCTATGTAAAAATAAATACAAAATTCCACTTACTTGGCTGTGGGGACGTGGACAAGGTGCGCTGTGACGTCATCACGGCTGGTCGCCCGTACCAGAAACTCCCAGAAACAAGCGTGCAGGCCATTCAAGCATTGAGAGTTGCCACAAATATATTTTCAATTATTTGTTCTATGTATTTCCAATGCGGTTTTATTAGTTTTTTTATTGTATATGATGCATATTTTTGTTATTTACAATATGTATACAACAGAACGTTCATAATGTTCCATGGAACTGTGATACTGTGTGTCAGTAATGTATCCACAATGTTTATTGTTGCAATATTACTTGCTAAAAATTCACTAAGATTACAATATGTATAGTTTCACACACTATTTACACACTAACACACTGTATTACACAATTAGTACTTCGGAAGTGAGTAATAATCAATGAAGTAGTCCATGGTACAAAGCGCAACTTCGCTCTCGTTGTACCAGGTACAGATAGATTTTCGCTGTTTCTTTGTTCTGTGTGCTTGCAAATAACTCACTCACGTACACCCTTGGCTTTAGTACTTGTAAGTGGTATGTAGCCAAGCTCGTAATGCGTAAGGTAGTCTTGAAAATATCGCTTTGTAAGGTCCCTGACTGGAAGATTCAGTCATTTATAGCAAGTGTCAGTCAATCTAGAAGAGATTCAGCCATTCTGGAAGAGATTCAGCTAATCTTGAAAATATCTATGGAAAACACCACCATGGAAACCGCTAACACTGTTCATCTATGCTACTTGTATCAGATGCATCATCACTGAACCCAGAAAACGATTCATCTATGTATCACCTATATAAATTGGAGATGGCATAGGTGGCATGGGTGGCGTTCACAGCTACAACTGGATACGCTCGCTGTATCATCCTAATAGGTGTGGTATCACTTGCATCCGACCTTTGTGTTAGGTCCTTATTGCGCCTAGCTTCATCAATATCATGACCCTTATGTTCTTCAGCTATAAGGTCTGAATTTCAACACCAAAGAGCGATCTTTCAACACTGCGTCGGACAGGTGTTTGGGAGCCAGAGGGCGTGCAACCCCATGGTTACTCACTCAATACTAACCCAGCGAGCAGCCTAGGACATTCTGGAATTTTTTTCAAAGAAAGCTGCCTCTCACTGGGGTCCCAAGAGTTCATTTTGTATCCAACCTACCGCGAGCGTGTTTTGACCGTGTACAAAAAAAAAACTTTTGTCGGTGGGGACAGTTATTGGCGAAAAGCATTTGTCGTTTGGCACAGTGCAGTGGTTAAGGTGTTATGCGCACCCCTTGATCGAGCGAAATTAGGCGCTAATGCATTTCAGAGGGTTAATACACTCAACAAAACTGGTTAATAATACCATGACTAATACAATCAACATCACTGGGTAATGCCAATATGATGAATACACTCACCATCACTGGGTAATGAAAACACCAAGAATAACCCTTGTGTGGCTCCGGGCTATTTAGCATTTGTCACCCACAGGCGCATACCAAAAAAAAAAAAAAATTTTTCTTCCTAACCTGTTAAGTCGTGTTCCCTGACCATGAGAACAAAAAATTCAATTGAACTTACCGACGACGTAATTGAGCCGACAAGATGGGCGATGACGTCACACCATGCATGATCGCTCATGCACGGTGTGTCCCAGAGGCGTCGCGCGCGGTCTTCAAGCAGCCAGAGTTGCCACGAATTTATTTTCGCGGCATTATTTACAGTGTTTAGGCCTATTTTATTAGCAATATTAGTCACAATTGTGTTGCACATAATGTTACATCACAGTCATTGTCAATAAATGTTACATACATCGAGTATACACATGTGCACACAAATGTTTTCCATTATGCCATTATATTATGTATCACAATGTTCATTATTATATGTACACACAAGCATGCACTATGTACAGGCTTTTGCACTATTATTGCACATTTAGAATTCTTGGAGAGAGTGGTAGTCGTTGAAGCAGTCGACAGCACACAATGGAACTGCACACGCTTCACACCATGTTTGCACCACTTTACGTTTCTGTACTCTCCTTTTTGTTGTTTTACATACTAGGCATTCACGTTGGCCTATTGCACGCTTTCCAGCTGGTGGCAAATGTTTTAGTCTGTGTTGCTGAAAGGCCTCCATGTGAGCAAGCCTGGGTGTAGCAGCATGCTGCAACACTGGGTTCATGATTGGTCTTTGCATGCCAGGGACATCTTTACCAAACTTTGCTAATAACTGTGTTGCAAGTGTAAAAGCAAACGCACGGAAACTAGGTTTACGTCCAGTTTTCACCAGATACATATTATAGCAGTTCAACATGCTCATGTCAACATGATGGAAAAAATCTTTTTTCGTCCATTTCAATGTTTTCCGCACACACTCGATAGTGCCAACCATCATGTTAGCCTTATCAATCAAACGCATGTTGATATTACAGTATAGTCAAGAACACAATCTGGCTTATATACTGGTTCTTTCGTTACACAGTTCACCTTGCCACTGTTCAACATTGTACCCTCATGAATGGTTGTCAGCATGTTCACTTCTCTCTTGTCTTTCCACCGAACCGAGAGTATTTGATCACATTTCCGTAACTGGCACTCACCAACTGAGAGTCTACCGTCAAACACTGGCATTTCCCTCCTTCGTGCCTTTACTGTGCCAACCAATCCAGTTCTATTTTCAACCAAAAACTTAGTTAGCAATGGACTTGTATAGTAATTATCTGTGTATAAGATGTGGCCCTTGTTCATCCATGGTGCCATCAGTGACTTCACCACACTACCCGAGAAACCATGTTCGTCGTTACCGGGAATGTCTACATCACTAGCTGAATACAGAATCATGTGTAACACATATCCTGTTTCACAGTCACACAGTACAAAGAATTTCAATCCAAATCTTTTCGTTTGGAGGGAATATACTGCTTGAATGAAACATATCCTTTGAAAAGCACAAGGATTCGTCAATCACCAGCTTCTGTGCTGGTACGTAAAAATCTCTGAACTTATCAATCACTTCATTCATATAGTGCATCACTCGCCAAAGTCTATCATCCTCTGTCCGGTCCTCATTACATGCAAAATGCAGACACCTGAGGAGTATCTGAAACCTATCTCGGGATATATATTTCCCTAAGAAAGGTGTTGAATAGTCAGATCTTTGCTCCAGTAATCTGTGATAGCGTGTTTGACACAGTGCTTCATCAACATACATATTGCTAAAACACATACATTTCACCTACATTGGTGGTTTTCCAATGTTGCAATCATGAAAATTCTGTTATCTCTCTTCTAATGAGATGAGCCGCATGAAGGTTCGTTTGGTGTACAATATATTCCATGAGCGGCTCATCATAGAATGCTGTAAAATAAAATAGGATATGAGTGTAAAATTCACTCATATCCTCTCCATTATCAGGAAAAAGCTCGGTAATCCCATCTTTATTGTCAAAGGCAGGAATTCGAGGAATAAAACCAGCACCATCACTCCACACTAGTACACCTGGTGTCCTGCGAGACGCAACAGGGCACGACGGCGAGGAAGTGATGTACACAGCGGACCAGGAGCTGAAGCCCGTTTACGCACAGTACGGCCGCTACGTGCACATAAGGTGGAAGCACGTGAACATCACCACACTACACAGTACCCCATAAAAGGTTGATGCATAAGCTGGAGAAACAGGCAGGAGTAACTGGTAGCGCGCTCCAGTGGATAAGGGAGTACCTAAACAATAGAAAGCAGAGAGTTACAGTGAGGGGTGAGACCTCAGACTGGCGTGAAGTCACCAGTGGAGTCCCACAGGGCTCTGTACTTGGACCTATCCTGTTTCTGATATACGTAAATGATCTCCCAAGGGTATAGACTCATTCCTCTCAATGTTTGCTGACGACGCCAAAATTATGAGAAGGATTAAGACAGAGGAGGACAGTTTGAGGCTTCAAGAAGACCTGGACAAGCTGCAGGAATGGTCGAACAAATGGCTGTTAGAGTTTAACCCAAGCAAATGTAATGTAATGAAGATAGGGGTAGGAAGCAGGAAACCAGATACAAGGTACCATTTGGGAGATGAAATACTTCAAGAGTCAGAGAGAAAGACCTGGGGGTTGATATCACGCCAGACCTGTCCCCTGAAGCTCATATCAAGAGGATAACATCAGCAGCATATGCCAGGTTGGCTAACATAAGAACGGCCTTTAGAAACTTGTGTAAGGAATCTTTCAGAACATTATATACCGCATATGTCAGACCAATCCTGGAGTATGCGGCTCCAGCATGGAGTCCATATCTAGTCAAGCATAAGACTAAAATGGAAAAGGTTCAAAGGTTTGCCACCAGACTAGTACCCGAGCTGAGAGGTATTAGCTACGAGGAGAGACTACGGGAATTAAACCTCACTTCGTTGGAAGACAGAAGAGTTAGGGGGGACATGGTCACCACATTCAAGATTCTCAAGGGAATCGACAGGGTTGATAAAGACAGGCTGTTTAACACAAGGGGCACACGCACTAGGGGACACAGGTGGAAACTGAGTGCCCAAATGAGCCACAGATATATTAGAAAGAACTTTTTTAGTGTCAGAGTGGTTGACAAATGGAATGCATTAGGAAGTGATATGGTGGAGGCTGACTCCATACACAGTTTCAAGTGTAGATATGATAGAGCCCAATAGGCTCAGGAACCTGTACACCTGTTGATTGACAGTTGAGAGGCGGGACCAAAGAGCCAGAGCTCATCCCCCGCAAGCACAACTAGGTGAGTACACTACCCGAGAACATCACCATCACTACACTACTCTTGGTGCCTCGGCGGCGTGTTCCATGCGGCGGCGCTTGGCTGGGCGAGACACTGCTGACGTAACAAATTCTTGCCCAGTAACACCACTGGTACTGGCACCAGGCTCGGTAACACTATGTTCTGATTCCACTTCACTAAAACCAGAAAAAGAGTCACCTTCCTCTGACTTGTTACCGAAAATATCCTCAGACTCTAAATAATCACATGAACTGTGTGGTCGAGGGTGAATTGGAGTAGACACTGGGCTAAGTGGTATGGGTGAGCATACAGTATAGGCCTCGCCATGGGAGGCGGCTGTATCTCATTTTCACTGTCAGTGCTACTATCATCGGTCAATTGTGTGTAGTCTTTATCAATATCAGTTATCAAAATTACTTTCCTCACCATCAGAAAATAATTCACTGGTTATTTGCTCTTGGACGAGTGATTGCGTGGTGCGCGCCCGATAAGCGTTCGGCCGTGCGCTCGACATGGTGGCTGCTGGGTAACTGATGCCTCCCACGCGATGGTAGCGTGAGCTGGATTTTTTTTTCCAAAATGGTGTCTGTTTACTATAACCCCTAAGCAGCGTATGGGAGTCCCCTCTACCCGCGGGCCTTTCAAATCTTGCGCGGTACTCCAATGCATCATATGATGTGGAGCACAAGTTACTGCAAGTCACTTAACCCATCATATGATGTGTTGCGCACTTAAAGGGTTAATACGCTCAGCATCACTAGTTAATGGCAACATAATAAATATACTTACCATCACTAGTTAATAACAATATGATACACACACACACACTGGTAGTACAGTAAGAATAAAACTGTCCTTACCATCATTAATGGGCAGAAGTTGTGTCTGCTATCGTCCTTGGGAGCCGAGCAGAGATGGAAGCAGTATTACCTATTAGGCAAAATAAAACAAATTTAAGGTTTCTATGACTAAATTTTTCCCACCAAAACATAGTACATTTTTAGAAAAATTTAATAATATTTTTTAGGTATTGTACTTTGAGCAAAAGTAAGGAGAGTGGGCAGGAGTAAGGAGGGTGGGCAGGAGTATGGAGGGTGGGCAGGAGTAAGGAGGGTGGGCAGGAGTAAGGAGGGTGGGCAGGAGTATGGAGGGTGGGCAGGAGTAAGGAGGGTGGGCAGGAGTAAGGAGGGTGGGCAGGAGTATGGAGGGTGGGCAGGAGTAAGGAGGGTGGGCAGGAGTAAGGAGGGTGGGCAGGAGTATGGAGGGTGGGCAGGAGTAAGGAGGGTGGGCAGGAGTATGGAGGGTGGGCAGGAGTAAGGAGGGTGGGCAGGAGTAAGGAGGGGTGCAGGAGTAAGGAGGGGGGCAGGAGTAAGGAGGGTAGGCAGGAGTAAGGAGGGTGGGCAGGAGTAAGGAGGGTGGGCAGGAGTAAGGAGGGTGGGCAGGAGTAAAGAGGGTGGACAGGAGTATGGAGGGTGGGCAGGAGTAAGGAGGGTGGGCAGGAAAGGGGAAGGGGTATGGGCGGGTTCTCGGCTGCCTCCCCTCCCTCTCTAACAGCCTACGTAATACAAACCATGTGCATTAACCTGTAAATGCTGTAAATGGGGGCTGGGCCAAAAATATTTGAATTATGTGAAAATTAATATTAAATGTTAGACAAATCTCCAACTTATTGGCATAAGCATCATGCAAGTTTCATCCCAATATTTTCAAAAATATATTTTAGACAATTTTTTTTGAAAAGGAGAACATTTTGTTGATAAGGAGAACAGCTCCTATTAAC